>NC_086174.1:99776214-100094339 GCF_023053635.1 Elgaria multicarinata webbii
GTGTCAGTTGGTATCAGGAGGGAGGGGGCTCTCAGCTGGAGCTGGACCCAGGCACGATGGAGAGGTGCCTGGCTGCTGCTTCCTCCCTCACTGGTGGCCTCTGCAGTGTCAGTTGGTAGCAGGAGGGAGGGGGCTCTCAGCTGGAGCTGGACCCAGGCACGGTGGAGAGGTGCCTGGCTGCTGTTTCCTCCCTCACTGGTGACTTAAGCAGCAATCGCACTCTGCCAAATGCTAGGGCTGACCTGCAAGTTCACACTACGAGGGGGCACCTACAATAGACATATACTTGACTCCCATTTAATGAGATTTACCTGAGGGAGCCTGGAACTGTGATGGGTTATCAAGGGTAACTAATGTATTATGTGGGCACCCTCTTTCCAGGCTAAAAGATTTAGTATCAGGATGTAATCATCAAGTATAGGTCACATATGGTACCTTTGGCAACACTATTACTATTTCAAAAGTAATATTTCAGTGTATTAGATACTATTCTAGAATAGTTTGTGCTTTTAACCTGTTGGTTGTTTTATTATGGTTTTAATTTTTGTGAACCGCCCAGAGAGCTTTGGCTATTGGGTGGTATAAAAATGTAATAAATAAATAAATTCTTCCAACATTTCCACCAAAAAACAATTGTTATTTACTTTTCAACAATATTGGGGAGGGGAGGTTATTTTCATTTACATTAGTAGTTTGAAATCTCTTAATTTGTGGATAAAAACAAATAGTACTACAGCAGGGGAAAGCAACATGGCACCCATGGGCACAAATGTACCCCCAGATACTTTTTTGTACACCTGCCAAGGTTCCCTACCCCTCCCATCTTTGATGGTGATCCTGAGTTAGAAGGAAAGAGATATGGAGGGAATGAGTTGGCTGGCAGAGGAGTGGGAGAGAGAAAAAGAGTTTGCCTGTTATGAAATTGCTTTCTACTGGTACTGAAAACTCTGGGTTCAAGAAGTTGTTTAGTGTGCTGTGGTTCAGTCACCATCGCCTTGTACTCAATCATTTGGGCATGATAGCAGCCATCTTGTGGTTGTACCCAGCATAATTTCTCAAATTGCTAAATGTGCCCATAGGGCCAAAAAAGGTTGTCTGAATACAATCACAGGTACATTTGGAAAAGTACATCTGCAGGAGGACAGTCCTTTTGGTACCCAGATCTTAACCCATATAGGACTTTAAAAGGTAAGCACAAGCACATTCAATTGTCCTTTGAAATAGACCAACAGTGAGTGACACTGATTCAAAAATAGCTAAATGTGTTGCCTGGTGCTGGTCCTGGTTACTAGCCAAGCAGCTGTGTTTGGAACTAAATGAAGTTTCCAAAAAGTTATCAGAGCAGCTCCATATAAAACCTGTTGCAGTAATCTACAGTGAACAGGGTGTGGATAACTGTGGCAAGGCTATCTCCGTCTAAGAGAGGTATAACTGATGCATCAGCTTTAGCTGATTAAAGATGCTGTGTGCCACAAAGGCCACATGAGCTTCAATGACAGGACTGGATCAATCAGCAATAATGATCCAGATGTATCAATGGTTGGACTCTGCATTCAGACCACACGCTAACCCACACTCAGTGGTTGAGTGTGGATTGCTTTGAACTTTGGGTTAATTGTTGAAATGTGGGTTATAATGTTGTCTGAAAGTAGACAGTGTGGCTTGTTAACCAGCCTGAACAACCCAGCAAAAAGCCATGGATTTTCAAGGTGACTTGTTTGAGAAAATAAGCCACAGTGCATGGTTGGCTGCATTCAGACAACACAATAAGCCACAGTTCAACAAATAAGCCATACTGAGTGTGAGTTAGTGTCTTTTGTGAACATCCCTACAAAGCAGCTTCCTATGTTCCTAATTATTTCCTGAAACCTACTAGTTCTATACAATTCAAAGAAATCTGCAAGACCAAATGAACAAACAAGCTATCAAAAGAGAAGAGATACACACACACAAAGTACATGGTGATTGCTGAAATACTAAACATGAATTCACAATATAACTGATAAGCTAGAGAGTGAATGTTTTATCATGAGAATTTCCCATAACTTGTGAAGTGGGGAGGGGGGGGCTTTGCCTAAGAAACATCCTTTTTAAAATTGCTAATGAATTTTAATAAATCTTGCTTCTGCTGAACAGGGAGAATGAAGTTTCCCTCTACAGACACTGTGTTCCCCTTTTTAATATCCAATCCCTGCAACACCAACTGTTTTCACTAGAGGTCTCAAGACACCCACTTTATATAGAAAATAAATGTTTCACTTCCGTACTGTTTGAATAGAACTGCATTGTATATTTTAAGGAGAGATCAAATGTTAAAATTAAATATTTACTTATCTGGTAAACTATTTCACACACAGCACAATACAACATGGACTCCTAGACACATGTAGATGAGGCACGAATGGTCAGGTGTATTGTAGGGCAGTTTAACAACAGCAACAACAAAATACCTCCCCCTGCCCAGGCCTAACTGTACTGCAGAAATGAAGAAAGTTTAGGACATGAGTAGTCAACCTGGTGCTCCCTAGAGATTTGGATTACTATCCATAATCGCTGACCATTAGCCATGCAGGCTGGAAGTTATAGGAGTTGTAGTCCAAAACATCCAGGGTGACTTGAGAGTTCTTGTGTGGAAGGGTTGTGACAGATACTCAATTCTGGTGCTCAAAACTAATTCCTGGGCTCAGAGTTCTTTAATTCTAAGCATACCGTATTTCTTCGATTCTAAGACGCCATCAATTCTAAGTCCATTTTTAGAGCTGTTTATTTAGGGAAAAAAGTGCGTCTTAGAATCGAAGAAATACGGTAGGTCTTTTGCACCAGTTTTCAGTTGATAAATCCCAGCATCCCTGCAAAAAGCTCAAAGCAGATCCTACAAACCTGAAGTCTGCAGTGCCTTGTGCATGGCAGAGCAGGGGAGGGTTATTTATTTATTTCCCACCTTTCCTCCAAGATGTTTATAACAGTTTACATGTTTCACCCTTTCCCATTTTATCCTCAAAACAATCCTGTGAAGTAGGTTAGGCGAATGACCCAAGGTCACCCAGGGAGCTTCACGGCTGAGTGGGTATTTGAAGCTGGATCTCCCAATACATCCCTTTGCCGCGTCCTTCTTGATCTTGGGATCTGCTTGTAATGCTCACATATATACGGTGCCACCTCTAGACCAAATGGCATGCTGGTGAAGAGCTTCTTTGCCCCAACCCCCACTCCATTCGTTTAGATTGTGCTACAAATGCAAAAAAACAAATAAGGTATCCAATTTCATGATTTTGATGTACGATTTGTAGGAGCAATTTATCCTGTGATACAAAATGATACAACTATATGCATGGATCGGATCACAAGCAATCACATGCATACAATGACTCGGTTAGCAAATCCTGGGTTAATGAACTCAAAATTTTCGGGGATGTGTACAGCGTGCTAGCCATATCCTGTTTGCAACAACAACCTAAACACCCCAATGAAGGTTGTCAGCATGTCATCTGAACCCAGATACTTTTGGTTGTGTGTGAGCTAAAAAAATGAAAGCTAATCCATAGTTTGTTCTTAGGTTAATTTTGGGTTGTTTAACCTAGCTGAACTGGTTGCATAACGGCAGTAAATAATGGGTTAATTAACCCAAGGTTTGCCACAGTATGTGCCAAGCATTTTCCATGGCCATTTTGAAATTTCAACCCTGATTGGGGGTTGCTACATAGGTTAAGTGTGGGTTGTTTAACACACAATTTGCCTCTAGTGTCCGGGTTCAGATATAATGTAGAAAAGCCTGATCTGCCTGACCAGGGGTTGAACATTCAAAAAGGCTGTAGAACACACCTGGCACGATTTGCTACCATTATATATAAACAGCATCAAAATCTCCAGATTTAGACATCACACTAACAACCAATGAATGAGGTATATGTAGGTTGTTGCTGCAAACTGGAAATGGATTGCATACAGTCCCGCTTGAATGCTGCTGTTACATGCTAATAGTCCAAATTTGTTGAACAAGCATCAATGTTGTACATTTCTCCCCAAATTTAAAAAACAAAACAAAAATGACATTACACAGGTCACTGTTGCTAGCTTTACAAATGAAGATGAACTGTTCGCACTACTACCAGTGTATTTTTTCAGCTACCGAAATGGACAGATGAATATATCACCTTGATTCTGTTAACCAAACATATAAATACATACTGAAGGACAGATGTTTCTTAAAATGCAGAAACAAAGATGTAGAGCTACTTTTTAAAGAACAAATCTCAAAGCCATATCAAAATCCCCTTTTGAAAGAGTCCCCGTTGCTAGAATCATCTTCAACTATTTATTGGGCAAGTACACCTCTCTATAGTGCACCTACTTTCTATGGCCCACTACAATCTGGATGGTGCAGATCTGTGGGGAGATGTTGCAAGGAAGTTTCTACAATGGACTGGATGTCTGTTGATCCCTTCCTATTCTACAATTATGAATAAAAATGCTAAATATCAATTTTAGGAATTATAAACAATTCAAATGATAAAAACAGATGTCTTTTATTATATGATATATACCCAGCAAAATCACCTTGAAAACAGAACAGATTGTATGAGTCTAAAGAAGGTTCTTACTGTGTTTATTCTATTACCAAAGTTTATTTATTGAGCACATAATCACTAAACATTCATCTTGTCATGTTTTAGCCAGTCCAACCCAGTACTTTACCTTCCATTTGTTTCAGTTCACATGTAAAGATGACAATTCCCAGGTAGTTTACCCCCAAGAATTGCCATGGATGAGCTGACCATGTGAGTAGCCATTTCCACTTTTAATTAACAACCTTAGAATGTGGTGGTGTTCGTAGGTTGTTTCATGACATGCAACCCAAAATTCTGGGTTGCTTATAGGTTAAACAACCCAGAGTTAACCCATGGTTTGTTGTTGGGTTGTTCAGTCTATAAACTTTCCAGAGTTTCTAGTTTCAGACACCACAAAACCATCCAGGAACGCAATGCTCCTGCATTGTTAATTAAGTGTAGAAATGGCTCATGTACTTCTCGCCAGCAATTTTGGGGTTAAACACTGCGACGTGCAAACCAGGTCATTACCTTGGACCTTGATTCAAGCTTGAGTAATTTTAAATTTTCATACATTTACATTAACCAATAGTATTTCATTTTCTATCTAGGAGCAGTGCCATGCCTATCTATCATCTGGACACAATAGTTGAGCCAGAAACTGAAATGGGAGGTTTGCCACAGCAAGCCAAACCATAGTTTGTGCTTGTGGTGAATGGCTGAGATAGCTGATTCACCATCTAGGCTTGAAGAAAAAGAAACAAAACAAAACGAAAAAACAAATCATACAGTGGACTTGGGGGAGTTGGGGGGGTTCATAGCTAGAAACAGGTCTAGTTGCAGTGTCATTTTTGGAAAATTCTCAAGAAGCCAGCTGGCCAGGCACTGCCTGTTTGTAAGTTACAATACAAAGAATTTTCAGATGCTTTCCCATTTTGGAAAAGTAGCCTTTCCTTTGATTTTATGCCAGGAGATTTTGGTCAAAATTTTTAAACCGATTCCTAAGCAAGTCTCATTAAACTGAGAGACGCTTCCTTCTACAGATATCTGATGAAGAGTGGGCTACATGATGGAGCCATTATCAGCAAAAGAAGGAGAACAGGGGTGAGTTCTGAACAATATTATTCTCATATTGGAAGAGAATATGGATAAATGAACACACACACACACACACACACCAGCAAGACAAAACAGCCAGGAATATCTGTTGCTTTGAACAAAGCACTATTATTATTATTGTTGTTGTTGTTTATTTATATAGCACCATCAATGTACATGGTGCTGTACAGAGTAAAACAGTAAATAGCGAGACCCTGCCGCATAGGCTTACATTCTAATAAAATCATAATAAAACAATAAGGAGGGGAAGAGAATGCAAACAGGCACAGGGTAGGGTAAACAGGCACTGGGTAGGGTAAAACTAACAGTATAAAGTCAGAACAAAATCAAGATTTAAATTGTTTTATTTATTTATTTTCCTCAATTAGGTCTGTTGTGACACCACACAGAGTTATGGTTTACTCATGGGAGGGGTAGGCACTAGAAATTCTCCATTTCAGAAAGAAAATATCCTACTCCCTTGGTAATACTGTATGTATGGATCAACAGTTGTTGTGACTAAGACTTTTCAGAGTAGTGTGTAGGAGGCACATGCACAAATCCAATTATTTGTTAATAGCATTTATGGATTACACCCACACAATACCTTGAAGTTTTCACCATTAACACTTCAATGGTTTTGAGTCACCTCATGGGCATAGAGGCGTCTCACTGCTCTGGCAGCAGCTACAAACATCTGAAAGATTGTCTTACAGGGAAAGCATTCCAACATATGTAAAATAAAACTTTTAGACTCCCACTTGGCACACATAGTTACAATAGCTCAATCCACATCCATAACAAGGAAAATTTGTATGTTAAGAAACTCAACACTGGTTGATTACAAGGACTATACACTTTAGTCATGTCAAAATGGACTCAAATTGAATATGGTCATAACTGGGCATTTTCAAAGGCCAAATGCAATGCTTAAATTACACATCCCAAATGTACAAAAATATCTTATTTCAGTAGACATGTTTTAAAGTATCTTCTTTTAGTAGACTTGTTTTAAAAAGTATATTATTCAGGCAGCTCAGGCTGGAGTCCGTATAACACAAAACTGTCATGTTCACAGTATTTCGAAATAATACTTGGGTCAACACCATTTTAACATCACTGAAGTCAATGGGGCCAAATCTGCTTAGATTTTAGGACTTTGGCTCTTGGGCTGAGGTACAGACAACTCAATTATACTACTCTAGATATTATTTACCTTAAAAATTATTCAGCAACTACAACAGACAATAGTAACAGAAGACAAAGCAGTATGTAGGGATGGACTCCAAAAAGCAGAAGCCAAACCTGAGCGATAGAGCTTTCCCCTTCCAGCTGCAGCCTTCCACACACCCCAAAAACCCACTCCTGAGGCTTGCTGGATCACCTGGAATGTGGTGCAGGGAGCTGCAGTAGGAGGAAACCAGTGGAAATTGAGGGGCCTCTTGTACAAATTTAAGTGTATTCCATCAATGCAAGGGATTCTCTGGTTCCCAGCCATAACCTATTGTATGTAAGAAAAACTTCAACATCACACCAACCCACCCACTCCCGCAAAAGACAAATAAATTCAACCAAAACACTGTGAGATAAGCAGCAGGAAAAGCATTTCTGATCACCTGCTGCCATTCAACGGGAGTACATATTAAAAGCAAGTATAGAAAACCACTGAAGAACTGCTACATTCCTCCTATTGGCAGAAACAAAGGAGCTCTGAGAACTACCTATAGGAACTTGGAGTTATGATATAGTAGAATGAGCTGTGAATAGAGCATGTGCTGCAGTGGTCACATGACCACTCCAACACACACTGGATTCATGCCAACCATTTTTTGCGCTCTGCCAATTTGTTTGAGTCAACTCAGACTTGTTTACCAATTCCAAGGTGGCCGTACATTTTTATAGAGCAATTAAGGATTTTAGTACTATACCTGTCCAGTATATGCGAAGTCCAGAGCTTGCTTTAAACCTATGCTTGTGATGCCATGTAAATTCACCTCATCTGCTCCACTTTCAACCATACAAAGGCTGAACATTGCCTAAGAAAAGAAATAAAACATGAGTCTGTATTAAAACGATCAAGCATAGAAGTTCCCATTAAATATCAGGAATTATTATTGCTTTGTTGCTATTCCTTAATTAAGACATTTATTAATATTGGGTTGGATCCAGCAGAGCAGGTAGCAGAATTCTGCTGACATTGGAGAGAACGGGTGGGAAGGAGACCATCACAATTCCTCCTTCCCCCTGTAGCCCCCTATGCCTTCTGAAAACTGCTCTGGAGGGCTGGGTAACCCTCCAGAGCAGCTTGAGTGGCAATTCAGGGGACGGAACGAGGAAACTGGAAAAAGTCACCCTCCCTGCCTCCAGTGGATCTGTGAATAAAAGGACCCCTTCCGCTCACAAAATGGCCAATCTGGATACAACCCAATGTGGTGATCAATCAATATACAATCTACCATATTTCAGAAGTCAACGTTATTGTTTCATTTTAACTGGGTTCGCACAATCACCATACCTCACTGTGGCTTATTTAAGCCACGACAACCCGTGGTGTCTGTGGGCACCAAACTGTCTATTCAAGATGCAACCATGGTTTGCTGTTGTGCGAACTCAGTGAGGGTGGGTTGTTGTCGTGGTTAACAAACCATCCACAGCCCTAAAACAGCCTAAAGGTTCTGGGCGGTTTGTTAATCATGCTGATAACCTACAACTGCCAGATTTGCAGGACATGACAAGCCACGATTGTGGGTTGAATATCCAAAATGGCCACAAATAATTAACTCCAGGAGTTAATTAACCTATGAATCCTGGGATATTTAAGAAGTGATTGGTCTTTGAATGGCCCATCCAACAACATTTCTCAAAACAAAACAAAATACTTTTTTGCTTCCCCCACCACCTCCACCCTGCCATGAATGTCCTACATGGCCTTTAGTGAGCCTCTCTCAGCCTCACCTCCTATCTGCAATAGGAATATAACAAAACCAGCCTCCCTGACAGGACTGTTATAAAGACTGCTGGGAGTATATATAAGATGCTTGGAACGCTTGAAATGCAGTCTGCATTCACATGGTAAGCATTACTACTCCCACTATTCAATCAAATGAGATAAGGCAAAAAGGGGGTATTGCGGGAATGCAAATCACAGCTGCCTCATATGCAGCCCATAGGATCATACCCTCAGATCCTCAATGTCATGCCTCCTGGGTTGCAAGCCTGCAGGCAGCTCCATACACCCCCACAGACCGTTAAGGGTATAAATTTAGTTCAAGCTTTTAAAAATCCTAGCAATTACAATTTCTCTCTGAAACCAATTTACAATTGTACTGAAATGGTAATTACGGATCAAAAACTCTGGCTTTTAAGCTGGAATCAAAACACAGTCATTTTTATTTGTAGTATGAAATAGTGAACAACAGTAGAAAACAGACTGTGCATGTAATACTCTGAAGGCTCAACTCCTACCACCCATCAATTTTACCAAATATAATGCTATAGAAAACCCCATTTTAATGACTTCATAACTCCAAGTGTGAGATCAATTCAGTGACCTCCTTTTGTCCTCTGTTTGTTACTGGAGACACCATTATTAATTACAGCCTAACAGTTTTCTGAATTATATAAACACAGAGAAATGTCCCTGATTAGCAATGCTAGAGCTACATGATCAATGGACATTTTGACACTAGTATATACTGCAGAGAAAGAGAGACTGATTCTTGTATTTAACGTTATAAAAGTGACTGTGCCCTTTTACCCACTGGATTTTCCCCTTTCCTCATCCCAAATAGATTTATTGGGCTTCTAAGAAATCAGATCTCATATACTTATGCTCAATCAGAAAACACTTCAGTAAATATTTCAAAATTCAAACTGTTCCCTTTATAAATCTTGAGATAAGATGAAATATTATTACGCTTTTCACAAGAGATGTATAAATAATGTATTTCAGATACACACCATTTCACAAAATATTCCTTGTGAAAGGACTTGGAGGGAGAAGGCCTGGAAAACTGCCATGTAGCATGTCTCATCTTGCATTCCTTAGACAAGATTTTTCTTACTAAGCCTATCAATAAATTTGTTGACCTGTTCAGATAACATGCTAAACTTAAGCATGTTTAAATGGTGGTTGTGCAGCTTCCATGGTTAGGAATGGTTCACACAACGCACTAAGCCATAGTGTTTAGCACAGAATGCTTAACCACTGTGGCTTAGTGTGTCCTCTGAACAGGGTCTATGAAGCAATCAAGCAAGGAGAGAGCATAAAGGAACAAAAATGTATTCCAATAGTATTTTCTTTTCAGAAGTTACTTTTAAAACCACAGAAGAGAATGGAAAAAAAAATGGGATTAGGATGCAGTCAACTGAGCTTGGCATATAAGGCCAGATCTGTAGGTCCATCACAGGCAGTACCTGTTCACATTGCTATCTGGACCTTCTAACAATCTGGTATTAGAAAGACATCCTGGAGTTGAGCTGATGAGCTTACTTGTCCTCTGTTTTGTTTAGTGCTTGCAGGATTTTTACAACCCTCTGCTCACTCCAAAGACTTTCTAGATCAAAGAATGTACTCCTGCACAATTTGGTATCCCAGTTATACATCCAACATATTTTCAGGATTTGCTTAGTCACACAATACCTGGGCATAAATTACAGGTGAAAACAGCAGAGCCAAAGGGAAGAGAAAACAGGAGGAAAGAAGAAAAGGGTCAGTGGACTGAAGATTCCAAGAGGTTGTAAAGTAAGACAAGTAATAAGGTGGTGGAAAGGGGTGGGGTAACATAAGAAAAGGAAGTGTTTCAGTGACCATGGGGCTGTCTATACACTTTAAAAGCCCCACGGTGGCTGCGTGGTGGTGCTGCACTGGTTATACAACACAGCAGCCACCTCGCAGCCACTGTGGGGCTTTCCCGCGAAGCTGCGAATAAAAAATGTTGGGAATTTACTCTTTTTCGGCTGGACTGAGGTGAATACAGCCCTTCCGGAGTTTAACGTCGCTCTAGCTTTGCTGTGGAGGTGTTCCCTGATTGGTCGCCAGAAGCCGGGAGGAGGGAGGCAGAGGGGCAGCTCCAGTACCCGGATGACTGCCGGAAAACCCGTGCTTCCTCCTGGTGTAGGGATTACCCAGCGCCACCCCACAGAAGCAAAACCGTGGGGTTTAGGGGCAATGCGGCACCGTCAAGGCAGCCCCCATATAGCATCAGAACAGGGTTACATTTTGTGGAGCCTTTCCTTATGTCTATCAGAACAAGTAGCAGAGGTGGAACAAGATCTGGTGCTGAAGAAGGTAGGAAAGGGAAAGTAATCTGGAGATAGTTGGGTCAGAGTGGGAGTCCACATAAAATGTGGAAACTCCGAAGGGAAGGGAAGAAAGAGTACCAGAGAGAAAGCAAGTGAAGCCAGGTATCCACAGGATGGAAGAATGAGTGTAGATAGCAGCATCTCAAAAGTGGAGGAAGGAATAGAGGAGAGAGAGGTTACAAGAGCAGAAAACAGCAAGCAAATACGATTATCATACTCATTAGAATAAGTGAAAAAGAGGCCAGATTTTAAAAGAAAAGATGAAAGGTAACAACAGTGAGGAATCTACATCATAACAAGGATATGAAGTCTTAAGGAGTGAAAAAGTAATACTAATCGATGAAGAGAATCTTTTTTTTTCCATAGGAGAGCTACTGTTGCAAAGAGCGAAGTGGAACTGGAGACAAGAAGTTGGGGAGGTAGGAAACAGAGACACAGTTTGAGGAAAGGGGGTGATTAGGAATGGGACCTTGGATTAAGGGAGACATTTCCAAAGATGAGGACATTGAGGAGGAAAAGCTAAACAGGTAAAAACGGTGGACAGCAAAAGGTAAAAGAAAAAGGATCAAGGAAGATAGTAGTCAAGTGAAATCTATGCCAAGATGCAACATTAGAGTTCCATTTGGGCTGCAGCTGAACTAAAACAATATGAAGGCAGATCAAAATGAAAAATTTTCATTTTCACGTGAAGTTATTTACAAAGCTATTGGTGGTATGACCAACCTTCAAAAATTATTTACAATCAAATTCTTTGAGTATTCAATGGGATCTACTCCCATTGATGTACTAAAACATTAATTCCTAGAAACAATTACAAATACTATGCAACTCAACTGAAAACAGCATCAATTCGGCAGGAAGAAGCAACTCATTTCACCTTGTCCTCAGTCTGTAAGCAGCAAAGACAGAGAACACATCTTTCCCAAAGCACCAATAAAATATAAAAAAATAATTAAGGGTGCAATCCTATGCAAGTTTAGACAGAAAAAATCCTATGACTGCCAACATTCCCCAGCCAGCCCTAAGTTCCACAATATGGCTCAAAACCATACCCATCTGCAAAGCAGAGAAAGAGACATTAGTGGAAGCCTCCCATAATACTGACACTAACTGGTAAGCACTTTCTCTTGGGTTCTTCCCTTGGGTAATGCGTGTGAAGGAATCATGTGGACAAATCATCAAAATGATTCCTTCCTATACAAACTGTTTTTCCTGGCCAGGCAACATTCCAACCAAGAAAGTCTTCATCCATGCTCACAAGGTTCCTTCATGCACACAGTTCTGGAACAGCTTGTGTAGGAGAACTACTCCCACACCACTGCTGGTAAGTGAAAGAACAGCACTGAGGCACAGGCTGTGTTCAGGCAAACATTTAAAATGCTGAATGATATGATGAAGGTGACATATGGTGATTCTGCTAGCACAATGACTAGTCATTTGAATGCTCTGGCATGGCACAGATGGTTTGCAAGATCACAGCTCATTGCCGCAAGGCTCAACCTAAGAGTCTATTCTTTTCCAGGATGTAGTATTATTAATTTTCATCCTGCCTTTCTACAAAAATAGTGTGGCAGTCAATAAAGTCACAACAAAAACAAAAACTTAAGCACATTAAAACGGACTGGAACAGAAAATTAAAACAATAGCTGGTATAAATTACTCCTGGTTAATAACAAATTAAATTATCTTCAGACTCACCTAAAAGCAAGCAGTGATGGGGATATCTTGGAAGGTAATTCTAGATCAGCCTTCTCCACCTGGTGTCCTCCAGATGCTTTGGACTGCAATTCTGGACCTGTGACCACACTGGCTTTGGCTGATGGGAACTGAAGTCCTAAACATCTAGAGGACATCATGTTGAGGAAGTCTGTTCTAGAACTTGAGCACCATAACTAGAAAGGTCCTCTCCACTATACATCCAAGAGCAGAAGTATCTTAGGAAAGGCCTCAAAAGAAAAATGGAGTTGTTGGGCAAGCCTATCTGGAAGGTGATACTTGAGATATTTTGATCCTAGTTATTTAGGGCTTTAAAGGGTTAAAACCAACACCTAAATTTGAGCTGTTAAACTGTGACCGAGTGGGGCATTGTGATCCAATCCAGCAGTTTCAGCCAGTATCCTGGCAGATGCATTTTTAATCAAAAGATAAGTACATGTAGAGTGCACAACCACAGTCTGGCCTAGAAGTTACAAGAACATGAATGACTGGGGCCAGATTTGGTTTCTCTAGGAAAAGGTACATTTGGTAAAAGCATTCCTGACTACCTGGTCATCCAGGAAAAGATCCAGATGTGGGAGGAATCCCTGAACCTGATGCTTCAGGCAAAGTACAACTTCCCCCTCCTCTTGTTATAGTAGGCTTCAATCTTGTGAAGAGCTTCTAAACAATATTCTCCACCTCCCCCAAAACCATCTCAGCTGTCCAAAATAGCAAGAC
This sequence comes from Elgaria multicarinata webbii, assembly GCF_023053635.1. Taxonomy (NCBI): domain Eukaryota; kingdom Metazoa; phylum Chordata; class Lepidosauria; order Squamata; family Anguidae; genus Elgaria; species Elgaria multicarinata. Next base: position 99,789,600 of record NC_086174.1, read on the forward strand.
AGATCCATTCGTCATATTCCGACTCAGTAATGGGGCAAAATATAATTCAGAACCTCTTGTGCACCAGAAGGAGAAAAGTTGGAACCATAGAATAAAGACTTTCTACTCAATGAAGCTTTTTTTTTTGTTACCTAGGCACCACCTAAAATCAAGCTCCAATTTTGCTAATGTAAGAAGATGACCATATTTCCCTTCATTTTTGTTTCCTGCTTCAATTAACTGATTTATTCTACTTAGTGTTAGAGACAGATCCAAGTAAACAGGTAAATTTTATATTTTAGTAAATGCCACGGGAGTGAGGGAGCAGTCATGATTGTTTCTTTGTCCAGTAGCCATTAGTGCAACCTGAAATCTGCTTAACACTAGCCAAGACCAATATAATTAAATAAATATATGCACAGAGAGACAGACACACAGAGTTGAAAAATCTAATTCTCCCATTGAAATATCTGGATAGATCTTGGTCCCTGTTTAGGCTGGCAAAAATAGATACACATCGATAATTATAATAATCCAATAGTTTACACTGACCTAAAAACACAACTGCAAAGCATATCCATTCACCAGATATACTATTCCAGTCACTTACTCTGAAGTAGTCACTGCAGGCTGCTAAGACTGCCTTGTGGGCATGGAATTTCTGTTCTTCTGCAATGAGAGTTATATCACAAAGTGTCCCGTCGCTTCTTTGTTGGTTCAGAGCAGCCAAGACAGCATCATTATGGGAGTTGGACTGGCAAAGTCTCTGACCAGTCAGCATATCTTGAATGCTGCAAAAGATGAAAGAAGGAGTACATCCAGGAACATCAAAGTACAGACACTGGATGATATGCACTGTAATCACAGGTTTGCAGCATTATAGTGTGGTACAAATATTATCGTGGCCCACTAGATAATGGTGGATTTAAATCTTCTATACATTCACAATGTGGCCCCAGGTAAGCCATCATCTCACCACCTCTGTCTCTCATCTGTAAGATGGATGTAGAGCAGCCTACTTCACATGATTATTGCAACAATGAATAAGGAAATGTTGTTACCCACCTAAACTTTGGGTTTGGGAGACCTATAGATTCATAAACAAAATGAATGTTCCCGAACAGGTTGACAGATGCTGTACTGATCTAATTAGGAAATAAAACCACCCACCCACAGGACCTACAAAAGGAGAGCACAGCAATAACTACAAATGCTCAAATGTTTTCATCAGTATCATATCCCTGAAGGAATATAGCTAATATTACAACTGGTGTTTGAGAGCAAAAGCAGAATGCAGTTTTTAGCCAACAAGTTATGCAGTCCTACACCATTTTACTTAGACGTAAGCCCCATTAATTTTGATGGGACTTACCTCCAAGTATTTCTGCTCAAGGACACAAGCATTTATTTATTTATTTATTTATTACATTTATTACATTTTCCAGTAGCTTTTGGTACCATACTTTCAATTTAACTCTTCTATACTTAGAAAAGGCACTTTATAAATTTGTTTTGTTATGGTGATCAAGCAGAGCCCTAAATAAATCACAGTTAAAAAACAAACAAATGCAAACAGTGAGGTGCATTTGACAATTGTTCCAAAATAATGTAAAATATATGAAATTTGCTTAAGGATTATTTTATATTACCCATATGCAAACATGCTATGCGATGCCTGTTAATGAGAATGACTTTAGAAAGCTTACTTGATTTGTTCCCTTCCCCCAACTAAAAATCTCCTGGTGGTGTGAGGAAAAATAAATAAATCCTAAAAGCTTAACACCTCTTTATCTTAATTTATGCTTAATTATTATAACAAAATTGCTATTGTGTATTTGGAGTTATTGAGACCCCTATATATGGGGTATGCAGCAGCGTTTTTGTTTCTTTTCCCTCCATTCACTTGATAGTCTAACTGCTTCCAATAACACTTTTACCAAAATTCTCAAACAAAAAATGGGAGTGGAGGGATTGAAGCATCTGTCCCCTACAGTAAGAAAATTCACAAAGTACCATGGTTTTAGGGAAAGGTTTACATGTTTTTGTCATTCTTGAGCAACAGGTATCACCTCCCCAAACACAGACGGGTTAAAGTGTTAAAGTACTGGAATATCTTTCTAAATATAGTACTGGCTTCTTCTGATAATCTGTTAAATTACCATTGCCAATTCCTGTCAACACCTTTTGCTGAAACATAAATACACACAAGCTTGATAAGATGATTTAAATACAAACAGAGACACAAATATTTCACTATAGTCTGAGGACACAGGCGCATTTTGTATTTCTCTAGTCTGGCATTCCACAACCTGGTAGCTTCCAGATGGGCAGGTCTACAAACCCCATCTTCCCCAGCTATCATGAACAATGGTCTTGCTGGCTGGGGATAATAGGAGTTCTACTCCAATGCATCTGGAGAGCACCAGGATGGGGAAACCTAATCTAATTGGTAATTCAGATACAAAACCTGCACTGGAACACTCATTTAAAGGAAGTTGCTCTTCTATATCCTATTTCAAGTTAACCCATGAACACAAGTGTTAGGATAGGAACTGTTGCAGGATCAAGCATCTGGTGACACTTCCTTAAGATTGAAATCTGAGCCTAGTTCTATGAACTTGGGGACCAGAGTTCATCTCTCTCTCTCTCTCTCTCTCTCTCTCTCTCTCTCTCTCTCTCTCTCTCTCTCTCTCACACACACACACACACACACACACACAAAGCATGCTTATAATCACATATGAAATAATGTAGAAATATGTAAAAGATACAGACCAGTTACCCTGTAAAAATGACCTCCCACTATTTTATGCATTATGCCCATCACCGTAAACGTCACAACAAAATTAATTGCCTTAATCAAATCAGGCTTGCAGGAAGGAGAGTCTCACTGTTCTTTCTCCTTTATTGTTCATCACCCATAATAAAAACAATCTGTACCCAAAGTTTTGATGGCAATCTGGTGGCTGATCCATGAGGATCAACACAATGCTGCTCATTAACAGGAAGACAGATCTTTTTTGTGTGTCAGTATGATTAACATGCAAATGAGCTCAGAAAACACAGCAGGAACAAATATTTTCTATGTAAATGTTTCTATGGGGAAAAGTTACAGTGAAAAATCATGGAAGCCCATCACAGCTGCAAAAATAAATCCTCACAGACACGAATCGGTACAGTCATTTTGATGCAATATTTATGTATGCAGTTTGTCACACTGCTGTCCTCTAGGCTAGCATTCAGTACATGAATGTACACTAAATGAAAACTGGCTGGGACAGCTCCCACGAACTATACCTGAGGCACACCTCAGACGGCATCCTTCAGCTTTGCCCTTCTGAACCTCTTGCTGCTTAATAACTCGCAGGGAAAGCGGCACGCATTCCAGCTAGAGGGGTGGGGGGAAGAAAGCAAGAGTTAGAATTGAAAGCCCGAGCTTCTATTCCCTCCATAAAGAAAGCCACCACCACAAAAATAATCAGGCAAGATGGTGCCCCTTTTTAATGGAACAGATCAGCTGCAACATAGTAAGTAAAACTAAGCTACATACACTTACATACACGACAAATAGGGTACAGAAAGTCATAGGTGGAAAGTAGTTCATTGCCTGATTGTTGCATAGTTTCTGAGAGCAGGCTAAATGGAGAAAATTAAGGTGTATAATATGCAGTTGAAAGACCTAACCTCGAGACTCTAGGATGCATTTTTTTTCCTTAAGCAAAATTTGAAAAACAAGATATATTAAACACATTATACACATTCTGCACTATCTATTCTGTACCTTTTCCATTTTGCTCTGACAAATTATATCATATATTGCAGGCCTCTTCTAATCATGTTGTACTCACTGGGACCCAAATTGGGCAAAAAGCATAAGAGTTATAGCTTCAAAAACTCTTACACAGGGTACAAAATTAGATTTTAGCACTGTTCCTTTAAATGTGCAGGACGTTTTGTGGAAAATGTAAAACCCAAAGGTGGGAGGTTTACTGCCTACCCAAAAACAATAAAATTAAAAATACAGAAATTATGTAGCCTACATGGGATTGTCATTTAAAAAAAAAAAAACATTTCTGATCACTTCTTTCCAGTTCACACGGCAGCCTATATCTGTGCACTGAAGGTCCAAGAAGTGGACCTAAAAACCTTGAAAAGATAATTAAGGTCGCCAGCCAAGAGTTGTAGACTTTTTAAAGTATCTATGCATAGGATTGCACCCCTTAGGTGGGTTTGAATTGACTCACAATCCTAACTATTTTAGGAAGACTGTACACAATAAGGAGGAAAAGATAGAGCCAAAGCAAGATGATGCAAGTCTATCAGTAATTGTTCCCACATGAGCCTTACTAATCATGGTACATCTGCCGGTGTTATTTTGACGTTTCACTACTTCTGAAGGTGAAACAATCTTTCCAGCCACCCTTGTTTTCCACGTTCCAGAACGGACATCTTTTACCACCAACAGTAATCTGGGATAGTAAATTTTCCAGTGATTTATTTTTCCATAGGAAAAAAAAATCCATTTTGTATTTTTTTTTTTTTTAGGAAAATGAATGGATGCCAGTTGCAAATACAATATTAGGCAAGCATGGTAGTTTCAAAGTTACAATTAATATTTTTCATGTGATTATTCCTAGCGTGTATGTGAGAAAATACATGATACTGATATATATGCCTCAGTGTAAAATGGGACTAAGCAGTCACAATGGAACTGAATGTGCCCCAACAAGCTCAAGAGAAAAGAGTTGAACTCTGTTGAAATCGATGTGCGGTCGTCAGCATATCATGCACACTTCTTAATTAGTGGCCTGTTTGAACATAATGGTGGTTTTGGGCAGCAATTTGTGGGTAAATTAATGCAAACAAAATTGCGGGGAGGTGAGCCACTTCTGGTTTCAAGTCACCTTTGCTGCAGTTATAGGTTGTTCCTGTGATGTCCAAACTCAGGCACTTGGGGTTATTTGTGGGTTATTTGTTTGTTCTTGGGTTAACTTGGGGTTGTTTAATCCATGAACAACCCCACGTGCCTGGGTTCTGACATCACAGAAACAACCTACGAATGCTGCATTCATATATTGCTGCAGGAAATGAAAGTGGCTCGCACATGTCCCCACAATTCATGGGTTAATTAATCAACCCATGAATTGCTGCCATTATGTCTGAACAAGGTTACTGTGTCAGTTTTTAGTAACTTTTTTCCTCAAATTTAAACAACGCAAGGAAAAGTACATTCTACTGTCTTCAAGAAATTTTTACAAGCATTCCAATAAAAAGTCTACATAATATAACATTTAAACCATGAAGTGGGCTTTAATTTCCTCAATATTTCAGGTCAAGGATTTGTGGTGTACTGGGACCAAAAATTAATTAATAATTTTTTTAGCTTTATTTATTAAAGACAAGTAGAGTAAATATGCTAAATTAGATCACTCTCTAGAGCATCTGAAAATATTCTAATGCAACCTGATTTTTTAAAAAACAAATTACCGTACACAAATTAACCTAACTTGCATAGGACATTTTTCTGGATTTTTTTCCCCATTCAAAATTTTACTGAAAACTCACTTCACCAGTATATTAAGAAATCATCCATAATGTACCTACACCACAAGTTCCAAAAGTGTTGTTTCCAGATTTAGGGCAGAAGAACAGCCCAGAAGAAACCCCCAGGTACTATCAGAGGTTTTTACAATAAGAAGTGCCTTATGCATTTCCAGTGCAGCTCTTCACCAGGACAAGTTTATATAATCCTTGAATATTTAACTTAAGAAGTATACTATATCAGATTTTTGAGCTTTTATATAGATTTGCCCCTGGAGCTTTTCAAGGGTTCGTAAGTACATGGTATATGTGTGGGAATTTTTCAAACCTTACAATGCATATATATAGGTTGGGGACAGTGCTTGCCACCATGATGATGCCTGTTCATTGTATATCCAAGAATGTCTGAAAAGTGCTCAAACCTCAATATGTAGAAAATTCAAGTGATATATATGTCGGTTAAAGACAATGCTGAACAAGTGGAAATTTGGAACAAGTGGAACAACAAATTGTTTTCACTTGCTCTCCTACTTCTGCTCCATGCACATATACCCCAAATCTGCTCCAGAGCATCCCCATACGCACTGGAGCAGGTTTGGGAGCACGAGGGGGCCTGCAGGAGGGAGGGGAAATCCATGCAACCAACTATTCTGCTGGTTGTATGGCCAGCTTTGGATGCGACCCTATATGGGTCTTTATCCATGAGGCATTTATTGTGCACTTATGATTCCTCACTCATAGCACTTTGCGGGTCCTTAACATGACATTGTCATCCCCCAGGGTCTCTCCCCTGCTGTGCAACCATTTTAGGGAGGCGCGGTCTAACAAGGAAAGTCTGGTGTATCCTGAATGATGCCATGAAACCTCATGTATTTCTGCAATCCCACTATACCACAGTGCCACCTAGTGGTTGTGTAATGGAACATATACAAAGGCAGAGAAAGAAAACCCGGGGGTGGGGGTGGGGAAACATATGTAAAGGAACCAATCTTAAATCCACAAAGAATCCAGAAGCAGAGGCCTTGGTAAAGTGGTGGGTCAAACCCCTCATGTAGAAAAGCCCTAAATTAAGACAGCCCTAAGGCTCAGCTCACCATGTGACCAGAGGCTAAACAACCAAAAACTGATACATTTTAAATAAAAAATACTACTTTGTTGCAATTGGTATCAGAAATACAAGAAACCTTTCACTACCACTCTATTCCACATTCTTGAGGCTTGATCTAAATTAAGATGCAGCACAATGAGATGGCAAAATGGACTAAACCATTTCAGACTACAGACTGGCAGATTGCATTGTTTGTTTTGTGGGGAAACATTAAAAAATGGTGTCCTGCACCAAAAACAGGACACTTCCCACTACTCCACAGGAGTCTGTGACCTCATTCTGCTGCATATGTAGTTCCTACCCTAACTAGAGCTAGCAGAGCTGACATCTATTATTATTATTATCATCATCATCATCATCATTATTTATTACATTTATGTACTGCCCCATAGCTGAAGCTTTCTGGGCGGTTTACTTACAATAAAAACACTTAAAAACAATATACAAAAAATTAAAATCACAAAAACATACAATTTAAAACCACAAAAGCATACAAAAACAAACCCAGGCTAATTTCATATTGCTAAATGCCTGGGAGAAGAGAGCTTGATGTATATTTTTTTCCTTTTCAGAAGGGCTGATTGCATGGGAGAGAAGGTGGTCACTCTGCTCATTTATACTATATGTATGCAGCCCTCATCATCCATTGCCCCATCGCCTTTATCATTTTATCAGATAGGTCATTCTAATAATATATTAAGCTGCAGAGCAGTAGCCAGCGGCTTCTGTCCTAATATCAGCTTTTTACACTATGCGCCAGTACTTTAAAAACCTGAAAGTTCTCAGAGGCAATATCTTCAGGGTTGCACTCTAATGCTTACTATTGATAGTGTCAGCACGACCAGCAATTACCGTCTTAATAAACCTAGGCATTGCCGTGTAGGATATTTGATTCCAGCTGCTTTGATCTACCACACAGCGGTGAGCAAACACTGCCCTGTAAAGGGTACGCTGACTTGAAAAGCACATTCCGCCCCAGGAAGGACATTGCAACCAGATTAAAGCTACAATCCCACAGGCACAGCACATCCCATGAAACAAGAGTACCAAGCATTTACAGTCTTTCAAAACCACTAGGAGCTATAGTGAAGCTGATTTGTTGGGAAATGAAAATAGTCCTCTATTATTCGTGAGACAAAGAGAGAATAAGCAATATACTTAGTGCTAACAAAATGCCGCTCTCTGTTTTTTTAAATTCTTTGCCTGAATTAAATGATTCCTGGAAGTTATACAAGCAATAGGTATTTTGTTTCCTCATCCATACCCCAGGAAAGTTTTAAAAGAGGAGTGAGGAGAATAAAGAAACTGAGGTTGCAATCCTATATACTGTATACTTACCTGGGAATAAGTCTCATTGAACTCAGTAGGACTTACATCTGATTAGACATACTTAGGATTGTTCTGTGAAATTATTTTGGTTATATTATTAACAGTGCTGTCAATGCTGTTTCACAGAAAGTATAACATGGCAATAGTTTTTTTTAAGGTATATTCAGAACTATACTGTGCACAAATGAAAGTGTTTTTAAAACCCATATCAAACAAATGACCCATGAATTTAAACTTCTACAAAAGTTCATGCTGGATATGTTTGCTTTATTGCCAAGAGTTAATAAAAAGTCAGGAGTGTCTACATTTATTCCATATAAAGCAGACTGTGATGGAAAATGTTTCTGACATAATAAGGACATCAACCTGCTCACAAATGTTTGGAATTATTTTTATGTAACTTCAAGCAATTCCATTGTTGTTTGACCATAAATTTCAAACCCATGTATTAATCTCACAAAGACGCAGCAACATGGGATGGGCTTCAAAAGGAGAAACAGAGTGGGGTATGAGGGTAAAGCACTCTTTATTTTTGCACTCTTATATGTTTGCTGCCAAACAGGATCACAAGTATAAGAGGAAAGAACATGGTCTTTTTCTGCCTTTTTCAAATAACCCCACAAGCCAATCAAAGTTATGGTCAAACATGGCACTGAATATCATTTTGGGGTATGTGAATTAATATGTCATCACCAAGGAAACATGGAGGAGAGACATATGATTACTAAGATAATCCTTAGAATTCCCACCTGAATTACATCCCCCTTGCATAAACAGATAAAAATTAAGGATTAAAATCTTTTTAAAAGACTATAATTCCCATTGTGACTTTATAATGGCAGTGGGATACATGTGAAGCTCTTACCCCTTACCCCAGGGAGGGGAACCTTGCACCAAATCCAGCCCACCTGAAGCCCAATCAGTCCATCCAGAGTCCCTCAGGTTACCATGCACCCTTTACTCCAGCTACCAATCATATATTTGGTAGTTTCCAGCAGGTTTTTCCCACTCAATTCTAAAAGATTAAAAGGGTTTAAGCCAATGCAAGCTTGTTTTTGTATTTTTGCCTCCCACCCCTTTGCATCTTAGAATCCAGCCACTGAGAGCTGTTTGAACACTGAAGAAGGGAAGTATCTCCCCTTGAAAAAAACACCCAGAGAAGTACTGAGTACTATTTGTCTTTGTTCCTTGGAAGCTGTTTTATACCAGGTCAAAGTATTTGTCCATCTAGCTCAGTATTTTCTACTCTGATTGGCAGCAGCGCTTCAGGGTTTAAAGCAGAGAGGATCCCCCCCCTTCATCACCTGCCACCTGATCAGTTTAACTGGAGATGTCAGGGAATGAACCTGCCTCCATGTCAAATAAGTGCATACCAGGAGCAGTGGCCTACACTGCTGCTGCTGGTCTGCTAGTTCTGTTGTGCCAGCAGAATGGACCACTAGTACAACAGGAACTAATGGTTCCTGGAGCCGCAGAAATGAGCAGAAACTCTAATTTCTGGAATGTGTCCACCACTCTGCCGCTAAGATCATCTTCTTGGCCCGCCGCTCTGACCAGGTCACTCCACTTCTGAAATCTCTTCATTGGCTTCCAATTCACTCCAGAATCCAATATAAACTTCTCCTGCTGACCTTCAAAGCTCTTCACGGTCTAGCTCCTGCCTATCTCTCCTCTCTCATCTCACACTATCGCCCCGCTCGGGCTCTCCGCTCCTCTGATGCCATGCTTCTCGCCTGCCCAAGGACCTCCACTTCCCTTACTCGGCTTCGTCCTTTTTCTTCTGCTGCCCCTTACGCCTGGAACGCTCTTCCAGAACACTTGAGAACTACAAACTCAATCACTGCTTTTAAAACTCAGCTAAAAACTTTTCTTTTCCCTATAGCCTTCAAATATTGAGTTTGTTCTGACTCTATACTGTTAGCTTCACCCTACCCGGCGCCTGTTTACACTTCCCTGTGCCTGTTTGCATTCTCCTTCCCTCTTTATTGTTTACTACAACTTATTAGATTGTAAGCCTATGCGGCAGGGTCTTGCTATTGACTGTGTTATCTGTACAGCACCATGTACATTGATGGTGCTATATAAATAAATAAATAATAATAATAATAATAATTCAGCAGAGCTGCCGTCTGTGAGCTCTGCTGAACTGCCCCATTCCAGAAACAAGCATTTCCACTCTTTTCCCATTGTTTCAAGAGCCATTAGTTCCTGTTGCCCTAGTTGCCTGTTCTGCCAGCATAGGGACAGTGTAGAATACTGCCCCATGCATTCACTATTTTTAAAAAGTTGGCTTTATTCACAGTAATTAGTACCACTCAGCCTATGCAGAGAGCTTCAGCTATTGAGTGGTATAAAACGCAATAAATAAATAATAAATATGCACTTCCACATGACTGTCAAACACTTAGGAACAGATTTTACAGGACACTTTAGGAAAAAACTAGCTGTGGCAGAGCCGTGTGTTTCAACAGCCTACAGACAGCTGGTTGGCCAGAATGCTGGACTAAATGGACCTTTGTTCTGACTCAGCCTGGCTTCTCTTATGTTCTATCTAAAGCAGAGTGAGCATGGAATCCAATTTTATGAGCAAGAAGGGTGAACAGGTAAGGGGCATTCACTCTCCTTCTTCCCATGACTTTCCTACTTATCACCCCTCTCCAAGTCCGACTCTTTTGCACATCTCCTCTTTCTACGACACTGGGATGTACCCATGTTTATGTCAACAGGACATGCACTTGATTTGGCATTTTATATTGAGTGGTGAAGCTATAATGACACATTTGTCAGGGATATATCATTATCTGCTTTGGTTTGGGATGCTTACTGCTCCTGACTTCCAAAATGAGTGGGAAACTCTATTCTCAAAGGTTTATGCAGCCAAATGGGTCTGGAATATTCCTGCCCATATGGCTGGCAGTGCTGACAAAACTCTAGCGTCTCTGAAATAGGGAAATGACCAAGGTAATCAATATGATTACTCTTAGATACTTTCAGCCAAACCATAGAGCCCATTCAGCTCCTTGATAAACAATGGAGCTGAACTGCAATGAAACGGATGAGTTAATGGCTCACTGACAGAAAAGAGGCTAGAGTTTACATTAAGGCCTACTGTATGGTGATGATAGTTGTAAAAATGCATATCTCTCACCACCATTGCATCCCCAACATTGGCTAGCAGAGCTTTTCCAAGAGCGGATCTACACAGATATGTCGTTTTATGAGTCATTAAACGTATTATTTTATTATGATTTTATACGTCCCCGGGCACATGTATTTATTAATACATTTCTTACTGTTGCGTTGTCCGTAGATATCTGCTGATCTGAGCCACACAATGTATTTTTATCATTGTTTTCTCAAGTCCCTGTCTGCTTATTGTTCCTCCCACTTCCTCTTTTCTTCCATTGTCCCTCCTCCAAGAGAAATGGTGAAGGGTGGTGGTGGAAAGATTTCCCTTCTTTCCACACCTGGGAGCTTTTCCTAAGCTGGAGCCATGGAGGCTGGGAGGGAGCCTCCAGGCAGGGTTAGGGGATTTACTTTACTCAAAAGTAAATCCCATTGATTTCAACTGCTAACGTGACCTGCTGCCCCTTGGTCTGTGCTTGGAGGGGAGAGAAACGGAGAGAAGGAGGGCTGGAAAGATTTCCCCTCTTTCTGCGCCCTTTTCCTAAGCACAGACCAAGGGGCAGCATGACATGTTAGCAGTTGAAATCAATGGGATTTACTTTTGAGTAAAGTAAATCCACTAACCCTGCCTGGAGTCTCCCTCTCCCTACTTGCTTGCATCTTCAAGTTCATGAGCTACAGGTGTGCTGGTTCCCTTACTCAAAAGTAAATCCCATTGATTTCAACTGCTAACATCACATTCTGGCTTACCTTTGAGGAAAGTCCATTGAACAGAGAGAGGCTTACTTCTGAGTAAACACACATAGAACAATGCCCATACATGGAAGAGGGGAGGGAGGTTGTGGCTGCAAAGAGGAACATGAGGCAAGACTGAAAAAAACGGTTGCAACTTTGGGTGCGGAAAGAAAAGGAACACGCCCCTAGGAAGCTGATTGGCTTTAAAAAAAAATAGAAAAAGAAAGAACACTTAGGAACGATACAATTGGGCACATAACAGATCATACTCCGACTTATAAGAATAACATCACAAAATAATACGACAGGAAGGGTAAGCGATAAAACGATAAAAGCCAAGCGTCATGTGGCGGAATAAGACGGAAAGCGCCATTAAAAACATTTATAAGTTGTTTATCCACTTATGTGTAGATCCGCTCCAAGTGGTGAGTGTCAAGCCTCTTACAATCTGTCCTGGACGGATAGTTGATTAAGCCTTGGCTAGCCCAGAGAGTCAGAAATGGATGCAGCTATTGTCCTATCCAGTCAAGTTGTTATGGATATCTTTCAGCTTGTTCAGTCTGAGTACACAGACAGCTGGAGTACTGAGACCAATCACCTGTACTCTTGACCCCTGCTCTACTTAATACAGTGTCTGTTGTATGATTCTTGGAGGTGGAGAATGTGTATCTGAGACAAAGAAGGTGCCATGGACCCTAGACGATTATCACCCAGTTTCAAATTTATAGTTATTGGGCAAGGGATTAGAGCATGTACTGGTATCACAACTCCAAGTATTTCTGACTGAACTTAGATGCATTTAACTCTGAAACCACTTTGGATGACACACAAAGGAAGAAAAACAGGGGGAGTAGAAAGGTAGAGTCTCAACAGTTTTATATACCAACCACCATGGGTGGGACAAAGAATCAGTTTTGCAGTGCCTCCAGGCCTTCCTGGAAGGTAATTCCCAGAAGGTGCTGATGGCTTACAGGTTGTGACAAGGATCTAGTGTGTTCCCTCATGCAGAAAGTTGATACCTTGCTTATGACAGGAACTCTCTCCAAACTCTTACATGGATTAGAAATGTTTATAATTGCTGAACTCCAGGGTATAAAATGATAGTGTGCATTACAATTCCTGCCTCATCTAGCAGGAGAGCTAGAATTATGGAAAACAGGTTATAACAAAGAAATGGCTACTTTATTGGGCAATCACTTCTATACAGGACCATGGAAATACAAAGCATCCCTTAAAGGACATCTTCTCCAGGAACTGTCCTTGTAGGGGGAGGATGGAACAAAGCAAGACAATAATTGGAAACAGAGCACTTATTAATATTTAATGTAATCAATTACCTGGAGGCTGAAGCATCTGTAAGATGAAAGTGTCAGCGCTCAGTATACATGTAATTTTAACCATTGCTGATAAAGCCAGACAACATTTACCAGGCTCTTCATCAGAGTAGGCAGCTTGTGCCTCTTTGGATGTTTTGGCTTACAACTTTCATCAGCCATAGCCACTGGTGAGGGATGCTGGGAATCTAGAAGGCCACAATTTGCACATCTACATTAAATCCCATTTGAAGGATTATCCCAAACTGGGTAATACAATTTTTCTTAAAAAAAAAAAGAAAAACAATCTTTCCTATTTAATCCAAGACTAGGGGCTGTTTTACACAACTATTTTGACCTGCTGGAATTAGAGTTGAAATCAGTCTATAAGCTATTACAAGCAGGAGACTGCTCTCTTGAATGGTTCACTTTGTATTGAGATTGCCAAGCAACTCACATTGAGTTGACCCATTTTTCAAATGACCCTCAATTCAATATATGGGACAGCTGATCATGGGGCTCACTGGAGTGTGCAGTGAATGCATCTATGTCTGCTTGTGTAGAAAGGTCACTTTGGACTAATTCCATCCCACAATTCTACCACAGCAAAATGGATGCACAATTGTCCTGACCATTAATAAAATATTTCCTTATTATTTATCTTATATACCTAAATGCTTAGTATCTGTCACAATTGTTTGCTGGTACTTTAAGAGCTTAGACATTATTACAAGAGACTGCCATCACTCCATGCCACATCCCCCCCCCCCATTCCATATAACTACCATGACATCATTGCAGTGTTTGTTGCCCCACTTCAGAAGCTGTTGGCTCTTGGAATGGAGCAATGCACAGTATGATGACATCACATCACGCATTTTGTTTACCTCAGCCTTGTGTTTAACAACTTGCTTGGTACCCATAGGAGGGTAATCCACATCGCTATTTCCGATCGGAGATAAAGCAGGGATTTCCCTGCTGGCACGGAGATAGCAGCAGGCATGCCTGGGCCTGACTTGCCCATGCTGGGGAGTTCCAAGGCCCCTGAGGTGGGAGACAGCAACAGGGATGCAGGGTGACCTGAGCAGCGGAACTCACCCATGGTCTTTCCTGTGCATGGGCGAGTCACAATCCCAGCTGCCCTGATCTCAGATCAGAAATAGCAGCAGTGGGAGGTGGGCAAGGTGGCCCGGCTTTCTCAGTGCTGGGAGGAAGCACTGCCTCCTTCCAGCAAGAAAAAGGAGGAGGAGGAGGAAGAGGGGTAACATCAGGGGGTGGGACCATGCCCACTGATGTCACCCAGCCTGTGGGGAGTGGAATGGGGCTTGGATTGTTCAAAACAGTTCTGCACCCATGCCCTAGATGATCAAGAATTCCACGTAGGAAAGTGAGCAAGCTGGCACAGAAGGTACGGATCTCTCCCAACCAGCCAGCTTGGTTTTCGTACTACCTGCGGAGGAAGGGAAGTCTCTTCTGCCACAACTAGCACAGTAACACAGCAGGAAGGTAAAAGGGGGACAGAGTGATCCCTCCCTCCTCTACCAGTCCACTTGGCAGAAGTCAACTTTTTAAATATACTTATCTGCTAAGAGGCTAGTAGCCTGTGTTTTCATGCTGGCTACAGAGGTGGGGAAGTCCCCAACTCCACAGCCCACATGAAAATACAGGCTACTAGCATCTTAGGCTAGTAAAATTTGTGCTTGTTAGTACATTTTGTAGACTTATTTACACTGCTGGCTTAACTAGACATTGCAATGATGAGGGGACAAGCCACAAGAGCAGCTTAACTCCCATGCAGTCTTAGTTATCATTGATAACCTTATCCTCCGCAAATTAATCAAATCCTCTTTTAAAGCCATCCACTCTCAGGGGCATCTCTACATATTGTAGTAACAAATTCCATAGTTCAACTATGCACTGTGTGAAGAAATATTTCCTTTCATTTGTCCTGAATCTCCTACTAATCGGCTTCATGGAATGACCCCTGGGTCTAGTATTATGAGAAAGAGAGAAAAAAATGTCTCCCTGTCCAGTTTCTCCACAATATGCATAATTTTGCACACCTCTGTCACTCCCCCCACTTTCTTGATTTTTTTCTAAGCTAAACTTTTCCTCATAAGGGAGTTGCTTCACCACCTTGATTTTTTTGGTAGCACTTTTCTGCACCTTTTCCAACTCTACAATATCCCTTTTAGGTGCAGAGACCAGAATTGTAGACAGTATTCCAGGTGTGGTTGCACCATAGAGTTGCATAAGGGCAATATAATAATAGCAGTTTTATTTTCAATTTCTTTCCTAATTATGCCCAACATGGATTTTGCTCTTTTCACAGCAGCTACACATTGGGTTGACATTTTTGTCAAGCTGTCCACCACAAGAACTCTTTCTTGGTCAGTCACTGCTAGCTCAGTTCCCATCAGCTTATACTTGAAGTTGGGACTTTTTACCCCAAAGTACATCACTTTACAATTGCTTACACTGAACAGCCGTTTTGATGCCCATTCTTTCAGTTTGGAGAGTTCCTCTTGGAGATCCTCACAATCCCATTTTGTTTTAACCACCTTAAATAATTTGGTGTCATCAGCAAACTTGGCCACTTCACTGCTTGCTCCTAATTCCAGATCATTTATGAACAGGTTGAAAGAATTGGTCCCAATATAAATCTCTGTATTGGGACCAATGCTTTTCAACTAGTTTACATCCATCCATCAGGAGAATTTACCATTTGTTCCTGCTCCCTGCTATCTGTTCTTTAACCAGTTAGGGATCCATAAGAGGACCGCTCCTCTTCCATGACTGCTAAGCTTGCTCAGGAATCCATGGTGAGAGACTTTATGAAAAGTGTTTTAGAAGTCCTAGTAAACAATGTCTACCGAATCACTCCTGTCCACATGCTTGTCACTCCCAAAGAACTCCAAAATATTAATGAGACAGGAGAACATATAATACCTTTACAAAAGTCATGTTGATTCTTTTTTAGCAGGGTTAACTGCCAGTATCATAGTCAAAGTGGCTTTTCAGGAAAAACACTTGCTAAGTGTTTAATTAGTTTTACAGTATGTTTGGAAATCTCTGGGAAATATCCATAAGATAAGTCACATTCACAAACATCCATGAAGTATGGTCTCCCTCCCTATCCAAAGTTCTCAGAACATGAGCTAAAGGCACAAGAGGCAGCAATTTGCTGGAGCTAATGGAGTCTTTATCTGATCAGTGCCCCTGGATAAAAGCCATGGAACACCATACACACTGCCCTAGGCCACAATAGAAGGATATAAACATTATTTTATTTATTTATTAAGTGGCCTTTAGAAGTGTGCTATATTTTATGGATAGTCCCTAGCAGTTCCAAACTGATTAATATTAAAATAAATCCCACTTCTGAGGGTACAATGAACACATAGGTGATAATGGCCACATCCACAATGTGAAAAGCATCACTTGCTTATTTCTGCACCCCAAGCTGTTAATGACCAAAAAAAAAAAAAAAAAAAAAGCTCACATAACACAGCCATCTACTTTGCTCGTAATCAGCCCACAGTCACAAGCCACCAAACTCTGGCTGAGTTCAGACAACACGCTAATCAACGGTTGCTTCCCATTCTGTTCTTATTAACACCCCTCCCCTAGTTGATTAGCGTGTCATCCGAACTCAGCCACTGACTGAAAAGCAGCAGAATTGTCTAAAAGGCGTAACAGTGAAATATCTCCTTGCCTAAACTAGGGTGACCATATGAAAAGGAGGACAGGGCTCCTGTATCTTTAATAGTTGTATTGAAAAAGGAATTTCAGCAGGTGTCAATTGTATATATGGAGAACCTGGTGAAATTTCCTCTTCATCACAACAGTTAAAGCTGCAGGTGCCCTGCCCTCTTTTAAATCTGGTCACTGTAGTATAGCTCCTGCAGCTTTAACTGTGGTGATGAAGAGGGAATTTCACCAGGTTCTCCATATATACAAATGACACCTGCTGAAATTCCAACAGCTGTTAAAGATACAGGAGCCCTGTCCTCCTTTTCATATGGTCAGCCTACATAAACAGCCTGTGGACTGCACACCCTTCCCAAAGGATTCTGTTCCCACTATTCTGCAAATCTTCTTTCTTACAGAGTGAGATAGCGAGATACCTGGAATTATAGGTGATAGGTTGACTAAAAGCAAAGGGGGCGCAGGCCCCTGTACCTTTAGGAATGGTGAAGAAGTGGGAATGCCAGGAGGGTACCGCATTTCACTCCCCCTCAACAGGCCAGAGGGCCAAAATCCCCCCTTCTACTCAGCAGCCTTCCCCTAGCCGCTTCCCCGTCAGACGTGTTGGACTACAACTCCCAGCAGCCCCCAGCCAGCAAGACACTCAAGGGCCCCAATCCCAAATACGTTTACCGAGAAGCAAAGCCCCAATCCCCTCCCTTGTTTCGGTGTTCCTCGCCAAGGAGAGACGAATAAGCGTCTCCACAGAAGAATTAAACTCCCCTCCAATTCCAACGTAGTAAATGAATTCATCGCCGCCGGTAACGGGAAAGCCGCTGTTTAACGTTGCCCGGGCAACCCAGACGGAAAAATAAAATAAAATAAAAACCTGGGTTCTTGGCGCAAAGGCCCCGCTGAGCGAGCTGGCGAACTAAAGTGGGACTTTTTCATGCGTGGCCGTTCCAATGTCGCCGCCGCCACCACCTTTCTCTTCCTTCAAAAACCGTCGGGTAAAGGAGGGAGGATTCCATTATTATATTTTAATTTAATCCATTATTATTATTATTATTGCGACGCTTTGCCCAGAAAGGTGAATCCGTCCACTACTGCCGATTAGCTCAAAGGAGCCGCAGACAGCCCGCGCCGGCGGACTCCCCCTAATCCACCAGGCAGGCTCCCCGCGCGCGCGCACACACGCACTCACCTCTCAAGGAGACGCCGAGCAAAAGCAGCTCAGCAGCAGCGCTTCCTGCGTTCTTGCTCTCCTTCGGCCTCCCCTTCTCCAGAGGAACAGACGCTCAGCTGCACCTCCGGCAGGCGAACGGCCCGGAATTCCCTCCGCTGGCTGAGCTGGTGCTGGTGAGCGGCGGCGGCAGGAGGACACCCGCTCTCTCCCCCCTCCCTCTTTTTCTTTTCTTTTCTTTTTTTCTCCCTTTCCCCCTTTCTCTCTCCCCTCCTCCTCCTCCCACTTGCCCAGCTCTTCGGGTCTCCTTTTCTCCAGTGCGCAGGAGCGACAGCAGCATTGCATTGTTAGCAACGGCAGAGCCGGAGGACGCCGAAGAATAGACACCTGCAGGAGGAGGAGCGTTGGAGGCCGCTCGGAGCTGAAAAGAAACGGCGGGGAGAAGGGAGATTGCCTTAGCCGCTGATCTGATCATCATCATCATGGCCCAGTATTGAGGGCCGCAGCTGTGTCCCTGCCTTCTCCCCCCCCCCCCACACACACACACACACCAGCCAGCTTATTAGTGTTTCCCTTTCCACGATACAGGGCCATGTTACTGCCTGAGGTGGAGGATAAGAGAAGCACGGACCCACAAACGCACACCCCTTCCATGTATAGGCTGGCAGTTGAATCGTACTTCAACACTGGCTTAGGAGCCACACCTGAGGGCAAAGGTTTAGGAGGTGCAGGGCACACACACTGGCCATGTTCAGAAGAGACTTTAAACCACAGCTTTAGCCACGGTGAATAATGCTTTTTGCTTTATTCACCATGGTTAAAGTAATGGTTTAAGGTGTCTTCTGAACACGGCCACTGACATCCTCCAAGGCCTCACACTGTCATCGCTCCCCCTGGCACCTGCACACTCAGTGATAGTGGTGCAGTTGTGGTGCACATCGCG
This sequence comes from Elgaria multicarinata webbii, assembly GCF_023053635.1. NCBI lineage: Eukaryota > Metazoa > Chordata > Lepidosauria > Squamata > Anguidae > Elgaria > Elgaria multicarinata. Next base: position 99,808,544 of record NC_086174.1, read on the forward strand.
GGAGCAAAGCAGTGCATCCACATTAGTTGTGATGGCCGCCTCTCTGCTCACAAGTTCCCGGGCCTTTCCTGATGGCACTGGCTGTGAGAAGATAACTAGATCAGAAAGAAGAAGCTGACTTTCCAGTGAATGAAGGAGCCCTAAGGTCAGAATGGCTCCATAGATTCCCCCATTTGGAATCTATGACTATTTGGCTAGTGGTTTCTCAGATTGCCTTCTCTTATGCCATTAAAATTCTTGAACTGTAAAGGTTACTGCTCTCCATTTTTGTGCAGAATATCCCTGATGAAATCAGTGAAATTCTGCTTCCAGAATTGTACTGCAGCTAAGAGGGATAAGTGTAATTCACACACACAGTACCAAGGATTAATTATTACTCTTTTCTTTATAGACTTGCCCAATTAGGCACTTCACCAAGGATTGCCAACAGGCAAAAAAATAAAAAAAAAATTGCCCTGTTCTTTTGCATTATCTCTTTATATTAATTACCCCTTATCAATTTGGAGAAGTGGTCAGATTTCAGTTGGTTCAAAATGCTGTAACAAGGCTTGTCTGGAGCCTGCCGCGCAGGGAGCATAACACTGACACGTCAGTGATATTGGCTCCCTATTTTGCTTTTGGCCCCAGTTCAAGATCCTGTAGTATCCTTTAAAGCCCTGATCACCACATCTGGGGGATGTTAACAGAACAGTGGTTTATAAGATTTTTTAAAAAAATAACATCTGCGCTTCCAGATTATGTTAAAAGCACAGCTATACTTACATTTTTCATGTACATACTTACTAGCTTCAGAATGACTTGGTAGATTTCAGGAGGTCTTCCTACAACTGCTTTGTCTTCCAATAATGAGGACAAGATGGCACTGAAAATATGCAAAGAAAAGAAACCAAGATTTTGTACACAGGGACCTTCTCAAAGGTCCACGTAAGCTGAAAAAGTAGAACTTGATTTATATTCACTTTCTATTTATACTGCAATTACATCTCCCTTTACATGTTAAAGTAGAATTAGGTCTGATTGCTGAGGAATATCCCCTCCACCCGTGGCCCCACCAGTTCTGTATCATAAGAGAACCTCATGCCTGGGGCCCCAATCCGGTCCTCCGTGTTTCCCTAGGTGGCCATGCTCCCTTTCCTCCAACTGTTTGGTGGTTTGATGGCTTTTCCCTTCATTCTAAAAAAACAAATGCAGTAAGATCTTTAAGCTAAAATATGCTGTTATTTGGGGGATTTGTCCCCAACCTTTTGTTTTTGGACTTGCCCATCCCTAAGAGCATCTTCAGAATAGCAGTCAATCCTTGGACTGAAAGATCCCACACCCCTCCTTTAGGATGCATGGTCAGTTCACATGTGGCATTGACCTGTCCTGAGACCTCTTCCTGTGTAAATTGATAATAATATGCCTAACTTAGGGTGACCATATGAAAAGGAGGACAAGGCTTTAACAGTTGCAGAGAAAAGGGAATTTCAGCAGGCAGCACTTGGTGAATTCCCTCATCACACCAGTTAAAGATGCAGGAGCCCTATCCTCCTTTTTGCATGGTCACCTCACCTAACAACCAGCAAGCCCATTGCAAGAGAAATTTGGCAACAAAGATGTTTTTTGAGCAGCTTGTCTGGCATTACCATTAGCAAGCACCATTTTGTTTATTTTACTTAATATTGCAATTATATCCTGCCTTCCCCCCCCCAAGGAACCCAAGGCGGGGTACAGAATCCTCCTCCACTCCATTTTTATCCTCACAACAACAACCCTGTTAGGTAGGTTGGGCTGAGAGGCTGTGACTGGCCCAAAGTCACCCAGTGAGCTTCCATGGCCAAGTGGGGACTAGAACCCGGATCTCCCAACTCCCAGTCCAACACTCTAACCACTACATCATACTGGTGTAGTGGCTAAAGTGTGTGTATTTGGAAGTAGGAGTGATTCAGTTATTGAACGAACACTAGGGCAAGGATTGACACTTTTCGTACCTGACCCATTCCAATCTTATTGCTGGATGCCAGGACATAGAGGAATCAAAATGGCTTGTGCAATTCAGATGTGTATGGATTGTAGAGGGCAGACATCCTAAAAGAAATTTATTCCCCACAACTACTAAATTGTCTGATTACCTGATGTGCTTTTTAATTCTGCAATTAAAGCTTTAGTTGATTAACCCCATCAGTTAAACTCTGGAGCTGTACTCCTCATGACATGCTGTAACGGTGGGTCATTATCTGTCTAGCTGTACCTTACCTCTGGGAGAATGTATAATATTCTGTAGCTACCCAGTGATAATGCATAAAGAATTCACTAGTACTTCTTCCTGAGATTAAAACAAAATAGGCAAGGCTTCAGTAACAGTTTCAAAAGCTACCTATAATCACCTTCACAAGCTGTGAACTTGCAGGATGATACTATCTCAACCAGTGTGAAGAGAGAAAATAGCTGTCATGGGGCTAGCAAGCTGCTTCAAGGTCTGACACAACTTACATCACTATAAAAAGAATGCATTTATTGATTGGTAATGTGTGTTTATTCTCTCCATTTAGATAAGTACTGATTGAAATGCACTGCTAAAAAGACAGATGGCATTATATCATGCTCTCAAATAGGAAAACATTGCTTTATCAATTACTTCCTACTCACACCTTTGAAGAAGAATTGTTCATCTCTGCAGGCAAATGACCTTTGAATAAATTCATCAGCATAAATAGTGTGAGGAGGGAAGCCTCACTCATATTGTGGCCATATATGACAGATTCAAAAGACAGATTTTCTAATCTTGTGTGTTTCAGGATTGGATTACTAAAAAATAAAATAAACATGAGCCAGCAGTCTTCAAATTGCTCCAATCAAACAGTCCCTGATTAAGCCTTGGCTCTATTTGTACTGAAAAACATGTATTTCTTATATGGGCCACTTTAAGGATTCGTAAATCCTTAATTTAAACTTTGTGGCCATGTAGCCCATAGGCTTCAAGGATCAATCCCATTACTGTGCCGGGGTGGGGTGGGGTGGGGTGGGGAGAAATAGAGACTAAATGTAGGTTGTGGTAGCCATTTACACCTCACCAAAAAAGAGGAAATGCATCACCCGAAAGGTGAACACCAATCTGCATGATATTTGCATATGCCAATTTATAAGTATAGGTTCAAATTTAGAAATAACTATAAATTAATAGACATACAATACATACCATAGCAGGGAAAACTGTGCCCAGGTGACCTGTTCACTCTGTTGTTGTTCAGGGTTCTGTCTATTTATGGGGAAAGCCCCGCAGGGGCTGTGGATCTGCGCTGCGTCAGTTAGATGATGCAAGTGCAGCTTCGCAGCCATTGCGAGGCTTCCTTGCGATGCTGCGATTTGAAAATTCAGGGATTTACTCTGACTTTTTCAAAGGGAGTGGTATCAATACGACACTTCCACTATGTGACATCTCTCCGGGGCCAATCCAAAGACAACCCAGAGGAGGAGCCTGGTGGAAAGCAACCAATGATTGGACCCAGTTGCCTGCCCAGAACCCCCACACTGCTTCCTCAGCATCACCCCGGGAGAGGGAAAGTGCGGGGTTGAAGAGGGAGGCGGCACCAACCTAGCGCTGTGAAGACAGCCCCCAGGTTGCCCATCAAATCCTGTTGATGGGCAACTCCAAGGTTCTTCCTTATGGTTCTTTGACTTCAATTCAGGCTTGAACTGGACACTTTTGGATTAGGGATTGTCTTCTGTAAAAGAAGACACCTGGCCATCTTAATTCATACTTGAAGATATTTACAGAAACATATTTCCCTGAACCTACGTAACTATTGCCTAGATCTATTGGGATTTGCTGGAGCCATTTAAAACAGACCAATCAGCATTGTGAAAATGCAGAGGCCTTCTCTAGAACACACACACACACAGAGAGAGAGCACTTGTGCAATTGAGCTAGTAGTTTGAGAGATAGTAATCTATGCTTCCCCATGTGACACGCTCTCTCAGGGACTACCAGTTCCAGAGTTCCTTGTGCACCAGACAGCAAGAGTCTGTGCTATTGGTAGGATTTACATACCCAAAATATATGTGAGTAAATGTCTAGTTAATGCAGGACCAGCCCAAGACATTTGGTGAGGTGATGAACAAGGAGGTGACCCCTCCCATCTCATCAGAAAACTGAATGATGAATCTGCTTTAAAACCTGAAGACAGGACAACATCCCTTCACTGGGCCTGAAGACAGCAGACTAACTTAGGGATCATGGAGCAGGGCACATAGCATACAGGTCTCCCCTCCAACCTTGCTGCCACATCCTAACATCTGCTGCCTGAGGCGACTACTTCACTCTGCCTAATGGTAGGGCTGGCCCTGAGTTGCACACATGCACTACTGCCAGAATCAGGCTTCCTGAAATGTAAGGAGATTAAACTAAGGGAACTAAAAAAAAATAAAGGACACACATTAATTTGAATTTTAAAAAAATCATCAAGAGGATAATACTTTTATTAGGTCCAACCAAAATTTCAAAATAGTCAACAAGGTTTGTAGGAGTCTTCTTTAGGCTGGATATTTCATTGAACAGAAAATAATAATAATAATAATAATAATAATAATAATAATAATAATAATAATTTCTTACCTGCTACTCCCTCTGGATGGAGGCGAACAACATTTAATACAAAAATATCATATAAATCAAATGCATAAACCTGATTAAAAGCATATAAAACCGATACAATATAATCTGACATCTTAAAGTTCATCTGGGTAGGCCTGCCAGAAGAGACTAGCCTTTACAGCTGCCTTAAACTCTCTCTAGAGAGAGTATTAAGTTGACGAATCTCTCCTGGCAAGCCATTCCACAGTCTGGGAGCAGCAGAAGAGAAGGTCCTCTGAGTAACATCAGCCTAGTTTTGGCTGACTGAAGTAAATTCTTCCAAGAGGACCTAAGTGTGTGGGGCGAATTGTATGGGGGAAGGCGATCCCACAGGTAACCTGGACCCAAACCATGTAGGGTTTTAAAGGCAATAACCAAGGTGTCTATGTCTGTGTCTGGTAGGGATGTGTGTGTTTTGGTATATGGCAGAAAAGACCCATGGTTTAATTTCAGAAATTTCACTTGCTGAAATCCCTCTTCTGCAAAACTATTAAGGGTGCAGGAGTCCTGTCCTTTCTTCCATTTGGTCACCCTATAGTCCCTCCTCGTCCCTTTTTCCTTTTGTGTGGTGTATTTTAGATTATACACCCATGGGCAAACTCTCCTGTTTTGTTATTAATCTTATGCAAACCACTCTAGAAGCCTTTTTGACTAAAGAATAAAAAATGCTGTAGATAATTATATAATTCTCCCCCACCCCACCCCCAATATAGGTTAACACAATTGTTGAATCGTTATCAGTTACTTATTTGCACAAAACCAAAGCTCATTGCAAAACAGTATTTCAATTTGAGCTCAGAGGGGGGAAATCATTTATCATATCAAAACAACCACAAATAGTAACATTCTTAGATGAACCATAAATCTAGGAAATCTCAGTATAAACAGACACAACAACTCACACCAAATGGTTACCCATCACAATTTTATGAATAAATCCAGTCATTTGTAGAAGGAAAGTCTCTTTTTAAGTCAACCATTCATATTTGGAACTATCCTTTATTATAGTAGCATACCAAATAACTTTAAAAAGTACACAACACCAAAGGGAAGTTGTGTGCTGGCTTTATATCAATCCGCAAGATTTTTTCACATCAGATCTGGTCCATCAATATGATACTGTACTGAGGCAAGTCCTTTAAATCTCTGAGACCTTGCTTGTTGCCACAGCTCCAGCATTTATTCTGTACCTAAAATGGCAATTAATTAATCACATCAACTAATCAATTAAAGTTTGCAGTTCTCCATTTAGCAAATGAATAATACAATGTGTGAAATTCCATTTAGTTTGCAGGAACATTTATGTTTGCGTCTTTTACATTATGTATTGGTGTACTCATTTCTGCACAATTGATCATATTAAAAGTAAGTAAAATGTATTAAACAGTTTTTAGCAAAGTTTCTTTCCTAAATGAAGGAATGTATTCTATTATTTCGAGAAAAGTAAAACTGCAAAGTAAAAAATTCATAGTTCTGAAGCAAAGAAATAACCCTCAGGCAGAGAGTATGTTAGGATGACTGCTTTATATTAAACTAAACTATGTGCTAAAAATAACCTGATTTTAGCTTAAATTAACTGTCTGATATATTCAGCAGGAGATGGAGGGTGTTTGATTATATACAGCTGTCCCCAACCTGATGTACTCCAGATATTTTGGAATATAACTCCCATCATCCCTGATCACTGGCTCTGCTCTCTGGGGCTGATGCAATTGTAGTCCAAAACATTTGGAAGGCACAAGAAAGCTTATAGAAAAGTATCCAGACAGTTTGATAACAAACATTTCCTTGTTGACATTTGATGGTATAAAAGTTCTCTAGCTATTAAACTGTGTTGACCAATTCACATCTGGAGGGCCACATGTGCCCCAAACCTGCTGTAGGAGATGACAGGTCCAGATAATCTGATATCCAAACTACCAGTCATATTTCTTGCAGGTCTGGGCATCTGATAAGTAGAGAATTTAGAGCAGCTTTCCTGACCTGGTGCCCTCCAGATGTTTTGGACTACAACTCCCAGCATTCCTGACCATAGGCCATGCTGACTAGGGTTATTGGGAGTTAGTCTGACCATATGGAAAGGAGGCTAGGGCTCCTGTATCAACAGTTGTATAGAAAATGGAACTTCAGCAGATGTCATTTGTATGCATGCAGCACCTGATAAAGGTTTGACACCCCTGCTTTAAGGGAAAGCCTTTGACCATGTTTGCACCCAAAGTGTATTTTTCTGCAAATCTACAAAGTATGCAGGGGGTGTCTTCATGGTGCCAGGTTGGTGTCAAGTCCCCTGGAAACCCTGCGGCTTCCCTCCACAGACCGGAACCACCCCCTCCCTCTTCCTGGTAGAAGGCAACGAATCGCAGGTTGCCTTGCACCAGGCACTGCCTGGCCATGCTTCCACTGAGAGGTAAGTCCCCCTTTTTTTTTTCTCCGCAGCTTCAACAGAAAGCCCCAGGGTCGGTGTGCAATTGCAGCCGCGTCATATAGTCGACACTGTGCCACTGCACACCCACTCCAGGTCTTTCCAAGTGTTTAGACATCCCTGAATCATGTGCATTCTACTACATGAAAACAGTTGGATGCTTTTCTGACAAAAAAATATTCAGCCTTGAAATTTCTGCTCTGTTGACATATCATCTGCAAAGCGACAAACTGAATTAGATATTTTCTGGGATGAACAGTGCACCATAAAAGCCCTGTCAGCTGTGAAGTCAACAGAGAGCTAGCTGTGAGCTTTTGATTGCATGCAAGTTTCCACGAGTTCTGATCTAAATGTAGTCCTCAAAGGAATCATTCTGTGAGAGTTCCATGTATTTTGAGAACTCAGTGTCTACAGCAATGACACTATTTCTCCAAGTAAGCTTGTCTTGTTCTGCAACAAGATGTTACTCTGGTTGAATTGGATCTGCCACATTCTCTAATTAGACACTCAGTGGTTGGAAACCCAGCTGATCATGTATGGTAAACTGCAAATGTCATTTGTCTGTTTCATTGGAGCACAGGAAGCTGCCTTATACTAGGTCGGATTATTTGTATCTAGCCAGTACAGTCTCCTCTGACAGACAGCAGCTCTATGTGCTATCAGGCAGAAATTGTTCCCTTCGCCTGCTACCAGATCCTTTTAGCTGGTGATGCCAGAGATTGCACCTGGGATTAACCTGCAGACCAGTAAGCTATTTCACTGTACCAGTGGAAGCTATTTTGAAAAGGCACTAATTGCCATGCAAAGAGATGGTGAATTTTCAGTGAGGTTGCAGCACATGGGGTAGGAAGGCTTCCTTTCTTTGTCAAAAGCCAGTGTAGTGTAATTGTTAGAATGCTGAATTAGAACTGGGTGGAACCAGGTTCAAATTCCCATTCAAACTAGTTGGGCCAGTCACACTTTGAGCCTGTTCAGACAACACACTAAGCCATGGTGGTTAAGCATTTTGAGCTAAACATTATAGCTTAGTGTGTCATGTGAACTATTCCTAGCTATGGTGGTTACATGATCATGGTTTAAACACGCTCACTAACCATTAGCTGCAAAAGGTTTAGCAGCCTAACCATGGCTTAGCGTGTTGTCTGAACAAGCCCTATCAATCTAAAGTACCTCACAGTGTTGTTGTGAAGATAAAATAGGGCTTGGAAGAACAAGGTATGCCCCCTTGAACTCCTTGGAGGATTTGGCATCATTTTTAAAAAATGTGATGATAAATTTGTCCTGGACAATTTCCCTAGAACATCCTGCTTTGATCAAAGGATGATGAACAAACAAACTGAACCTTCACTTCACTCCAAATATCAGCACCTCCTGTCAGCTCAAGTCTTATCATTAGGCTACAAAATTTTCAAACATTTGAGCTATTAAAAGATATTTTAAAACATACCCTACCATTTTTGTTTGTTTGGAGGGATAAACAAACTTGCATCACCCTTTAATACAGCAAAACATGAGTGAACAGTTAATTAGGATCCTTTCCAAGTTATGTGGGTTTTGACCCTCGAAACTCAAAACAAGACACAATCTGTGGATGGGCATATTATGAACAGCATTTGGATGTTGTAATAATGGAGGGAAATAAACCTCCAATGGCCTTGGTATAACATTCTTGTGGGCCCGTGGTGATCATATGCTAGATTGTAGCTGGATAACTTGCTTGTAAAACATAAGCAAGAGCTGGTCACTTTTGATAAATTGTTGTGTCAATCTACTCACATGGGACAAACAGCCTCGAGCAGATTCCAAGACCAGGTTATATAACTATGCATCTATAAAGAAAATGACTGTTCTCTTTGAGGAATGGTCCTTGTGGGAAACCTCCACTGGCAAGAGTGAAGATGACTGGAGAATAAGAAATGAGCATGTGCAGTCAGCAGGCTGAGCTGTTAGATGCTGGAGGCTATGTGTTAGTATAGCAGCCCTATTGCATATGAAGTGATACCCAAAGTCATCGTGTTTTCCAGAAATCCAATAAGTACAGCAACCTTCGTAGTAATGACTCCTGCCATCGCAAAGCTTTTTATAATGAGGTGCTCTGCATCATGTATGAACCTACAGATAGGCAGATAAATATTGACATTTAAAGCCCTAAACAGTTTGGGGCCAGGTTATTTGAAGGAATGCCTCCTCCCATATGTACCTACCCGGACCTTAAGATCATCAACAGGGGCCCTTCTCCGTGAGCCCCTGCCAAAGGAAGTGAGGCAGGTGGCTACTAGGAGGAGGGCTTTCTCCGCTGTGGCATCCCAGTTGTGGAATGAGCTCCCCAGAGAGGTCCGCCTGGCGCCTACACTGTACTCTTTTCGTCGCCAGCTGAAGACCTTTTTATTCACTCAGTATTTTAACACTTAATTTTAACTTAAATTTAAATGTTACTGTTTTAACTCTGTATTTTAATCTTATATCAATTTTGCTGCATGGTTTTATCCTGGTTGTGCTTTTTATACTGTATTTCGTAATTGTGTTTTAAACTGTTGGGTGTTTTATCATGGTTTTAATTTTTGTGAACGCCCAGAGAGCTTCGGCTATTGGGCGGTATAAAAATGTAATAAATAAATAAATAAATAAATAAGCTCAGTCACTCATTAAGGCTTCAGTCCTATACATACTCGTCTTCGTCCTTTTTCTTCTGCTGCCCCTTACGCCTGGAACGCTCTTCCAGAACACTTGAGAACTACCAACTCAATCACAGCTTATAAAACTCAGCTAAAAACTTTCCTTTTCCCTATAGCTTTTAAATATTGAGTCTGTTCTGACTCTATACTGTTAGCTTCACCCTACCCGGTGCCTGTTTACACTTCCCTGTGCCTGTTTGCATTCTCTTTCCCTCCTTATTGTTTACTACAACTTTATTAGATTGTAAGCCTATGCGGCAGGGTCTTGCTATTGACTGTGTAATCTGTACAGCACCATGTACATTGATGGTGCTATATAAATAAATAAATAAATAAATAAATAAATAAATAAATAAATAAATATAATAATAATAATAATATAAATCTCATTGAGTGCAGTAGCATGAGATTTACAGTTTAAGGTAACCAGATGCAAAAGAGGACAAGGGTCCTGCATTTCAATAGCTGTGAAGAAAAGGACATTTCAACATCACCAGTGTCCCTTGCTGAAATTTCTTTTCTTACACAACTATTAAAGGTGTAGGAGTTCTGTCCTACTTTGCACCTGGCTAAACCTAAGCTCAACAACAGAGGCTCTTTTCACTTGCCCACTTTTAAGGGCAGTTAGATAGACAACTATACAAAAGTTGTACAGTTGTACACTTTTCTACAGTGGCCCCATACCTCTGGAATGGGTTGTCATTGGGGTTTGTCACATCCCATCATCACAGGCTTTTAGGAAGGCCCTGAAGACTTACATGTTTACTCTGGCCTTTCCCTGGTTATGTTTTACTACACTGTTATGGTTTGTAGCTGCAATTGCTTTGTAGGTTTTTAGTACTATCTAGGGGGGGATCTACACTACTGCCTTTAAAGCACTTTGAAAACATTTTGAAAACTGTATATGCAGTGTGTCCTGGGCTCCAACAGTTGTCAAAACTGTTATAAAGCACTTTAAAGCAGTAGTGTAGATCCTGCCCAGGTCAATTGCTTTCATTGCTCATGTTTGTTATTTTTATGCATATTTTAGTTTTTTGCTGTATCAGTTTTCAGGGCAAACTGTATCAGGGAAGTGCCACCATAATTTAGGGTGACCATATGAAAAGGGGGACAGGGCTCCTGTATCTTTAACAGTTGTATTGAAAAGGAAATTTTCAGCAGGTGTAATTTGTATATATGGGGAACATGGTGAAATTTCCTCTTCATCACAACAGTTAAATCTGCAGGTGCCCTGCCCTCTTTTAAATCTGGTCACTCTAGTATAGCTCCTGCACCTTTAACTGTTCTGATGAAGAGGGAATTTCACCAGATTCTCCATATATACAAATGACACCTGCTGAAATCCCCTTTTCTATGCAACTGTTAAAGATACAGGAGCCCTGTCCTCCTTTTCATATGGTCACCCTACCATAGTTTGAATAGATTTCCAAATAGATGGAAATTTGCCTTTTTGAACAAAAGTGAATGAATAGGAACAGTTGCAATCCCCTGCATGTCTCCTTAGAAGTACCACAGAGTTCAATGGGACTCGGGGCCACTGTCAAAGGTAGACATGGTTGTGAAGGGACCCTCACCTCAGCTGGGCTCCCTGGAGTTGCTTCTTCTTGTCACTATTTTAACTTGCTTCTTCACCTGCCCCAGACAATGGTGGTGGTGAGAAGCAGTTGATGCCATTGCCTGCTTGTCCACTGGCTTCCTGCCTTTCAAGCAAGCAAGTGGCAGCAGTGAAGAGAAAGAAGGTGAGGAGCACTTGCAACAGGTGACACTGGCTGTGAGAACTGGAGGGAAAAGGCCCTTTTACTGAGGGAAAAGACCCTTTCAGAGTGCCTTGCCCAAATCCTGGAGCCAGCACTGATGGGATTTACTGCCAGGCGAGCGTGTATAGGATTGAAAACTAAGACCCATATTTTTAGACCTGCCTTGAATTTATATTTTAAAGATGCACTTCCATAAGGGCAATGATATATTCTATAACATGATGAACCAGTGTCTCAGTGGACGGGTCACTACAGTTTCTTTTTTCATGAATATAATGGAAAGAATACAGGAATGTACAGGCAGACTTTTGGTTCTGGTATCCAAGCCACTGTGACTGACCTCTATGACCTTTGATTTCCTCTGTGACACTCTGGAACATGAATTCTCTGAAAGTGAAGAGGGTTATCTTTAAGGAACTAACTCCCATGCTGAAACACAAGGCTAAACATCAGTTTATATACTCTTGTCTGGTCTTTTCATGCTGTTCTCTGATTGGATCATCTGACAACAGACTATTTTGGGGTGTTTTCCCTCCTTTTCTTTAGGGTATGGAGCAGCAGCCATGACATCAGGCTGCAGTAGAGGGTGAGACCCCTTTTCCTCTTGTGTCATGTGGGCAGTGACTCTCCTATTATTGATCTTTCTTAGCATCTCTGGAACCATTTTCATCTGCAGAGCAGGATAAAAATACTTTAAATAAACCACCCTGTACTGATAGTTAGGCAAGATATACACTCTTGTTAAAATGTGACTTATTTCCAGGTAAGTGTGAATAGGAATGCAGTCTATGATAGGAAACAGTGGAGAAAAATACTATCCATGGTGTTAATTACAGCCATGAGGAGGGAGCGATACTTTGGATTGGAACCACAGTGCAGAGGAGGATGAGTATTGTGTAGTGGAAAGATGCGGTGCACAAATCTTTTTAAATAAAATCAAGTTACTCTCTTTGTATGGAATACAGAAGACCGTAGTCTTTTCTCTGTAATCCTATACATGTGTACTCAAAAATAATTTCCATTGAATTCAATGGGGCTTATTCTCCGGTAATTGGCTAGAGGATTTTGCAGCCTTAAGTTTGTACCTTTGCAATTGGGGTGGTGGTATGGATTTAGTCATAACGTAAGTATAGTGCAAAGCAAGGAACAAATGCAGTGGCATCAAATGTCTGAAGATGTGTAGCATGGTGCTTCCAGACAAGGCTTTTATTGCACCATTGCCCTTTTACAGGGGTTTTAGGCAGCATCTTATTGGGCACATTTAGACATAGGCCTTGTAGTGCTAACACTCAAAAGGCATCCTGACTGGGGGTAACCCCCTCCCATATAAGGCTAATGGACAGCATGCTGAAGTTGTGGCCACACAGCTTTGAGTGGGTTTCCTCTGATATTTGTACAACTTTTCTACCCCCTTCTCCCTTCCTTACTGTTAATAAACGTCCCATCTATTTCAAAGTTTGTGTACTACTAAAGCTGCAGTACTGAATTCAGAGCCTTCTGCTTTGGTCTTGCTGTTTAGAATTTTTGGGCTTGAGGTATGAAATAAGAGGGTAACACCTTGAACCCTTGTTTCTGTGAGGGTGTTTCAGTGGTGGGATAATTTGGAACTACGTATGTTTTGATGAAGGGTTTCTCTGATTGCTTGCCACAAGTGAGTCCTGAAAGGACCGAGTATTATTATTATTATTATTATTATTATTATTATTATTATTATATTTATTTGTATCCCGCCTTTTGCCCAATGCTGGGCCTCAAGGCGGCCTTACAAAGTTTAAAATATACATGGGCGGGCGGGGGAGGGGAGGGAAACAAAACCATAAACAATTAAAAAATACACAACAAAATTATAAGACATTAACATAGATGGAGGGCTGGATTATTCTCCAAAGGCCTGCTTGAACAAAAAAGTTTTAGCCTGCTTCCAAAAGCCCATCAAGGAGGGAGCCAGCCTAGCTTCCCCAGGAAGAGAGTTCCAGAGCACCGGAGCAGCCATCGAGAAGGCCCTCTCCCATGTTCCCACCAAGCGTGCCTGTGAAGAAGGTGGGACTAAAAGAAGAGCGTCTCCAGAAGATCTCAAAGCACGGGCAGGCTCATAAGGGAGAATACGTTCTTTCAAATAACCTGGACCCGAACCATATAGAGCTTTATAGGTCATAACCAGCACTTTGAATTGTGCCCGGAAACAGACTGGAAGCCAGTGGAGCTGTTTTAACAGGGGAGTTGTATGCTCCCTGTAACCAGCCCCGGTCAACAATCTGGCTGCAGCTCTTTGAACCAGCTGGAGTTTCCAAACACTCTTCAAAAGCAGCCCCACGTAGAGCGCGTTACAGTAATCCAATCGGGATGTAACTAAGGCATGTGTCACCGTGGCCAGGTCTGACATCTCTAGGAACGGGCGCAGCTGGCGCACTAGCTTTAACTGTGCAAATGAACTCCTGGCCACCGCCGAAACCTGGGCATCCAGGCTCAGGGCTGAATCCAGTAGTACACCCAAGCTGCGGACCTGCGTCTTCAGGGGGAGTGTAACCCTGTCCAACACAAGCTGAATCCCTATTCCCTGATCTGCCTTTCGACTGACCAGGAGCACCTCTGTCTTATCTGGATTAAGCTTCAATTTGTTCGCCCTCATCCAATCCATTACTGCCAACAAACAGTGGTTTAGCACAGAAACTGCTTCCTTGGAGTTGGGTGGAAAGGAGTAGTCATCAGCATACTGGTGGAACCGCACCCCACAACTCCGGATAACCTCTCCAAACGGTTTCATGTATATGTTAAATAGCATGGGGGACAAAACAGAGCCCTGAGGGACTCCACAGGCCAATGGCCAAGGAGTCAAACAGGAGTCCCCCAGTACCACCTTCTGGGTCCGTCCATCCAGGAAGGAATGGAGCCACTGTAAAACAGTGCCTCCAAGACCCATCCCAGCAAGGCAGCCCAGAAGGATACCATGGTCGATGGTATCGAACGCCGCTGAGAGGTCCAGCAGAACCAGCAGGGACACACTCCCCCTGTCCAGTTCCCGGCGAAGCTCATCCACCAAGACGACCAAAGCTGTTTCTGTCCCATAACCAGGCCTGAAGCCAGATTGAAATGGATCTAGATAATCCGTTTCATCCAGGAATCCCTGGAGTTGGGAGGCCACCACACGCTCCAATACCTTGCCCAAAAATGGGATGTTGGAGACTGGCCGGTAGTTATCCAGTACAGTGGGGGCCAAGGAGGGCTTTTTCAGTGTGGGTCTTACCACTGCCTCCTTCAAACAGGCTGGGACCCTTCCTTGGCGAAGGGAGGCATTACCCACTCAGCCAGTCCCCCTCTGGCAGCTTTTATAAGCCAGGAAGGGCAAGGATCTAGTATACACGTGGTGGCTCTCACCAATCCAAGGACCCTGTCCACATCATCGGACTGTGCAAATTGAAAGGTATCCAATAATACTGGACAAGCAGGTGCCAAAGTTACATCCACTGGATCTGCATCAACAATAGCATCCAAGTCAGAGTGGATCCGAGCGATTTTGTCTGCAAAGTGCTGGGCAAATTGGTCACAACAGGCTGTTGAAAGGTCTGAAATCACTTTTTGGGGGCCAGAGTGTAGAAGGCCCCTGACCACCCGAAACAGCTCTGCTGGACGGCTCTTTGCAGACGCAATAGTGGCAGAGAAAAAAAGTTTTTTCGCTGCCCGAATTGCCACAGAGTAGGCCTTCAAATAGGCTCTAGCCTGTGTTCGATCAGATTCACTCTGAGTTTTCCGCCAACGTCGCTCTAGCCTCCGTCTCACTCGTTTCATTGCTGCCAGCTCACTGGAAAACCAGGGGGCTGGTGTGGCTCCACAACGTGAGAGAGGGCGCTCAGGAGCAATCGTGTCCACTGCCCTGGCCATCTCTGTATTCCAGAGATCAACCAGGGCATCGACAGAATCACCTGCCGAGGCAACAGGAAAATCCCCAAGAGCCATCAGGAAACCATTCGGATCCATCAGCCTCCTGGGGCGGACCATCTTAATCGGTCCTCCACCCCTGCAGAGGTTCTGAGTGCCAGCAAGTCTAAACCCCACCAGGTAGTGATCTGTCCATGACAACGGAACTATATAAAGTTCCTCCACTCTCAGATCCCTGTCACCCCATCCAGCACAGAAAACAAGGTCCAAAGTGTGCCCAGCAACATGGGTGGGGCCAGATACTACTTGGGACAGACCCATAGTTGTCATGGCGGACATGAAGTCCTGAGCCGCTCCCGACAGGGCAGCCTCAGCATGGATATTGAAATCCCCCAGAACAACAAGCCGTGGGGACTCCAACACCAAATTCGAGAATGGCAGTCTACTGGGTAATTGTTTTCTCCCTGTCCATATTACAGGGAGTAGGGTGTTTGGGGGCAAACCTTCCACATGTGCAGTTATTCCGTCACTTTTTCCTTAACCTATTTTTTTCTGATAAGAAAAAAGGCAGAAGAAGCAATGGTAAAACAAATGGAAGCAATCCTCCAGCCCTCTCATAAAATTCCATAAACTAGACAGGGTGCTTGAAGGTAAAAGCCTCATCTGGAAGCTTCATATCACTGGGACAGTCAGTGTGGCATAGTGGTTAGAGGGTTGGACTGGGACTCAGGAGACCCAAGTTCAAGATCCCCACCCAGCCATGTAGCTTTGGATCAATCAATGACTCTCACAAGGTTGTTGTGAGAATAAAATGGAGAATAGGAGGATTAAGTAAGCCACCTTAGGTTCTTTGCAGGAAAAAATGTGGGTGGGGAGACATTTCTCACCCCTCTCCCACAATACTAGAACCTGGTGGTCACCCCATGAAGCTGATTGGTGGGAAATTCATGACAGATAAAACGAAGTACTTCTTCGCACTGCACATAGTTAAACTCTGGAATTCACTACCACAAGATCTGGTGATGGCCACCAATTTGGATGACTTTAAAAGGGAGTCGGATACATTCCTGGAGGAGAAGGCCATCAATGGCGACTAGTCCTGATGGTTGTGTGCTACCTCCAGTATCAGAGGCAGTAAGCCTGTGTACACTAGTTGCTGGGGAACATGGGTGGGAAGGTGCTGTTGCACCACGTCCTGCTTGTGGTTCCCTGGATGACAGGTGGTTGGCCACTGTGTGAACAGAATGCTGGACTAGATGGACCCTTGGTCTGATCCAGCATGGCTGTTCTTATAAATTAAATTAAATTATTTTTAAAAAACTCTTGTGTTTCCCCACCTATTCTCCTATACTGCAGAAAATTTTCTGTGGTAAGAGAAAAGACAGAAGAAAACATGGGGAAACTCCGAGTGGACAGCGCCGCAGCCCTGCAGAATGAGGCAAGCGGTGCAACAGCGCCATCACAGCCCCGTCTGGAAGCATCCGCAGAAGGCCGCCGCACAGTGCCTTCGGCTTGGGAGCGGCCGGGAGCCCTCCGTCTGGAGGCTTTCCACTTGCCCGTCCGCCACCGTGATGGCTCAGAGCCGGCTCAGCCTCCGGCCCACTACGGGGCGCCCTGCAGCCGCTTTCCTCCCGCAGCGGCTCCCTGCTTTCTGCGCATGCTCGACCCGGACTAGACAGTTCCCGGTCGCGTTCGGAAGTGCAGGCGGCGTGCGCCGGGATGATGGGCGCCAGGGTGACCCGCGCGTTGAGCAAGTTCAACCTGGAGAACCGAGCGCACCGGGAGATCGCCAAAGCCAAGCCCAGGCCTGCCCCGCGCTACCCCACTGCAGCCGCGCGGGACGGTGAGCTAGCCGAGAGCCCAAGCGAGGAGCCCGGCGGCAGGAGAGGGGCGTGATGTCCCTCCAGCTGGGGCTGCCGCCCCACCGCCGCCTTGTGCGCGCGCGCAGAGGAGCTTAAAGTCAAGGGGACGGGATGGGAGGAGCGCAAGAGAAGCGGGGTTTCATGAGGGATGGGGGCTTGAGCTGTCCTTGCGGTAGGACTCTGCTGAGCCTTGGGGCTGCTGCGGCTTGCAGACGCTGGACGCAGCCTGCAGCCTTTGCGGTAAATGTTGATGGTGGAGGCATGCAACCCCTTTCCCAAAACTGAGCGCCCCGCAAGCGACGCGACGGCCGCTGCCTCAGGGCCCCCTGGAATGTGACCCTGAATCGCCGCCCCTTGTGCTAGGAACATTTGGAAGCCGCGCGGATCCCTCCAGAAAAGCTGCTCGCTCCTACTTCGCGATTATGACCTGGCGCATGCGTGGTCTGGCAGGATTTGCAGGCTGGGAGCTGTAGTCTGGCATATAAATTTAAGTGACTGAAGGCACAATCCTAGGCATGTTTAGCAGAAAAAAGCCCTACATTTCCCAGCTATCCATGCTGGCTGGGGAATGCTGGGAGTTGTAGGACTTTTGGTTGGGTGCTATTTTAAATAATTTTTATTCTGTAATTGAGTGCTACTTTTTGGCAGAAAGGGGGGGATACAAAGAAATACCACCAACCCACCCACTCCGGAAAAAAGCAACATTAGTATGTGTATTGTTATTAAAGTTTGTGCAAATTGTATTGTATTAAAATAAATGTACTCTTTATATATAAACAAGATGAATGAATTGTGATTTCAGGAAGAACCATAATATGTTGTTGAAGCTAGGGGAAAATGGTAAATAATTGTAGTCTCTCTTTCCCTAGACTTGACCAGACTCCAAAAAGAGATCAAGAAAAAAGATAACCATCTTCACACCTTATTAAAGGAAGTCTATGTTGATTCCAGAGATCCAGCCATGCATGTGAGTCAGGGTACCTTTCTGGAATACATGCATGCTCAACTCTTCTTATATGTATCTGTAATGAGAGTAGTGTCAGGTTTTTGTCATGGAACGTTAAGACACTTTTGCTGTTTTATATCAGGGGTGCACAACCTGCAGCCCAGGACCCATATGCAGCCCTCTTAAGGCCTAAGCATTATGATGGTCCATACCATTAACACTATGGACCGTGGCTATCCTGCTACGGCCTAGCATGAGAAATCAGAGATGAAGCAGTGAAAAGATGTCTGGGAATCTTAAGCGCACCTTTGAGAAATGAAAGAACTCTTTGTTCATCAAGGTTTTGATGTTATCGATCAGCACACACCCAAATATTCTTAAGAAGAGATGGCTGCAGGCAGCAGCAAAACATAAAAAGCTGACAAGGAGGTAAATGAAAAGAATAATCTAGATCAGTCTTCCCCAACTGAGCACCGCCCAGATGTGTCAGACTACAACTCCGAGGACTTCTATGGCCTTGCTGGCTGGTGATGATGGGCACTGTAGTCCACACACATCTGGAGTGTCAGGTCAGGAAGGCTGATCTAAATTGCAATGGTAATGTGAACGCATGCGTTTTCCAGAGCTGGCTATTGTGCATAAAGATGACATGGGCTATAAACTACAACAGCTGATGCCAAAACAAATGCGTTAGTCTTTAAGGTGTCACAAAACTTCTTGTTGTTTGAACTAATACAGTTTGTGTAGCTTTTCCTCTTTCGTTGTCACTTGCAAGGGGTTCATGTGTTTAGCCTTGTCATATAGAGGGCAAATCTGCCAAGCAGGAACACATTGTCTTTTTGCGTATTACTCTGTAAAGTTCCATGTCTGTTCATGGTGCTTTAAAAGAGGGTTGGGCACCTTGCAAGCCTTGGCCTCATCTCAAAACTCCTCTGCAAGCTATCAGTCCAGCCCTCTTGTGTGGCAAGATGGAAGGAAGGGGGTAGTAGCATTTTTCTTTCCCTTCTTCCCCACTTCCAGGTCTTATTCTTTATTTTACAGTTCTGTTTCTCCCTCCCCCCCCTCCAGTTCTGGGGACGCGTTGAGGGAATGGGAAGGCTATCGATCTTGCAGATCCAAACCTTTCCCCAGTATGCCCACAGAATGCCCTTTTCCCCTTGTACCAACACTGAAGTGGCCAGGGCTGCAGACATTTTCATAGTGGCTGGGGGCATGTTTGTGAGGTTGGATCTCCACTTTTGAGGTCAGATGTCTTACTTCACTCTCAAAGGAGGAGATTTGAAACCTATGACCTTTGGGATGTCCTCTCAAGGATGAGAGGATTGCAGCGTGGGGGTACTTTCAGATGAAGGGCTCATAGCACTGTCAATTACAAAGCATGGGATGAAGTCCCATCTTTTATTCCTTAATGGATTTTCTTGGGTAAGAAAAAAGATGAAAACACAGGTGAGTTACAAGAGGAAGACAGGAACTCTCGTAAAATTCCGAGAATGAGGTAGTGCGATAAAAGCTTTGTGTAGAAAGCAATACCCTAAGTACCACCTTTTCAGAGCAGAAATAGATTTAGAATGTTTCACATTCTATTAAAAGGGAAAACATGGTACTTAAGGCATGGTGGAACATGTGACACTCATGGACTCAAATCTAACTTCCGGCTTTAAATTTCCTGTGTTCTAGGTAAACAAAAGAGAAAGCCTTCCATCTAAGCAAGAAGAACGCAGGCTTACAAAAGTAGGCGGTTTGGGTCAGCTGGATATTCAGACTATTCCCAAAGGCAAAATCTCAATAGTCGAAGTCTTGACCCTTCTCAGTAATCATCACCAGTCTCCACAGACATGGACTGCAGAGAAAATAGCAGAGGAATACTCTTTAGATTTGAAGGATGTGACTGCTCTACTAAAATTCTTCATCCCTTTTGCTGTGGAGATCTTTCCTCATGTAGACAAAAAAGCTCTAAAACCTAGTTAAACATGCCTGACAAATCTTGATTGACATTCCTGGAGTCTTCTGTAAACTACACATCTAATCCCCTCGTTTCACCCCAGCCACATTAAATGTGTCTAATTTAAGTGGTATCTGCATTTATCTGTCACTTTCACATTCACAATCCATCCTGGGCATGCTGTTGTGAAGTGGGTATGCCACTGTGAAGTGGTTATTGACAAAATCTATGAAGATGTCCTAACTTAGAGTAAAATTTGTTCAGAAGCGCTTGGTTCTTCAGACCTCTGCAGAAGCTTTTGCCGTAAGAGCATTCTGTAAATCGTTTTCATTAAAGCAAAGCAGAGTTGCTCTTTGTTTTTCTTCTGAGAAATAAGAGAATGTGTGTAGTTCTTGCATGTGGTTAAAAGAGAGGCAAAATAACAAATGGGAAAAATGAGTTATGGGTATAGGCATTCTTTTAAATTTGACACAATTACGGATGTTTGAAACAAATGGCATTTGAATCAAATACATTTTTTCTTGTTTGTATTGGCTTACTAGCTGTAACCCTGGTTATCAAAGCTCTTAAGAGCTGCCTTCCCCTCCCCTCTCGGTTCATGTCTTTTAATCCTTGGCATCATGCCCATGAAGAGCAAACTGCTGCTGTATTGTGTCAGCTTCTTGATCCTGCTTTTTTTGTGACAAACTGAAATATATATTGATTCAGGTGTAGCTGTTCTACTTTTAGTTTCAGGACTGTTGTCTTGCACCACATACTGTATTTGGCTGCTGGATACTGGCGCAGAGCATTAGTACCACTGGGGATAGGGAAAATCCAGAGGTGGAGGAACTGCCTTATCTAAAACCCTGCCATGCTTGTGCCAGCAGTGGAGAAGGGACTGACCCCCTTCATTTGCTGTTGTTTAATTTAATTTTTTATGTTTTGCCTCTCAAAAGTTGCAATGGGAGGAAAATGATATATGCTGGCTTCAAATGTGGTGTCTTATGTCCCTCAATTCCAGGGACATGTTGGGGGAATGGGAAGGCTATAAATCCTGTGGATCCAATCTTCTCCATGCCCCACAGAATGCCCCCCTTTTTGCCTCTACTACCATCGGAGCGCAAGGGCCATTGACGTTTTGGTGGCTAGGAGTGGGTTTGTGCTGTCACACCTTACCATCTGACGTTGGCCTTTCTGTTCTCAGAGGGGGGAATCCAAAACATCTAGAGTACTGAGTCCAGTTCTGGGCACCACACTTCATGAAGGATGCAGATAAGCTGGAGAGGATTTAGAGGAAGGCAACAAGGATGATGAGGGGTCTGGAAACAAAGCCCTATGAGGAGAGACTGAAAGATCTGGGCATGTTTAGCCTTGAAAAAGTAAGACTGAGGGGATACATGATAGCATTCTTCAAGTACTTGAAAGGTTGTCATACAGAGGAGGGTCAGAACCTCTTCTCAATCACCTTGGAGCACAGGACAGAATAATGAGCTCAAGTTATAGGAAGCCAGATTTCAGCTGGACATTCAAGAGGCAGCTGGACAGCCATTTGTCAGGTATACTTTAAGGTGGATTCCTGCATTGAGCACGGGGTTGGACTTAGTGGCCTCATAAGCCCCTTCCAACTCTACTATTCTATGATTCTTGTATCCTTTGAACACTTATGGAAGAATCTCAAATGGTACATTTTGATATGTACGCAGGTAATAAAAGCTACATCTGTTGAAATTCCCTCTTGTGCCAAAGCCTTAATGGTACAAGCACCCTATCCTGCTTTGCATTTAATCAAACCATCTAATCAGTTTTTCCAATATTATATGGGCAGTTGTTAAATATATTCAGTCGCCTCATTCAGTGAATGGAAAAAGGGAATCATTTGAATTCAAAAGGAGTGTTGCTGTTTGGTGTGCTATCTTGAAAAGCAGGCTCAAGGCCCTTCTAGTCCCATGGAGCTAATTGAAGTAATTGAATTTATCTCTGGCGCAAAGGCCATTACAAAATACAATGCTATGTAAAATGTAGCACTACAAAATACCAGTAAACACAAATATGCACTTATAAAAGGTCTATAACAGATCATCACTGCAGACATGGTGATGGATTTTTTTGTGTTGCTACTGCAAAGGTAGCAACCTTGTTTGTAATGAAATTACTATAGTCTGCCAACAGGTCACAGATAATATCAGCTGGAGGCCATCCAGCTCTTATTTTCAAAAAGATCCCCAAGAAAGCTGAGCCCTAGTTCTTTTTACAGGGGACAGTATAACGCAATGTACTACATCTTCTACTTCCCCAGTGCCACATATACACAACCACTGTGCATAGGGAACCCTCCAAATAGGCCAAGGGCGTTTTTTGAAAATGGAGGAGAGTAAATGGCTTTGTACAACAAAAGTCAGCTCATGGAGGTACCATTAGAAGTATCGTTCTCTCGAAAAGGCTGAACCATGGGAGGAAATGCTTGAAATTGGCTGGCCCATACAGTTTCATTACAATCGACCTCAAAAATTCTGTCTCTGCTGAACCATTTATCCTTATGAACTAAGGTAGACTGAGCTTCTCCAGAATAGAACTGTGACACTGATAACCAATCATGGGCCCATCCATTTTCGGAAAATTGCTCAACATTGTTTTGTTGGATTTCCTTCCTTGACTTTCAGCAGTCCTTTGCCTAACAGAAACTTTAAAGATTCTTACCTTAATAGATGGGAGTCCACCTTCCAGTCTCAGTAAGGAGGAAGGAACCCCTGGAGGGAATACCAACAGTTC
Organism: Elgaria multicarinata webbii; assembly: GCF_023053635.1. Lineage (NCBI taxonomy): Eukaryota > Metazoa > Chordata > Lepidosauria > Squamata > Anguidae > Elgaria > Elgaria multicarinata. Next base: position 99,831,387 of record NC_086174.1, read on the forward strand.
CTTCAGGAACCCGTTCTGCATGGCCTCAACTACAAAGCCTTGTCCCTGAGCCCATATCTCAAAGGACTGCCTTAGGCCTAGACCTAAGGATTATCCCAGGCAAATGGAGGGGTCGTCCCTGCCTGCTCCCGGGATCCTGTGTGTCATTTGGATGCACAGGGATGATCTTGGGGTGATCCTGGGATATAAACCTGGCCATTGTTGTATTGATGTGGAGCTAATCGCACAGCAAAAAAAAATGTTTTGTTTTGGAAAATGGGAATTTGAGGATAAGCCACCTCTTCCAAGTCATTTCTTTTGTCAGGTAAAACTATATTAATGTTTAGCTGCATAGATGTACAGTCTTGAGATGTTTCCAGCCATTTATTTATTTATTACATTTCTATACTGCCCAATAACCGGAGCTCTCTGGGCGGTTCACAAAAATTAAAACCATTCAAAGTATAAAACAACAATATAAAACCATAATATAAAATACAATATAGCCTCCATCTCTAGCAGATGTTGAGAAGTAAAGTTCTTGATGTCTATAATTCCAGTTCTAGAACTGGCAGCTTGTGCTCACAAAAACCTTACTGTGAGAGAACCCAGGAAGGAAAGAGGGCAAGATGCCAACCTGGTGTCATCCAGATGTTTTGGACTAATTCCCATCAGACTAGCAAACAGGCCAATGGCCAGGAATTATGATAGTTGCAGTCCAAAACATATGGATGGCACCAAATTGGGGGGGGGGCTGTATTAGGGGGAAGAAATGGTTGGAATGGTATGCAGAGTGTACATTCCTGCACGGAACTAGTGTAGCTACATGACTGACTGCTGAAAAGCACCGTGTGCATCTGAGGATACATTCACACAAGATCATTGGATGCCACAGTCATCAAGTGATGGACATGCGTGTGTGAACTGGGCCTAAGAGTCAGTAAAACAACAACTCGGGCTTTTGGAATGGCATCTGACCTGTAAGATTGTGCTCCATATTAGTGACTGAAGTCATGCAAATCTTGCTTCTACCCACATCCAAATGTAGGTGCAGAGGATCTTTTCAGATCTTATTAATGCATAGAAGTTAGCAACATGCATTTCCACCCACATCACCATTCATTCATACAACATTTTAATTAAATATACAATCACACATGTAAGAAACATGACACAGTCTTACTGTACTACGAGCACTGTGTATGCCAGGTAAGGGTTCAAAGCCTTTGAGCATGGCTCTCACTATAACTACCCAGCTTTAACAAGAGTATCTATTTGAGGAACTATGAAAACAAATTCACAGTCAACTGGAGAATAGGATGAATTATTATTAATTGCATTTGTATAGCACCCCATAGCCGAAGTGCTCTGGGCAGTTTACATAAGATTAAGCAGATTACAACAGGCAATCTCCTAGATAACTGTCTCACTGGAGAAAACACTGCTGAATTGCAGAAGCTCCAGTTTCAATAAATCCAGAAACATATTGTGCCTTGTGTCGATACCTGGTGTGCTGGGTTAACTGGAAAGTGGGCGTATCTATCCATATGACAACATTCTTTACAGGCAGGGTGTGCTCTACAATCACACAACATCCTAACCCATACTGAGTGGTGCTGTTTACACAACATGCTAACTTATACTCAGTATTTGAATGTGGTTTTTTGTTGAACCGTGGGGTTGTTTGTTGAACTGTGCATTAGTGTGTTGTCTAAACCCAGGACATTTTCCTCAGGCGGCTTGTTAACCATGCAGTATTTGTTAACCACCCTGAACAACCCAACAATAAATCATGCCAAAGTGGCTTGTTCAAGAAAAATAAACCTCACTGCAGGGTTAACAAGTCACCCTGCCAAAAATGTCCTGGGTTCAGACAACATGCTAACCCACAGTTCAAAAACCCATACTCAACCACTGAGTGTGGGTTGGTGCGTTGTGTGAACCCAGCCAGTGTGAGGATGTCAGCTCCTTGGATTTTCTGACTCATACCAAAATGTCTGTGACCATCTTTGTTTAGAGCAAGTTGTTTTTAAACCCAAAATAGTGAAGGTGAGGGTGTGTGCATCTCGAAATGGAAAGCGTTCAGCACCTTATAGATTGGGGTCTAAAATTAGAGTGCCTGAAGAGACCGGTGGCTCTCAGGTGAAACAGAGAATGGAAATTCACAAAGCTAAACAATGTGAGAACAAATTGGCCCTGTTGACTTCTCTGGTGGAGAGGAAAGAGCAAATCCAAAAGCCGCAGAGAGCTGCAAATTGTGTTGGCAATAGCTGGACGCCTTCCCTGTGAACTACTTCTATAATTGGAAGTGTGAGGAAGAAAGCAGCAGCAGCTGGAATCTCTGCACGTGTAACAGAGACCAGCACTCCAGAGGAGATAACAGCAGCAGCTGCTTTTTTGAGCTAAGGTTTGCTGCTAAGGCACACTTACCTGGGAGTCAGATCCACTGAATACAGTGGGATGTACTTCTGAGTAAACCTGCATAAGATTGTGCTGTAGGTGTCTGAAATGATAAAGCCAAGGCTGTGAAAGAGCATGAATCTTATGGGAGCTACATGTTCATCTTTATCTTCCTGAAAATAAGGGCTAATATTTTTTAAAAAGAATAATGGCTACAGGCAAGAGAAGTAGTTTTATTATTTGCAATTAAATGCAGGCCTGCTTCTGGAATTTGTCAATTGATTTGTGTTTAATCACAGATGATACTACCAACTGAATGCAATTTAATTCCCCTATCCCATGTTGTCTATATGAAATTATATCTGTGGTTTTATTTATGTACAGTGTTTGCTGTCTGCTAGCTTTGAAAGTGAAACATTTTCATTCCCCGGACGTATGCAATACCATGTTTTAGACTTGGTTTATTGCACATTCCTTCACAAATGTGTTAATGGTCAGTTAAATTTCAAGAAGGTCATGATGGAAGCCAAAAGCTAGTCACCATTGCCTGTACTACTCACTCTTCTTTTTCATAGTTGGGTGTGCAGTCTGTAAGATACATCTGTGGTTTATTATGATGTTTGAATGTGACAAAGGTGGGTGGCTAGGGTAGTCTACAAAACCACACTAAAAACGTAGAACAAGCCACGTGACTAGAAAAGTTAGACTGGCTGGGTTTGCACAACTCATTAACCAGCATTCAGATTGAGTATGGGTTGTTGTTGAATTGTGGGTTGTTTGTGGTTGGTTAACCACATAGTGTGGCTTATTTTCTGAAATATGCCACCTTGAGAACCCATGGGTTGTTGTTGGATGGTTAACATGCCACCCTATGGAAAATGTCCTGGGTTTGGACAACAGGTTAACCCATAATTCAACAACAACCCACACTCAGCCAGTGGCTTATTTTCCCTCACTATGCATGTCAGTCATAAGCTGCCTAATTAGCATAATTACCCTCACCCTGTGTGGGTTGTCATTATATCCAAATCCAGCGAAGATGGATGATTTGGGTGGTTGACAAACCACCTTGAAACTCTAGAACAATCCATGTGACTAGATAACGTAGACTTTTTCATTTTATTTGGAATTTGTGCGATTGTTACCTTTCCTGATCTCTATCCCCCTTTGTTTCTCTTTCCCTCTAAATAAACTTTTTCATATTTGGACATTGTGTTGTGTTGTTCTAAAAAGGATTTCTCACTGAACACTACCCCACATAAAAGTCTGCTTGGTTGCGAAGCTACTGCTTGTGTTTTAAGATTTTAAAAGGCGTCTTGGTAAGCTCACTGTTTCTGGGAGGGAAGTCCAAATCTCCTTTCGTCCCCGACACCCCCAAAGCTGGGCTGAAGGGAGGGATCCTTGGCAATAGGGCTCAGAAACTTCCCAAGCAGAGGACAGACTGGAGTATCTCAGGAAGTTCCTCTTGACTGGTGGCAGCCTATCAGAAACTCTTTCCATGAGGAACCCACATAAAGAAGGGGTCCGCCAGGAGAAAATGTTATCCCTCCCCCCTCCCTGGTCTTGTAACAGCCTCCCAAAGGGGGGGGGATGTTTTCAGTCCTTCCAGGATTGAAAGTTAGTTGAAAACTGCAAGTACATTTTTATGAAAACTATAATAGCTAGATGACTTTTCCCCCCACCCCCCCATAGCTGTTGACAATATACAATCCTGAAATATAGGAGAAATCCTCATTACACTTCACAGGTGTGATGATCGCTTCATAACAGCATCATGTAGTTGGGGGCTTGCATGCATGAAGAAGTTCTCACAGATCAAAGCTCAGAGAGAGAAGTAGAAAATTCACATTACTAAATAAGATGAGCCTTTTTACACAAGGCTTTTATTGAGCACTTATGATCACTCTCTCATGGTAGTTTGCAGGTCCTTTGCATGATCTTGTCATCCTCCAGGACCTCTCCTGTGCTTTGTGACCATTATCACATTTTTTTATTAACAGGGAAAGTGCAGTGTTTTTTCTGAATGGCCTCTATGCTGCCACAGAAATATCATTTAATTGTGCAATTTCACTACGACACAGTGTTACCTAGTGGTTGTCTATGGAACATATAGAAAGATAGAGAAAGAAAAACCCAGGGGGGAAACATGTAAAGGAGCCAATCTTAATTTAATTTGCTGTTTAAAATGCATAGGCTTGTGCCCTTAAGGACTAGAAATATGCTCTTTTGACACAGAAACAGAGGTTGGATTATTTTCTGTATGCAACAGTACCTGAGCAGCGCAATCACATAACAAAAACTAGCCTCGTTATGTGATAAGAAGTTGAAGGTCAGACAAGGTAGTGAAAGATGTATGGGAAATATAATTTACTGCTTCATGTGACTCAGTGGTGTTGGCCTTTCCTGAGCTAGAAAAAATAACATTTACAGACACGACTGCAGGTGAGTTGTCCACTCACCACTGCTATTCTTGTAAAAGATAGATGCTAGTGTGCTAACTGAAGCTGGTTTTGCAATGTATTTTCATTTACCTGCACTTTACCCTATGGACAGGCCCTAGAACCAGGGAAAGTAAAATCAGTCTGTGCTATCTAAATAGAAGGGGAGATAAAGCAGTTTTATAATAAACGTTTGGATCAATTTGTGTAATAATCTTAAAATCCATGTACTGATTTATGTACATTGTATTATATGATATATATTCTACAAATACAAACAGTTATTAGTTGCATACAGGAGAGAAAGTAGTAATTCCCTGGTTTGAGAACAAGAGATAACACCCTCCCAGCTCAAAAATATTATTTATCTTACCATTATTATAAACCATTATTTCCATGGAGACAATAAGTCTGCGACCGTCTACCATGCTCCAAAGTAAACAGAATAGGTTTTATCTTCCTCTGCAGTTGTATGAGTGTGTGCCATCCGCCAGCTTTTTAATACTATTTTGTAGATGTTTTATGGGTTGTGGGACAAAGGTGGGGAGGCTGATTTATTGTGCAGCTCAAGCTTGGATGAAAATAATGTACACGAGTAGCAAGTCCATTGAAAGATAATAAATAAGAACATGGCTTGTAACAATGCCTTAGCAGAGGGGATAATGCCTCTTGCTTAAAATTGATTGTTGTTTGTTCGACTCGTTTTTACAATGAAATAAGATAGCAGCATACAAACTCTTTCCACCGTCCTTTCTGGTGCACAAGCAATCTGTCAGGCTGGTGAACATGCTGTGTTCACTCAAACACCAGTTAATGCCACTACCCACTAATAAAGAGCAGAGGTATCTTGAGGCTACTTCTGTTCTTCTGTCTCCCCCAGACTATGGAATGGCCTGCCGGAGGAGATTCGTCAACTTAACACGCTCTCCAAGTTTAAGTTAGCCATAAAGACTAATCTCTTCTATCAGGCCTACCCAGAAGATGAATGTTAAACCAAGAATTTTTAAGAACTGTTGATTGTTATATTGATGCTATATTGATTTTACACAGTCGTTTGAAAAAGAAAGTACACCCTCTTGGAATTGTATGACTTTACATATCAGGACATAATAACAACCATCTGTTCCTTAGCAGGTCTAAAAATTAGGAAAATATCTCAGATGAACAACAACACATGACGTATTACACCGTGACATGATTTATTTAACAGAAATAAAGCCAAAATGGAGAAGCCATGTGTGAAAAAGTAAGTACACCTTATGATTCAATAGCTTGTAGAACCACCTTTAGCAGCAATAACTTGAAGTAATTGTTTTCTGTATGACTTTATCTGTCTTTCACATCGTTGTGGAGGAATTTTGGTCCACTCTTCTTTACAATGTTGCTTCAGTTCATTGGGGTTTGAGGGCATTTGTTTATGCACAGCTCTCTTAAGGTCTCCCCACAGCATTTCAATCGGGTTGAGGTCTGGACTTTGACTGGGCCATTGCAACACCTTGATTCTTTTCTTTTTCAGCCATTCTGGTGTGCTTGGGATCATTGTCCTGTTGCATGACCCAATTTCGTCCAAGCTTTAGCTGTCGGGCAGATGGCCTCACATTTGACTCTAGAATACTTTGGTATACAGAGGAGTTCATGGTTGATTCAATGACTGCAAGGTTCCCAGGTCCTGTGGCTGCAAAACAAGCCCAAATCATCATCCCTCCACCACCGTGCTTGACAGTTGGTATGAGGTGTTTGTGCTGATATGCTGTGTTTGGTTTTCACCAAACGTGGCACTGTGCATTATGGCCAAACATCTCCACTTTGGTCTCGTCTGTCCAAAGGACATTGTTCCAGAAGTCTTGTGGTTTGTTCAGATGCAATTTTGCAAACCTAAGCCATGCTGCCACGTTCTTTTTAGAGAGAAGAGGCTTTCTCCTGGCAACCCTTCCAAACAAACCATACTTGTTCAGTCTTTTTCTAATTGTACTGTCATGAACTTTAACATTTAACATGCTCACTGAGGCCTGTAGAGTCTGAGATGTAACTCTTGGGTTTTTTGCAATTTCTCTGAGCATTGCACGGTCTGACCTTGGGGTGATTTTGCTGGGACGTCCTCTCCTGGGAAGATTGGCAACAGTCTTGAATGTTTTCCACTTTTGAATCATCTTTCTCACTGTAGAATGATGGACTTTAAATTGTTTAGAAATGGCCTTATAACCCTTACCAGATTGATGGGCAGCAGCAATTGCTTCTCTAAGATCATTGCTGATGTCTTTCCTCCTTGGCATTGTGTTAACACACACCTGGATGCTCCAGACCAGCAAACTGAAAAAAACTTTGGCTTTTATAGAGGTGGTCATACTTGCTGATGATCAATTAATCATGGGCATTTGATTAGCAGCACCTGTCTGCTACTTAGCATCTTAATTCCTATGGAAGCAGTAAGGGTGTACTTACTTTTTCACACATGGCTTCTCCATTTTGGCTTTATTTCTGTTAAATAAATCATGACACGGTGTAATAACACATGAATAATGTGTTGTTGTTCATCTGAGGTTGTATTTACCTAAGATGCTAAGGAACAGATGATTGTTATTATGTCCTGGTATGTAAAATCATACAATTCCAAGAGGGTGTACTTTCTTTTTCACACGACTGTATGCTCTTTTAATGAATTTTATGTATCTGATTTATACTGTATTGTATTAATGTTCCAAAGGGAGAGGTGGGTAAGGAATTTATGATGATGATGATGATGATGCACCAGAGTGATGTTTTTAAATTATCAATTTAGGGCACAATACCTTGCAGAAAGAAGTTTTACAACTCCCAGCATAACCCAGCCAGCATGGCTGGCTAGGGAATGCTGGGAGCTGTAGTACTTTTTTTTGTACATGCATAAGATTGCCCCCTTAGCCATTCAGAAGTGGGATTCAACTAGAGGAAGTTGAGTATCTACCACCTAAACATGGGACTTCACTCTTTGAGGGTTATCTTCCTTCCAACCCCTAGGTAACAGTACTCAATATGGCTTGTATTGACTTTTTTTTTAAACCTGGTGCACCATAAAAAATTGATTTCTAGCTTTGCTAATATAAAGATTGCTATATTTCTTTTCTTTTCTTTTCTACTTTTGTTCTCTGTCTGCAAAGGACCTGTGTGCTTCACCTAAAGTTGAAGACAATTCTGAGTAACTACTGGATTTTATATTTTTAACAATGAGGGAAGCAGCCATTACATGGATGTATTGTCCCAACATTCCTATGTACCTGAAACCTGCATGGCACCTAATAGAGCCTAATCCACTTAAATCTGTGCCACCGCCACCTCCACTCCATCTGAAGACTCTGCCCATGAAGATTTGTTTAAAGGTTAACTCACAGGCCTAGCTTACCTTCCAGGGTTTTTGTGAGGGTAACAGAGATAAATAAGTAAAAACCAACTAACCAACCTGGTGCCTTTGAGATGAAAGCCCACACACATTGTTTGCTTTAAATGACAGGGAATGATCAGAGCCACCCTGATCCAATATATTTTGCTACCTGAATCAAAATCAAAATAGCACTCTTATGTCTGCTAGGGCCAACCCCTTGCTTCACCATTCAGACCCAATTCCTGCCTTCATCTACCACCTCCTCTTCCTCCTCTTCATGGTGCTGCCTGAAGCAAATGGCTTTAATCTGCCTATATGGCAGAGCCAAAGCTGGCCTTGAACCAAAGCTTTCCGTGTTCAGTTTCCTGACATTCAAAACACTGGCTGTTCCCTGTGTTTTCAGAGCTGGTGCTCAAGGCCAAAACCAAGCTTTGAGTAGAGTGTTCTCAGACTTCAAATAGCTGCTTCTGAGAAGCTGTGTGTTCAACAAGGTGAAAAATGGTGGTGTAAAGCATACCTGAATGATTACTTTATACAAATAAGCAGCTACAATGGGGTGCTTTGCTTCTGCTTTGATACAGGATTCCAGTTAAGTCCAAAAACACCCTAGCTAGAAGGCTGTTATTTTACTCTTCAGGGCCAGAGCAGACATTATTTGAAATGTTTGTCTAGCAGCTATATCTTATTTTCATTTTTATTTTAGGGTAGGTGCAGGGAGCCCAATCTAGATCTTAAATGCCTCCCTACCCGCCATGCTAAGGTCCTGATCCAGATTTTGCTCTAGAGTAAAAAAAGAAAACAAAACAAAAAATAGTCATTGCTAAGAAACATTTAAAGTAATGTCGGTTTTGGCTCCCATTCAGTCCTTTTGTTCCATTAGTTGTCATGTTCCTTTAAAGTGCTCAGTGAGCACCCATCAGAATGCTGTTGGTAACACTGCACAGGAATTTGAGTTCTTGTTTTTTGGCTAATGTTTGTGCAGTATTTTTAACATCGCTGCCACAGACTTGCATACATTTCCATCGTTATAGTTTAAACGGAGCAGTCTGTATTGAGGAACTATTGAGATAGCTAATTCACAATGCTACTAAAGATGCAGAGCTGCTCTGCCTGTGAATACATATGATCGTTTAATGGATTCAATTACTGTTATTGGGCTAGCCCGTTTTTGACTCTCCAGCTTGAATCTAGCCAGGTTGTTTTGACCACTAGAATAAATTCCAGTGTACCTTTGTGATATCCTTTCCATGCCCTTAGTTTTAATGAGTACTATTTCAGCACGTTTTTGCAAATTTTCCTTTAAGAAACCATCACTTAATCAAAACTGAATAAATGATTCAGTCTCACAGTTAGTCATCCTCTGACAAAACTTAAGTAGGATAAAGTGCACTTAAATCTCTTACAGGCTGCAGATTAACCAAAAATGCAGAAAAAAATTAAATTTTACTGTTCTAACTCTGTATTTTAATCTTATATCAATTTTTGCTGCGTGGTTTTATCCTGGTTGTGCTTTTTATACTGTATTTTGTATTTGTGTTTTTAGACTGTTGGTTGTTTTATTATGGTTTTAATTTTTGTGAACTGCCCAGAGAGCTTCGGCTATTGGGTGGTATAAAAATGTAATAAATAAATAAATAATAGTGGAAGTACATTTGGTTTTCAATGCATAAATTTCGGTGTGTTCAAGCCCAAATCAAGAGCTATTAGAACATAAGAACTGCCATACAGGATCAGACCGAGAGTCCATCTAGTCCAGCACTCTGTTCACACAGTGGCCAACCAGGTCAGGGATGAACAAGCAGGATATGGTGCAACAGCCCCTTCCCACCCATGTTCCCCAGCAACTGAAAGGTAAGTTGTAAGAGGATTGGTTTGCACAATTGTAGACCTCATCAGGTAGATCATGGACAGGGTGACCATATGAAAAAGAGGACAGGGCTCCTGTATCTTTAACAGTTGTATAGAAAAGGGAATTTCAGCAGGTATCATTTGTTTCTGTACAAATGTTAAAGATACAGGAGCCCTGTCCTCCTTTTCATATGGTCGCCCTAATCATAGATGACAATTTTAATGACACTAACAGGTGTCATTTTTATAATCAATAGAACTTTAAGGCTTATAATGGCAGAAGTTTATTTTTGCAACTCTGTTAACTAAATTTGACAGAACTTTCAAAAATCAAACTCTCTTTTCAAAGAAATACCATAATACTATATTGAGGCAGCTTGTAAAGTTATGGTAAGCATGACATATTATGCAATGTTCTTACAAAAATTGTTGAAATGACCGCAAAGGATGTAAACTTATTTTACTTACATTCTTACTTACTACATTTATCTACCACCCAATAGCTGAAAATCTGTGAGAGGTTCATAAAACAGAGGTCAAAACCATTAATTCACCTGTGGCCTAAATCAAAATAATAAGTTTTTATCCCACTACAGGTGTTGATAAGCTTACTAATACCGGGATATTTGTGTAGCCATCAAGATTGCTTTGTAAAAGTTGACTGGAATGTTAAGCTTAATTGTCACAGTCTGTACTTCTTGCATTTCCCCCTATCCTCACTGCTTCAAATCCCTCTCTCCATTCCGCCCAACCCTCAAACATGCCAACTTAGGATAACACTTCATGCATCTTATGAAGTGGCTTTCTAGTCCATTAAAAGTTATGCCATAATTAAAAAAATATTAGTCTTTATTGTGTCACAAGATTCTGTTGTTTAACATTTATTCATGGGGACAGGCCAGGAGATACCGAGGAAGCTGAAGACATGCTTATTATTAGAATTCTTATTTCGTCCCCTTTCCCCACCTCGCTGTTCCTGAGGTTTTAGGAGATCCACATTCTTTTAAGCATAGTTCACAGCTATAAGAGGTACAAAGTTACAATTTTAAAAAGAATGAAACCTGATGTTCTTAACAAGTTCGTTTCTGTGCCTCTTATCACATTGTTTGTCTCCTGCATCATGCCATAGGGACATAGTCTACACACACAGACTAATTCAATTAAAGTGAACATTCAACATGCGAAATAGAAAATAGTCATGAGGATCCAAACCTCTGTGAGAAAAGGAATCCAAGGTTTATATTATGGCCATGTAAGTGAATTGTTGTGTTCAAATTTAACATTTGTACATCATCGTATCCTTAAAAGATGTGTTACTGAAGATGAGGTTTTCTTATAAAACACCCCTAAAACTGTACTTTTCTGGCATTGGACCAAATAAATAAATAACAGCTGGAAGTGTAGGGCACTCTCTGTGAGCTCCAGTTGGCGAGGTTTTGTTGTCAAGAGCAATGCCTACTCTACATTCACTGTTATCGCTCAGGAAATAGGTACCAGCATATGCCATCCCAGTTACCATGGTTTCCATGCAGACACAGTGCTGCTCAGAAAGGAAACAATTAAGCTTAATTTTATATTCACTACTTAAAACACTTTAGACTTCACAACCGCCCCTCCACCCCAGTCTCTTCACAGGATTGCAGTCTCCATCACATATTCAAATAGTGTCATGACTTGATTGAGTTTTCTACTTTCGGAAAATCTTCATCTCCGACAACCCTGAAAGAGTTTAAAAATAAATGCAGCCAATAAGATTCCTTTATTAAGTAGGGCCAAGCATTAGGGGATGAAGCTTTTGAAAATTACAGGTTTTGACTCTCTGTGAAAGCTAACGGAATGTGTATTTTTGTGTGTGAGAACTCAACAATATCTCCTAATCAGCACTAGGCTGCAACTGGCTCACAAGCTAGGCAAAATTGCATGAAATTTCCATGAGCTCAAGGTCAATGTTTCAGCAAATTTTCATTTAGAAGCCCCGTTCCACTTCAGTTAGTGACAAAGCTAACTAGCATTCACACTAGTTAAGGTGTCTTCACACTCATACAGCTACTGTTATTCCTGCTAGATGTCTTCGCACTCGATACAGCTATTGTTATTACTGCGATAACACCAACAGCAGCTCACACCTCTTCAATCCCTTTAGTTTACTGCAGCCATTTAAAACATTTCCCAAAGTAGTCTAGTGCTGTGTTGTAGAGCATTATGACCACAGTTCAATGCACAGGACATGGCCGACACGAGCACCTACAAAGATCAGGCCAAGCACTCAGAGCTTTGGATTATGAAGTGTTTTCTTTCAGAATTTATATGTTGTTACCCAGGTTTTACTCCCCACAAAATGATTTCTAAAAACTATGTAATAAGAACACTATGTAATAAGATGTAAAATGTCTGGAAATAATGAAGCCATGGACGAAAATGTTTTTTTTTTAATCCTGTCTGTGAGATACCCAGCAGAGTTATTACTTTCATTCCTTATTAAAATTAGTGATTTAAAGTTTATTTTCCTGATAGATATTCATGCTCAGTTTCCCAACATGTGAGTAGAGTCACCATTGTACATTCCTGACAGTAAATGTGCATTTTTGTTCTGTGTTTCTGATGATGTGGCAGACATTTAATGTAGTTCCAATCTATTCAGACAATTATAAATTTACTAATTGAGTTTACTGTTAAAAGTTTTAAAATAAATATAATGATAATCACACTAAGTTATACATAAAGTAACTTTAGGAACAGAAAGGGTACACTCCCCAACCTGGTGTCCTCCAGATGTTCTAGACTACAGTGCCCAGCACTGCTCACCACTGGGTGATGGGAGCTGAAATCCAAAAGATCTGAAGGGCACCAGGTTGGGGAAGGCGGTCTTAGATCTCTATAGTGCTAAAAATTGAGTATTGCCTATTTATCCAAAAAAATCCATTTTTTCCCCTCTCTGGTAATTTTACATCTCTGTGCATATATCAGTGCCAAACTTACAGTGGTTTGAAAGTTATGGTTGAACTGAATATACAAAAGCTGGTAAATATTTTTTTCAGCCACATCGCCAGACCCCTTTCAAATCACAATGTGCCTTGGGCAAAGAGATCAGCACACATGTGGCAAGTGACGAAGGGCAAAAGTCGATTGGGATGCGCATGTGACTGTTGAACCACAGGGCTCTGGGACCTATCAGTCAACAGCCTGAGTGCACGGACCTGTGAGATATCATGCATGCCAAGTCAGAGTTACCAACCGAAGCACTGGCAGCCCAAGACCTTTCAGAAGCCTTGTCTGTGACTAATATGTTTTCCAGTATTATCAATTTATTGTAATGATTAAAAACCTGCCTGGTTGCTCTTCCCGTCACCTCTTCAAGCACACCTTAGCCACAAACAGAATGTATGCCTCTTTTAAATATGTCGGTAGTCGCTTGCATATAGATAGATGAGTGTCATTACATACTAGCCAGCACCCACCTGCTTGCTTGCACTAAGTGACCCAGTAACCAGATACAGCTGGTTGCCCAAGATGAAATTCTACTGCCAGGGTGGTAAACAATGTGCTTGTGGTGGTGGTGGGTCTGTTACGGTTGGGGCTTCAGGCTGGGAACGGGGGTCTGGGGAGGTGCTCATGCTTGAAATTGCTGGATAGGGGCTCATGCTGGGGTTGGTGTATCAGGGGTGGGGGATCGTGCCAGGAGTGGGGGGTCTGGGGGGAGCTTGGTTGGGGTGCCCAGGCTGGGAGGGAGTTGGTGGGGTGATTTGGGGGGCTTCACACCTACGTCTTTGGATCGGGAGCTCAAAAGAAAATAAGCAACACATAGGAATGCAAATGGGTTTGTGATTGGAGTGAGGAGGGGGCACAGGACAGGCAGACAAGACAGGTTCTGCTGCCAAGTCCCATGGGATACGTGCCAGAGCTGGTTGGAGGATCAAGGGGGGTGGAGGGGGAGAATGCCACACAGTAAGCCCAATCGCCTGTTGGGCTCACCGTGGATTGTTCCACGAAAACCCACACTGCATAGCTAGTTCACCGGGGTGGGTTGTTGTGTGGTGCAAATGCAGCCTGAGAGTCAGTCTGAATAATAGTGTTATAGTTTTCTCCTGTACTGATTGTCTATTAAAGTTTATTTTAAAAAATGGTCAGCTTCTTCCCCAAAGCTTGTGGCTCCCTGTTGCCAAGGGTGTCCTAGGCTTCTCTCTGAGAGCTCACTCCTGCCTAGCATCCTTTGAGGCATTCTACAGATTATGGGAAATGAGGTGGCAAACTGAAATGGTAGAATTGTGGGCTGTACCACTTCAGACTGCAGGCAGAAGGTTCCCCATGTGAAAACAACAACACCCAAACCCATTGACCCAACAAAATGCTCACGTATCAATACCCACATCCCAATGTATCAGATAGGATTTGATGGTGGATGACCCCATGGTTAGTGTGGAAGAGGTTCTTGCGCTGCTGCCTCTCTCTTCACTATTCCCTTGCTCGCTAACTACATTTACATCTATATACACTTGGCCTGATTTTTTCAGGAACAACCCCCTCCCTACTTTCCACTGTTGCTATAGTGCCTAATTTCTTAAGTGTAGAAATTGCCAAAACTTCCTTGGGAAAAGAAGCTGAGCTGTCAGAAGCTGATTAATAGCCTTTTTTTTCTGTGAGGACACTGCAAAGGATTTGTACTCGAGCTCTCCAGTCCTAATGAAAGCAAGTGCCTAATTCCCATGGCACCCTGTTTGATTCTGGTGTGGCAATTCCATTTAATTCACAAAGCATTGCTAAATTAATCTAATTTGAGGATTTGTTCCAACATACACTGCTTTTCTGTTTGTTCTTTTGACCAGCATTGGGAGGAAGCATTGTAATTTTCAATGTCAATTATCTCTCATTCAGAGAAATGGATCGAACTCTTCTTGATATCAAATTGCTTACATCATTTACTATATTATAAGAAAACACTGTCCAAAGTTGAGTCATTTCACATATTCTACTATATATGGGTTGGATCCTGATTTAGGTGCATGCAACTGGGCTGGTGAAAGTGAACTTCACTGCCCCCCTCCACCCCATGGCAGCCCTTCCAGCCCCGATAAAGCTACAGAGGGTTGGAGGATCCCACTGAATGGGATGTGCTGTGATGCAGGGAGGGAGGGGGGATCCTTGAAAATTAAGTGGAAGCACCATCTGTGAACAAAGTCCCTCCATCCATGGTAGGCAGATCTTGGATCCAACCTAACATTTATGAATTGTTACTTCCATTATGGTATGGGGTTAAGTCCAATGTCATGGGAGTGGAAGTCAGCTCTTGTGACAGAAATTCTCCTCCCCTCTGCAGTTCCCCGTGCCCCCCCAAATCAGCTTCGGAAGATCCTGCAACCCTCGTGAGCAGGTTTTAAGGGTGCAGCAAGAAATGCTAGGGGAGAGGGGGAATCAGCCCTCCCTGTTCTGCCGGTGGAAGCAGCTCCAACAGAAGAAAGGCTTCATTGGATTTCACCCCTGATAGAGTGCACTAGAGCTTTGTAGAACAAGAGCAAGTGAGACCTGCAAGAAAATGTTGCACTGTATCCTGACCTCCTAGCAGGCGTGTTCAGGGTCCTAGTTGCTGCCAGCCATTCTAGCCTCCAGTATACTATCAGCAATAAGGAGCTCAAGCAGGATATTCTATTCCACACTTCATTTTTCATCCCACCACCCCAAAGGCACTCAACATTCTATGGCTATTGAGCACAATTAACCGTCACTGGGCATATTTTAGGAATTTTTGTGGCATTTTTAAAAGAAATTGTTAAAAAAACATTTCTGTAAATCTTCTTTCAACATTTCTTGATACCTCCCTGACATTTCTGAGTAGCCCCAATTTGACTCCATTTCTGTCTGCACTCACTACTTGAGTTCACTACTAGAGGGAGTGATAGGGAAGGTTAAATTGTAAAAGTAAAACATCTTCCACATTGGTTTATAATTTTTTTGTAAATGTCTAATATTTTAATTCACAGGCACCTGCTTGTGTTTTGTCACTCTTTTTAAAATATTATTATTACACCGCTATTTACCTCTGCTGTGATTATTCTTCATTTTTAAAAATGGTGAGTAAAATACATCTAATGGAAAAGTAGAGCATAGATAATAGACCTATGGGTGGTTTTTATTATTTAAAACTACATGAAAGAGTTAGGGAGAGAGGTCTAATAGGAGTATAATGACAAAGATAAAAGAAAGGGAGGGAGGTCTAATAGGAATATAATGACGAAGATAAAATAAATGGAAAATCTATGTCAAAAAAATATTTCAAGTCCTTAACCACATGAATAGCCCACAAAAAGCCTACAAACTCAGTCACGTGCATGAGTAAAATACTTGAATGGTTGTCACACAGAGGAGGGCCAGGATCTCTTCTTGATCATCCCAAAATGCAGAACACGGAATAAGGGGTTCAAGTTACAGGAAGCCAGATTCTGGCTGGACATCAGGAAAAACTTTCTGACTGTTAGAGCAGTACAACAATGGAACCAATTTCCTAGGGAGGTTGTTGGTTCTTCCACACTAGAGGCATTCAAGAGGCAGCTGGACAGCCATCTGTCAGGGATGCTTTAAGGCGGATTCCTGCGTTGAGCAGGGGGTTGGACTTGATGGCCTTATAAGCCCGTTCCAACTCTACAATTCTATGATTCTAATACAGGGGGATGTTGAAGCTGCCTATCACTGACCACATTTATACAGCACAATAGGCCAAAATGCTAAAGAATTCTGGCTTATCATGAACAAGCTGTGTGCGAGCAGATCTTCTGTCTGTGGTTTGCTTATTGTGACATGGGAACCAGAAACTCTTGCCATGTCTCTTCCCAGACAAGCCAGAGTCATAAGTCAAGACAAGGCATGGCTTATGACTGTTGGCTTGATTTAATTTCATGGATGAAAGTGGTGTTGCACCAACTAGGCCAAATAAGTTCTTTGTCAGAGGCATAATTGGGAACTTTGGAACATTCTAGGGACTGGTTCTCTAGAAAACAGAAGAGAAAGATTTTTGTATAAGAGCATGGCAGAATTTTGTACTTTCCTTCCTGGACATTACAGAAGATTGTTCCAGGGATACTTGAAGGAAGCAAGTATTTTCATTAGATGCTGCAAGCCTAAAACCATGACCTCCTGGGATTGATCTATTTCCCCTAACCCTTGCAACAACCGAGGTGTAAAGGAAACCACACTCAGCCAAACCGGCTGCCCACTGGATTTTGCACAGATCTTGGAATAAAGCACACAGCTCTCAATTTGAAAGGGTTAAGCCCAATCCTTTATTGAAATAGGAAGGGTAAGAGGCAAGCATTTACATCAGATTAGCTACTAAAATGGATACATAAACCCCAAACCCCATACCAGCAAACTAAAACATTTGTTACAGAATATACTTCCCCGCAGCCAGGTGTCCTTCAGCTCAGGCACTGGCCTCAAATTTGGTGGACTTTTTAAGGCCTTTACCATTCTACTCCTCCCCCTCCCTCCGGAAGGGCCAGTTTCTCTTTCACAGTTGCAAATTGCCTCAAGGTCGCTTCTCTTGCCTCAACGGAGCCAGGAGATGGCTTCCCGCCTACGGCCAGGTGGAGAGATAAGCGGTACTTCTGCAATTCTATAACAGACAATGAACAAGAATGAATTGCTAAAAACAGTAATTCTGAGCACGCTTAACCCTTTCCTTACACCTTCCCCCTTAAGATGGCTTTTCTAGAAAAAGCCATCTCATGCTAAAAACCCTTTTTTACCACTTAACTTCCCCCCTCCCCTCGGTTGAAGCTCCGGGATAGTCCATCAGCCACCACATTCTCTCTGCCCTTAATGTGGGAGATTGTAAACTCAAAGTCTTGTAAAGCCAAGCTCCAGCGCAATAGTTTTTGGTTGGTGTTTTTCACCCTGGCTAACCAGCACAAGGGAGAATGGTCAGTTTGGATTGTAAAGGCTCTTCCCCAAAGATACGGTCTTAGCTTGCCCAGGGCCCAAACAATAGCCAAGCATTCTTTTTCAATGGTTGCTAACGCCCTTTCCGTCGGCAGCAACTTTTTGCTGACGAATGCCACCGGTTGCTGTAGCCCCCCGGCTCCTTTCTGCAGTAACACCGCACCCAAGCCTGCCTCCGAGGCGTCCGTTTGCACCACATACGGCTGGTCAAAATCGGGGGCTTGCACGTTGCAACCGCTCCTTCAGCTTCTTGAACGCCTGCTGGCAAGCTCTAGTCCAGTGAACCCGTACCGGCTGCCTCTTTCTACACAACTCTGTCAAGGGGGCGGCCAACTGACTAAAATTTGGCACGAATCTCCAATAATAGCCAGCTAGCCCCAGAAAGGACTGCACTTGCTTCTTGGTTTGGGGAATCGGCCACTGCCTGATGGCCTCCACTTTAGCGGCCATCGGCTTCAGCGACCCCCTCCCCACTTTATGCCCTAAGTAAGTCACCTCTCCTCGCCCAAACTGACATTTGGAGGCCTTCACGGTCAACCCCGCTTCCTGCAGACGGCCCAGCACTTGCCCCAGATGGTCTAGATGTTGTTCCCACGTGTTGCTAAACACGGCCACGTCATCCAAATAAACGCACGTCATCCAAATAAGCCTCTACGGTGGTCACACTGTTCAACTTCCTAAAATCAACGCAGAAACGGACCGAACCATCCTTCTTGGCCACGAGCATGAGGGGGGAGGACCAGGGGCTCTGACTTTTTTCAATCACCCCCATAGCTAACATTTCCTCCACTTCTTTATTCACCACCTCTAGCTGTTTGCCGTTTAACCGGTGAGGTGGGGTATGTATCGGGGGGTGCTTCCCAGTATTTATGGAGTGCCTAGTCAAAGACGTTCTCCCGGGCAACCCCGAGAACAATTCCCTAAACTCTCCGAGCCGCTGCCGCAACTGCCTCCCTTGCAGGGCGCTCAGCTCCCCGGGAACCTGAATTTCTTCCACTCCCTCCATGCGCCGATAACTCGCCAAGACATCCAACCCGGCCCCATCTTCTCCTCCTTCCTCCCTGCCTATTTGTCCAATGTGCACTCCGCGTTCCCGAAACGGCTTCATCATATTTACATGAAAAAGTTTCGCCCGCCGTTGCTTCTCTACATCCCGCAACAAATAGTTTACTTCGTTCAACTTTTTCTCCACCACTAAGGGCCCTTCCCAACGCACCGCCAATTTCTCGGGCTTCATGGGCTTCAACACTAACACCTTGTCACCTACTTGAAACACTCGCCGCCTGGCTTGCCGATCATACCAACGTTTCTGACTTTGCTGAGCCTGCTCTAAATTCTCCTGGGCGGCCTCTCCTACCTCTTTTAGCAAATTCTGTAAGTTTTGCATATACTCCACCACCGACACCGGAGCGGGAGAGGCACCCTCCTCCCATCGCTCCCGCAACAGCTTCAAGGGTCCTCTCAACTCCCTCCCAAACACCAATTCATTTGCTGAGAACCCAAGGCTATCGCTTTTGGTGTCCCAGGCAGCAAAGAGAAGGTAGGGCAGGGCCTGATCCCAGTCGGCTGTGTGCTTCACCGCATATGCCTTTAACATTTTCCCCAGAGTTTATTAAACCGTTCCACCAGCCCATTCCCTTCATGATGATACGCCGCCGCCACACACTGTTGCACCCCGGCCAATCGCCACAGCTCCTTCAGCAGGGCTGACATGAAATTTCCTCCTTGGTCATGCACCAAGGTTTTAGGGACCCCCACCCGGGTGAATATAGACATCAAGGCCTTGGCTACCTGGGGAGCCGAAATAACTGCCAATAGTACCGCCTCGGCATATCGCGTGGCATAATCTACCATGGTTAAAATGTGCTTTTTTCCTCCCCGTGTAGCCGGGTTAAAAGGGCCCAGAATATCCACCCCTACCTTTTCAAAGGGTACTTCTGTAATTAAGGACGGGTGCAGGGGGGCCTTCGGGTGATCTCGAGGGTAGCCCACCCGCTGGCAGACTTCGCAAGAATTGCAAAAGTCCTTTACATCTTGCGCCACCCCCGGCCAGTAAAAATCCCGACTCACCCGCTCCAGTGTGCGGCGGATTCCCAAATGCCCCCCCCCCACAATCGCTCGTGTGCTGTTTCCAATACTTTTCCCCATTCTCCTTTGGGTACCACCAGCTGTTTTTGTTCCACTCCCCCTCTTCCTTTCGGTGAGAACCTGCGGTACAGCCTGCCTCGTTCCCACACGAACGTAGCTTTCCCCATTTTTCCTCTCTCTCCCGCAGGACCTCCCGCAGCCTCCCGACACTCTTGCAACGAGGAATCCTGTTGCACCTCCTTAAGGAATTCGGGGGTAACCTCCTCCCCTTCTCCCCGTGTCGGGTCTTCCGAAACCATCAAGGCTTCCTCCTTCTCAGTGGGATCCTTCCGCTCCCGGGCCGCCTTTCCCCGGGTCGTGACAGCTAGCTGAGTTACTTTAAAACACAAGTCATTGCCCAAGAGGAAGGCAGGCCCTTCCTTATGCGTAAGGATAACTAGCTCCCCTTTCCACCCCTGATATTCCAATTTCACTCGGGCCAGTGGCGCGTCGAAGGGCGGCGCCCCGTAAGGGGTCACCTTTATAGTTCGGCCCTCCAAACTCTGTCCAGGCTTCAATAGTTCTACGTGGGCCGAACTTAAATCTGCGCCGGTATCCCTCTGAGCCAGAATGGTGTTCCCATTGACCACCACGCACTCACAGAATTTGCGCCGACTCCACCGAAGCTGTGCAGGAGTCACCAGCCGCATGGAAACCGCGTTCGCTGGCTCGGGGCTTCCAGACACCGTGGCGGCCTGGGCTACTCCTGCTGACTCTGCCCGCATGTGCTCCCACTCCAAATAGGTCGCCTCGCCTCCGCTGCCATCACTCCAGTTGGACCCGGGTGAGGATGGCGCCGCCGGTGCCCCAGCCGCTCGTACCCCGGGTGACGGTTTTGCCCCTACGGCTGGTGACTTAGCGGCCAATTTGGGGCATTCTCTCTTCATGTGCCCCGGCTCCTCGCAGTAGAAACATCCGCCGCTGGAGGTTCCGCCTGCTGCTGCTACTCCGCCTTTCTCTCGCCGCTCCTTGGCCGGCCACACAGGCTTCTTCTCCGCTGGACTCGCTCCAGCCCGCCCCTCCAGCAACCTCAATGCCCCGCCAGCTCCCTTCCGCTCAAACGCCTGAAGCCGGTCTGCCATCTTAGCTGCCTCCATCACGGTCCTGGGATTCTTCTCTCCGACCCAGGCATCGAACTTCTCCTGGAACTGCCGATACAGTTGTTCTTTAGCCACCAGATTCTTTGCTCCTCTCAAATCTCGCACCCCCTCCGCTTCCATCCAGGCATCCATGGCGGTCACCATCCTGGTGGCAAAGGCGGAAAAAGTTTCTTTCGGACACTTGGTCAGACGGCAAAACTTTTGTTGGCAGTGCTCTGCTGTTAAGGCAAACTGTTCTTTGGCCAAGTTTTTGAAATACGGGTAGCTATTACGCAGCTCCCGCGGGATGGTAGCCACCATTTCCCGCAAAGTCCCCGTAATCTGCGGCCTCAGCAGACTCATTCTCTGGGCCACCGGCACCCCCATCTCGTCACACGTATCCTCGAACAGGGCCAGAAACGCTCCCACATCGTCTCCCTCCTGGAACACGGGGAATGCCCTTCTATCGATCCGTGGACCGGGGTTTCCTCCTCTCTCCATCAGCTGTAGCTGCCTGGCCATCATCTCCATGCAGTCCACGTACATTCTCCGCATCCTCTGCTCCTCGGTTTCCCCGCCGTTTCCGCTCATCCCTCCTGGAGAGCGAGGGAGCAGGGGTGGCCGGGCCTCCTGCCGCAGCGGGACCCACATCTTTAGCCCCTTCGGTTCTCCGAGCTCCCCTGACGCCGTGGCTCACCGTGAACTGGGCCTCTCCTTGACTTCCTCTGCCAGCAATTCCGCTGGCATAGCCATGCCCAGTTCGCACTCGTACCACGCTTGGTCCACCTCCTCCTGTGGCTCCCACCACCGTACTGTGGAACGTCTCCGAGCTCTTCCCTCGAAGCCGGGTGTCTCCTGCAATCCCCACCCTAAGGTGGCTGCACAGGCCTCTTCCCCTGCTTCTTCCCGAGGGTTTTCTCCTACTCCTGGAGCTTCCGCTCCCTGACTCTGAGCTAACTCTTCTTCTCTCAGGGGTATCCCCTGAAACATCCTGGCTGGACTACCTTTTGCTGGTTTAGGGCTCAGTTTCCTTTTTCTCCTGCTCTCCTTAACTTGCCAGCATTTATTCCTCCAGATCTGTGTTGAATCCCAGCGCTGCCCACCATTCTGCCCACCAAGAATGAATTGCTAAAAACAGTAATTCTGAGCACGCTTAACCCTTTCCTTACACGAGGTATGAAATTCTCCCTAGAGAATAGTCTAGGTGGACCCGGTTGCTCTTAGCCCCATTATACTTATAGCGTATCATAATCCTTATTACCACAAATAGTTTGTAACATATAAAAAAGAAATCTCTGCAAGGCTGATAGAAGTAAATTACCTTCAGATTTTAAATACAGTTGGAGCAGTCCTATGGGGGCAATACCCGTGCAGCTTGTCTCCAACAAAAGTTCAGGAGAGGTATTGGCACACCCTCTTCCCTGTGAGAGGAAGGCTACACCCTCCAGCTGCACCTCACCTGTTAACAATAGGTTTTATTTGGATTTTATGTAAACCGTCCGATACTGTACGAACAGAAATTTATCAAAGATATGTAAAAACAACAACATCAGGATTTATTTATTTTAAAATCACATGGAACCAATACGAAACAGACAATGAGGTGGCAAACACAGGGAGTCTGCAGATACAGACTTGACAACTCTGCCCATCAGTACCTTTGCCACCACAGGGTAGGTGGGAATGGGAGGGCTTTGTATCCTATTTTGCAATACTCTCCTCTGGCATTCCCCCTTCCCCACTCTCCGATGTCAGAAATAGATTAGCACCAAATCTTTCTGCACCCTCATGGAGGACGCTTATGAGGTCAGCTCTCCCTCTTCAAAGGCAGCTCCCTCTCTCTCTCTGCCCTCAGAGAGACAGGGATCCATAAAATCCTATGGCTCCTTGGATGCCCTTCTAGGGACCATTGAGCTGAAGGCTTAGCCTTGCAAATAGCCTCAGTGAAGACGATATTTGTGTATAAGAACATCATAACAATGTGTTACAAAGTGTCCATCATAACAATATACAGTGTGACCTCAGCCAGTAGATGGGGAAGCACAATCACATCTATTTTGCAAGACTGCACCATGTGGATGGTAGGGATTCTAAGGATACAGCAGCATGTGAATTCTAAGCTGCTTTTGGGAGTTCTTTTTCACACAGAAATCAAGTTTCGTGTTTCAATGAAATAGTGGTAGATTTCCTTAGAGGTAATTGAACTTTCAGTTTCTATGTAGTAACAGGATTGCATCTAGTAATGCCATCTTGCGCTACATTTTGTGCCAGTCAAAATTAAGCAGCTGATTTCAATAGCAGAGTTAAGCATGAGTTTAAATGTCTAATAACTGAAATAATCTGGAAAAGTTTGATTGCATTGTGCTCTAAATATCTAATCGATTATCAGTAAAAAGAGGACGTAAGCAAATGCTTTAAGAATATTCAAGAAGTCAGTCATACCAGATAATTTCTTCATATTTGCATCCCCCTTACGTTGGCATTAGATTATAAGCTAAACTGGCTGCCATTGTTGGATTTATATTAGAATTGGAAGCAAGTCTCTGGATTTGTTTAGCGCTTCTGTGTTGATTACTGCTTAACAAGTTGGAGTGTAATGAGAATGAGTAAGGCAATCAAAAGCTTCGAAGGGGCAATTTATCAGTGTTCTATTAAACCTCTTTCTAGCTTGTATAGATCCAAAGAGCATTTCTAGGAGCCAAATGGAACATAGGTTTCCAAAGGGCAAAACAGATCAATGCAAAGTCTCATCAGTATATCTTCACTTTGAAAACTAGAAGGAAAACAATTTTTGTTGATGCTCAGGAGACTAGTTCCCATCAGGAATTCCAAAGTACCACAGCAACACTGAAAAAGATCAGAACCCTTCTAAAAATGCCCTTCTCAATCTTCATCTATCAAGTTTATTCCTGGATTAGAATTAACTGAGTCACTGGTCAAAAGAAAATCAGTTACTTTAGTTTCCAGGTTACTCCTGGAAGCCAACAACTTTAGTAGGAGCTGCTCTTCCTACACTTTATTTCCCCCCTGCCATCCTATAGCATTTTGTCCAGGGAAATTCCTCATGCAAGTCCCAAATGAAATGAATGGAAACTCTAGAAGAGTACTACTGCCCATTTTAATGAGGTGTGTATAGATCTTCTGGGTGGACTATGGCCCATGTGTATAGGTTGGAATTTGGCTAGTAGTACCTTATGACTCCTGGCTTGGTTTTAAAACTTGCAGAATAAGGGACAATTATTTGGTGGCTACTCTCATTTTTTAAGGTTGGGTTTACCTGCTACACCTGTCTGTTTTTATTGTTTGTAAGCAGGGTGGGTTAGTTCTGTGGCGGATCACCCAGTACTTCGAACCTTGTTGGTTCACTCCAAGGGTGAGAAACGGAGGAGCAGTTTGCTTGTTTGCCCTTTTTCTGGTGGATTATTGCTTTTTAAAATTTCCCTCCAATTGAAAGCAAATGGGACTGGAAATCCATACTTCAGCCTGGAGCTGGCATACATTGGGGGCCCAATCAGGGGCATGTTTTCAGAGCAAGGGGGCTTTGGGCCCAGCAAATCCAAGGCCACTGTCAACATGCCCCCAGAACGTGCCCTGCCAGTGGAGGAAACACTGCCAAAGGTGCAGTGTTTCGGTTCGGCAGGGGAGGCCAAGGGGGAGGCCTCTAAGAAAGAAAAAAAAAGAGGGGGGGAAAACAAAGAAAAACATAAAGAGAAACCCACCCACCCCACAACGCACCCCCAAAAACCAACCAAAAAATATTATTTTCCCTTAAGACATACTCATATAATTGTGTACCTTCAGAGAGGACAGGACAAAGTAAAGGCAATTCCACTATAATCAGAAAGGAAAAAACAGCAGAAATAGACAATATGGATGGAAAGGAGCCCCTAGAGGTGGTGACCTGCAAAGGGTGTGCAATGTTCGTATTTCTGCCTGACCTCAACATGGCGTATACCTGCAACAAGTGCAAGCTGGTGGCACTTTTGGAAGAAAAAGTGAGAGGACTTGAGCGGCGAGTGTCCACCCTCCAAAGAATAAGAGAAGACGAGGAGTTCTTAGACCGAACGGTGGAACTGCAACAGCGACAAGAAGCACACGAGATTGAAGAGCAACAGCCAGCAGAAGCGGAGTATGCTGAGGGGAGGAAAGCCAATGAAGAGGAAACTCTCTGGAAAAGAGTGACAGGAGCAGAAGAACTAGAAGGCATTCTGCACCGGTGGAACCATTAGAGTTATGCAACTGCTTTCAGCTTCTGGAGGATGAGCCTGAAGGACAGTTTGCAGAGGAAGAAGTATAGGAGACACCGTGCAACAATGAACAAGAGGCAGAAGGTAGGTCAACCAAGAAGAAGAGAAGAGTAGTCATTGTGGGAGACTCCCTGCTGCGTGAGATTGAAACCAAAGTATGTCATGAAGACCCATGGACTCGCCAGGTGTGCTGTCTCCCTGGAGCACAGATTAGAGATGTGACTGAAGGGTTACTGAAACTCATAAAGTCCACGGACACATACCCCTTTCTTCTCATCCATGTGGGAACAAATGATGTCGCCAAGCAGAGCTACAAAGAAATCATTTCAGACTATGAAGCTCTGGGAAGGAAACTGAAGAACTTTGGGGCCCAGGTAGTTTTCTCATCCATCCTCCCGGTTCTTGGAAGAGGATTAGAAAGAGAAAGAAAAATACTCCGGATGAACAACTGGCTATGAAGGTGGTGCCGACGTGAGAATTTTGGATTCTGGGACCACGGGCTACGCTACTTGGAACACAGACTGCTGGCAAGGGATGGGTTGCACCTCACAAGGGCTGGAAAGAATGTGTTCGGCCACAGCATGAAGAACTTGATCAGGAGGGCTTTAAACTGAATCTTACGGGGGCGGGAGACGTAAACCTCGAGGCAACAATGGATGAAGGCCAAGGCACCACAGTACAGAGAACAGCTCCAATAGTGCCCCAAAATAGTGTCCGCAACAATGTAGGAACAAAGCCAGACTATAAAACACATGGTCTTCGATGTCTATATACTAATGCCCAGAGCATGGGAAACAAACAGAACGAACTTGAACTCTTATTACATGAAGGCAAATACGACTTGATAGGTATAACTGAAACATGGTGGGATGACTCCCATGACTGGAATATAGCAATTGAAGGATATAACTTGTTCAAAAAGAACAGAAGAAATAAAAATGGAGGTGGAGTTGCACTATATGTTAAAAATACCTATCGCTGCACAGAAATACAGGCGGATCAGACTGGGAGCCCCATCGAGAGCATCTGGATTAAAATAAATGGGGCAAGGAATAAAAAGAACATGATAATCGGAGTCTACTACCGACCACCCAATCAAGGAGAAGACGAAGATGAAACTTTTGAGAAACAAACTGCCAGTGTTTCAAGGAAGTGTGATGTAGTAGTGATGGGGGACTTCAATTACCCCAAAAGCGGCCCTTCCAAGAAATTCCTGACATGTGTGGGTGATAACTTTCTCCTACAGAAAGTGGAGGAAGGAACTAGAGGATCGGCAATCCTTGACTTGATATTGACCAATAGGGATGACTTAGTGGATAAAGTGGCAGTTACGGGAACTCTGGGGGAAAGTGATCACATCATACTTGAATTCTTGATTATGAAGGAGACAAAAGTTGAGTGTAGCCATACACGTACTCTGAATTTTAGGAAAGCTGATTTTAATAAACTCAGAACTATGATAAGTAAGGTCCCATGGCAAATGAGCCTAATGAGAAAAGGAGTGCAGGATGGGTGGGAGTATTTAAAAAAGGAAATTTTAAAGGCACAGTTACAAACAATTCCAACAAGGAGAAAAGACAGAAGACAACAGAGGAAACCAATGTGGCTCCACAAAAAGCTTAGAGATGACCTGAAAACAAAAAGGGATACATATAGGAAGTGGAAGGAAGGCCAGGCTACAAAAGAAGAGTACAGACAAGTGGCGCAGAAGTGCTGAAATGGCATCAGGAAGGCTAAAGCTCAGAATGAGCTGAGATTAGCGAGGGATGCTAAAAGCAATAAAAAGGCTTTCTTCAGATATGTGAGTAGTAAAAGACAGAGGAAAGAAAGGGTGGTTCAACTGCTTAATGAGGATGGCAAATTGATTACAGATGACAAAGAAAAGGCTGAAGTGCTCAATTCCTACTTTGCCTCAGTCTTCTCCCAAAAGCGGGTCTATGACCCCCCTGGAAAAAGTGAAGCAGAAGTTGAGGGGGCAGGTTTACAGTTTGAGATTGATAAACAAATGGTCAAAGAACACCTAATTTCCTTGAATGAGTTCAAATCTCCAGGGCCCGATGAACTGCATCCTAGAGTAATGAAAGAGCTAGCGGAAGAACTCTCAGAACCTTTGTCTATTATCTTTGCAAAATCATGGAAGACGGGTGAGGTGCCAGACGACTGGAGGAGGGCTAACGTTGTCCCTATCTTCAAAAAGGGCAAAAAGGAGGAACTACAGACTAGTCAGTCTGACATCCATCCCTAGGAAAATTCTGGAGCAGATTGTAAAGAAGTCAATCTGTAAACACCTTGAAATCAATGCGGTGATCACTAGAAGCCAACATGGATTTGTCAAGAACAAGTCCTGTCAGACAAATTTGATCTCATTTTTTGATAAGGTAACCTCCCTTGTGGACCGTGGGAACGCTGTGGACGTCATATATCTTGACTTCAGCAAAGCTTTTGACAAAGTACCACATTACATTCTGATTAACAAACTAGCTAAAAGTGGGCTAGATGGAACAACAATTAGGTGGATTCACAGTTGTCTACAGAATAGGACTCAAAGAGTACTTATCAATGGAACCTTCTCAAACTAGGGAGAGGCAACGAGTAGGGTACCGCAGGGATCAGTCCTGGGCCCAGTGCTCTTCAACATTTTTATTAATGATTTGGACGAGGAGGTGCAGGAAACCCTGATCAAATTTGCAGATGACACAAAATTGGGTGGGATAGCTAATACCCTGGAAGACAGAAACAAACTTCAAAGTGATCTTGATAGGCTGGAGTGCTGGGCTGAAAACAACAGGATGAAATTTAATAGGGATAAATGACAAGTTCTACATTTAGGAAATAGAAACCAAAGGCACAGTTACAAGATGGGGGATACTTGGCTCAGCAATACTACAAACGAGAAGGATCTTGGAATTGTTGTAGATTGCAAGCTGAATATGAGCCAACAGTGCAATATGGCTGCAAGAAAGGCAAATGCTATTTTGGGCTGCATTAATAAAAGTATAGCTTCCAAATCACGTGAGGTACTGGTTCCTCTCTATTCGGCCCTGGTTAGGCCTCATCTGGAGTATTGCATCCAGTTCTGGGCTCCACAATTCAAGAAGAATGCAGACAAGCTGGAGTGTGTTCAGAGGAGAGGAAACAGGATGATCAGGGGTCTGGAAACAAAGCCCTATGAAGAGAGACTGAAAGAACTGGGCATGTTTAGCCTGGAGAAGAGAAGATTGAGGGGAGACATGATAGCACTCTTCAAATACTTAAAAGGTTGTCACACAGAGGAGGGCCAGGATCTCTTCTCGATCCTCCCAGAGTGCAGGACATGGAATAATGGACTCAAGTTAAAGGAAGCCAGATTCCAGCTAGACATCAGGAAAAACTTCCTGACTGTTAGAGCAGTGCGCCAATGGGATCAGTTTCCTAGGGAGGTTGTGGGCTCTCCCACACTAGAGGCCTTCAAGAGGCAGCTGGACAAGCATCTGTTGGGGATGCTTTAGGGTGGATTCCTGCATTGAGCAGGGGGTTGGACTTGATGGCCTTGTAGGCCCCTTCCAACTCTGCTATTCTATGATTCTATGCTCCTATGCTTGTGGCTGCCACTATTTGCCATTTAAAACTAAATCCGATAAGAGGCCTTGAAACAAAACCAGCCGTGCCCCCCCCAATACCTATTGGACACCCACAAACTCTTAAAAGGGGAATTACAGTGGGTAGGGCTGGAGCAAAGAATCTACACAATCTCATTACAAATATTAAAAGGTTTTCTTTAATTGAGAACAGGGATTTAAAGTCATTTGAAAGATGGAAAATGATTAAAAATAATTAAATAATTATGAGGCACTGCTACGGTACTTGGCTCATGATGTCATCTGAGTAGGGGGTCCTACAATTGTTTTGTCCTACAATTCCCATGATCCCTCACCATTGGCTATGCTGGGTAGGGCTGATGGAAACTGTAGGCAAAAACATCTAGAGAGTCACAAGTTTCCCACTCCTGCTCTAGCCCAAGAGGCTTTTCCTTCTTAATTAAATAGCAAGGGAACTCAAACTCATACGGTAGGTCAAACTTACTTTTGGACATAGCCAAACTCAGTAAGCCACAGCTAGCAGCGTCTAGTCTTGCATCAGCAAGGGATGATCATTCAAAGGGGAAACTGAGTTTAGTGCAGGCCACTAGGCAATCCCCCCAATGCATAACTGAAACACAAATCAGACTGTCCAGCTCAGTACTGTCCATTCTGATAGACAACAGCTCTCCAGAGTTTCAGGAAGAAGATCTTTCCCATCACCTGTTACCTCAGCCATTTTTTTAAAAAAAAACTGGAGTTGCCAAGGATTAAATCTGAGTCCTTCTGCATGCAAAGCACGTGCCCTCCTTCTCTTTATCTCTCCAGTACAGTCCGTGACTGTCAGATATTTCTTTAATCCAGAGGTGCAGAGCCAAATCTGGTCTTCCTATGGTCCCAGTCAGGCCATCTGGGCCACAGCCATTTCTGCAACCACTGATCCTCTTCATAGAATGACAGAATAGTAGAGCTGGAAGGGGCCTATAAGGCCATCGAGTCCAACCCTTGCTCAATGCAGGAATCCACCTTAAAGCATGCCTGACAGATGGCTGTCCAGCTGCCTCTTGAATGTCTCTAGGGTGGGAGAGCCAACGACCTTCCTAGGCAACTGGTTCCATTGTCATACTGTTCTAACAGACAGGAAGTTTTTCTTGATGTCCAGCTGGAATCTGGCTTCCTGTAACTTGAGCCCATTAGTCCATGTCCTGCACTCTGGGATGATCGACAAGAGATCCTGGCCCTCTTCTGTGTGGCAACCTTTTGAGTATTTGAAGAGTGCTATCATGTCTCACCTCAGCCTTCTCTTCTCAAGGCTAAACATGCCCAGTTCTTTTAGTCTCTCCTCATAGGGCTTTGTTTCCAGACCTCTGATCATCCTCGTTGCCCTCCCCTGAACGTGCTCCAGCTTGTCTGCATCCTTCTTGATGTGTGGTGCCCAGAACTGGACACAATACTAAAGTTGAGGGCTAACCAGTGCTGATAAGAGAGGAACCAGTATCTCACGGAATTTGGAAGCTATACTTCAATTAATGTATCCCAAAATAGCATTTCCGTTTTTTGCAGCCACATCACACTGTTGGCTCATATCCAGCTTGTGATCTACAACAGTTCCAAGATCCTTCTCGCTTGTAGTATTGCTGAGCCAAGTACCATCTTGTAACTGTGCATTTGGTTTCTTTTTCCTAGGTGGAGAACTTGGCATTTATCTCTATGAAATTTCATGCATAGTGATCCAGCCTAACAAGATCATTTTGAAGTTTGCTTCTGTCTTCCAGGGTATTAGGTATCCCACCCGATTTTATGTCATCTGGAGATTTGATGAGCATTCCCTGCACCTCTTTATCCAAGTCATTATTAAAAATGTTGAAGAGCACTTGGCCCAGGACTCAGCTCTGCAGTACCCCGTTCGTTACCTCCATCCAGTTTGAGAAGATATCATTGATAAGCACTCTTTGAGTCCAATACTGTAGTCCACTGTGGATCCACCTAATAGTTATTCCATCTAGCCCACTTTTAGCTAGTTTGCTGACCAGAATGTCATGTGGCACTTCGTGAAAAGCTTTGCTGAAGTCAAGATATATTATATTCAAAGCATTCCCACAGTTCGCAAGGGCAGTTACCTGATCAAAGAATGAGATCACATTAGTCTGGCAGGATTTGTTCTTGACAAATCCATGCTGGCTTCTAGTAATCACTGCATTGTTTTCAAGGTGCTTACAGACTGACTTCTTTATAATCTGCTCCAAAATTTTTCCCAGGGATTGATGTCAGACTAACTGGTCTATAGTTACCAGGTGCTTCCTTTTTGAAGATAGGGACAATATTAGCCCTCCTTAAGTCATCCAGCACTTCACCTGTCTTCCATGATTTCGCAAAGATAATGGACAGATTAGAGAGTGCTTCTGCTAGCTCCTTTATTACTCTAGGATGCAGCTCATCAGGCCCTGGCGATCTGAACTCGTTTAAAGAAATTAGGTTTATAAATCTCAAACTGCATTTGTTTATAAATCTCAAACTGCAATCCTGCCCCTTCAGCTTGTACTTCAC
This sequence comes from Elgaria multicarinata webbii, assembly GCF_023053635.1. Lineage (NCBI taxonomy): Eukaryota > Metazoa > Chordata > Lepidosauria > Squamata > Anguidae > Elgaria > Elgaria multicarinata. The sequence goes on from NC_086174.1 coordinate 99,862,896, forward strand.
TTTTGCCGGTGTGTGTGTATGTCCTAGACCCGCTCTTGTGGGTTCCAAGGTTCTATGTAGTTCTCCACCCCATTCAGAAAACTGAAATGCCTTTTAAGGCTTACTTGCTGGCAATAAGAGCTTTAAGCTAAAATTGCATGTGTTTGGGGTATTTAACACTGCAATAAGCTGGCCCCAACTGCTTTTGCATTTTTCCAATTAGGGGTTTTTTTAGGCCTCAGAAATATGGAGCACATCTCCCGCCTTTCAAATGGTTACCATGGCATCAAGATGGGTTGTGGGTCGCAAAGGCCTGTCATTTCCACATTCTAAATTCTCAAGCTGTTCTTGCTCTGAAGCTTGGGTTTGTTAAAAACAAAACCAACTAGGGTGCTGCAGTCCTGTGTACAGTGTCCTTCCACACAAGGATCCAATGGTTGAATGTGCTTTACTGTATTAGGCTGCTGGCACAGAGCCAATGAAAAATTGCAATGGTGACATGGTTTCTGGTATGTTGTCTGCATTTAGCTGTTGAGTGGGTTGTTCTTCTTCTATCTCAAAAATACGCTTAAGGCAAAATCTTACGCATGTTTAGACAGAAATAAGTCCTGCAACTCCCAGTATCCCCCCAGCCAGTCATTTTGTGGCCCTGTCCAGGTGGCGGCTCTTTACTACCCTATCCTATTTACTACAGCAGAGATGAGCACAGGATTAGCGCCACGGTGAGGGAGAGTAAACCCACTGGAATGAATGGGGACGTACATGAGACTAACATTAGCTCCAACGCAATGAATGGAGGTAAGAGCGTAAGGCCCGTTCCCCCCCCCCCCGAACAAAAGTGCTGACGCCTAGCGTCTTAAAAAGACGTGGATAGTAGTTCTAGCAACAGAGCTTCACTGCTAGCAAAGGAAGGACGCTGTTTAGAGTAGGCGGCGGCGGCGACGACTCCCCCGCTTCCCACTCTCTTGCGCACGCCCAAGCCTGAGATGCTCACCCACATTCCTCGCGGCCGGCGGTAGCGCGGGGCTGCCGATGCAGCAGCGAGGCGTTCACGGGCGGGGACCCGCGCCCCGTGTTTCAGAGCCGTCGGCAATCTCGCCGGTGGTGGCCGTGGCCCGCGCCCCCGGGAAAGATGCGCCCCCGAAGAGCGCGCCGATTCGCTTGCGCGCACGCCTGGCGCCCTGAATCCCCACCCCTCTCGGCCTGGGACTCCGCCCCGAAACCTGGCCACAGGAGCGGCGGCGGCGGCGGCGGCTAGTTCAGCTGGGAAAGCAACGCGCTTGAGGGTGGGGAGAAAGGAGACGGCGAAGGGAGAGAGAGGGGGACAGGATTCTTCTTCTTTCCTCGAGCTGCGTGTTGTGATAGGCGACTACCGTTCGCGGTGGTAACGGGGAGGCTGCGCTGAGGAGGGGGAGGAAAAGGCGGGCTGCGCTGAGGGAGAAATCCAGCTAGAGAGACGACCCCCCCCCCTCCGCCCCTCAGTGCAATGCTCCTCACTTGCTGCCTTGGTCGTCTCCTCCTCCTCCTCCTCCTCCTCCCGGCTTTTAAGCTTTTGTTCTTCTCTCCAGTTTGGGGCAGGAGCGAACTGCCTGTCTCTCGGTCAGGAAAGTTCCAGGAGGAAAGCGGCTCGCGCGTTCGCCCTGCTTTCATCTGCGAGACATTCTCTTTGCTCTGAGGTGAGGTTCGACCTCGAGGGGAGGAGGCGGCATTTTGCATGTGTAGAAGCAGATTAAACCTGTGTGTGATTTGAGAGGGGGATTTGGGACCCCTCCCCCCCGCAAAGGTGTGGTTGTGAATTTAACTGCCTGACGAACCACGCAGTGATATCTGGACGGTCGTGTGTGTGTGCGTGTGTTTATCATCGTGGAGATGGTGAGGGAACTAATTGCATTAGTTCGGTCTAGTTCTCTTCCGACTTTATATTTTAGGGTACATGCTCGGGAGGGGGCACCAAACCTAGATTAGTTACTCCTTAACAGCCTTAAGGGGGAGGTGTATCTTTCTCTTCCCCTCTCCTCCCTTCCTCTTTCAATACATTGTTATGAGTGAAGTTCAGTTGCTAATCGACACTGATAATTGAGAGTAGCTCCTGAAGGAAGGGCTAGCGTTACCACGGCACACAAGTTGTGATTTTGTATTTGTGGTATGTAGGTTGTTTTGAAATCTGCCAGAGCAGGTTTAAAATCAGTAAACTATATCCGGACTCCAGTGTTTTAATTTCTGCAATGAGAATTCTTCTGGCTGGAGCCTGCTTGCATCTCTCAAAGCCTAGAAGTGTCGTTGAGGGCGGATGGTGGTTACACAGAGATGAAGGGAAAGCATTTTATGATTTGATGTGCCCCAGAGCTAGGCTGTAGCATTCACAACAGGTTCCTGGTGAGTGCTTTCAGTCTCAGATTAAGCTTTGCTTGTATCCCAATGACAACTTCAACATTGTTGGCAACTGACAATATGGTCTTTATTTTTTAAACTGTACTCCAGTAATCAGTAATCCAGATTAGTTATCCCTTAACACACTTTAATAACCTATCATAGAGTGGTACATTTGTGGGTGCTTCAGTAGCTACTCCATGTTGATGTTGTGAGTATAGAACCAAGGGGTGGTATTAGGAAGTGAAACTACTATAATTTTACCTATATGCTTGCTACATATCTGAGGTGAGCTAATAAGAGCTTTCAAACTTTGAGTACTTGTGCTGGCTATACTGAAGTGGTGAAAATGTAATCCTAGTTAAAAAGGGAAGAAAGTCCACACCGCTAGACAAATGAGATCCCTTACTGCATTTAAAAAACCGTTTTAAAAGGTGTGTTTTTTTTTATCAGAGTATTTTAACAGAGCAGTCCTATTCAGGCCCCAGTGGACTTACACCCCAGTTAGGGAGTATAGGACTGCAGGCTAAATCACTAATTTGTTTTGTTAATACTTCTAAGTTTTTTGTTTCTACTTTCCAGTATCTGACTTAAATCTGGGTTACTATATAGCCCTACAAACTGATTAATAAAATGTAACAGTTTGTAAATTAGTAAAATGTAATGGTTTGTCACAGACGAGCAGCGAACTGCCAAACCAGAAAGCTGTGATTCATGAAGGTGGTAAAGACTCCCTGTCATCTTGTAAGGAAAAGCAAATTCATAGCTAAAATTTAAATGATTAGTTTTAAATGGTTGTCATCTCTTGACTTTTGCTTTCTCCATATTTCATATTCTTCACAAATAGAATAACATTAGCAAGCCACTTACTCTGGAGTAGTTGAGTTGAGTTTGACATGTCTGTGGATTTGCAATGTTGCAGCCTATGCATGTTTGTTTGGAAGTCCTACATAGATCAATGGGTTGTATATTTTTTGGCAAGTATATTTAGCATTGTAGCCCTAGACTGGTGTGTGTGAATCTGTAATATTTATTAAATAAAATTTGAAATTTGAAATTGGGAAAATACCACCAACTAACCTCATTCTATCCGGATTTGTTAATAGAACTTTTTAAAAAGACTTGTGCTGTATTTGCATATTGTATAGTTTTGTATTTGTATTGTATAGTATGTGTGGCAAAGGGGTTTACAATGCCAAAATTAAGACAGTTCAAACGTAGCCTACTTTCAAATCAATCCTGCAAGTTATTTCTCAGAATACATTGTGCTCTAAATTCATCCTTGGAGAGATTGCAGTTCTACTGCAGCTTGCTATTCACAGCATTGACTAAGGCTATATTTAATATGTATTTTTATTTATTTATTTATTACATTTTTATACCGAAGCTCTCTGAGCGGTTCACAAAAAATAAAACCATAATAAAACAACCAACAGGTTAAAAGCACAAATACAAAATACAGTATAAAAAGCACAACCAGGATAAAACCACGCAGCAAAATTGATATAAGATTAAAATACAGAGTTAAAACAGTAAAATTTTAATTTAAGTTAAAATTAAGTGTTAAAATACTGAGAGAATAATAAGGTCTTCAGCTGGCGACGAAAGGAGTACAGTGTAGGCGCCAGGCGGACCTCTCCGGGAAGCTCATTCTACAACCGGGGTGCCACAGCAGAGAAAGCCCTCCTCCTAGTAGCCACCTGCCTCACTTCCTTTGGCAAGGGCTCACGGAGAAGGGCTCCTGTAGATGATCTAAAGGTCCGGGAAGGTACATATGGGAGGAGGCGTTCCTTCAAATAACCTGGCCCCAAACCGTTTAGGGCTTTAAATGTCAATACCAGCACGTTGAATCGGGCCCGGACGTGGACTGGCAGCCAATGAAGTTGTAAAAGGACTGGTGTAATGTGATCTCGCCGGCAAGTCCCTGTTAGTAAACGGGCTGCTCTGTTTTGTACAAAGGCAGCCCCACGTATAATGCATTGCAGTAATCCAAATGAGAGGTTATCAGAGCATGGATAACTGTAGCTAGGCCATCTCTGTCCAGATAAGGGCGTAGTTGGTATATCAGCCTAAGCTGATAAAAGGTGCTCTTTGCCACTGAGTTCACCTGTGCCTCAAGTGACAGTTCTGGATCGAAGAGCACCCCCAAACTACGGACCCAATCCTTTAGGGAGAGTGCAACCCCATCCAGGACAGGGCAAACATCACCTCGCTGGACAGATGAACCACCCACTAACAGTACCTCCATCTTGTCTGGGTTGAGTCTCATTTTGTTAGCCCTCATCCAGTCCATTACCATGCCCAGGCACTGGTTGCTCTTGATTAGACAAATAGGTGAGTGTATACACCTTTCCTGTCTTAATATTTTTGTTTTGGTAATTACTATCAGGGAAACAGTTGCTTTCCTCATTGTTTATTCTGAAAGGGTTTTTAAGGATTAAATAAATGGCAGCTTGTGGAAATAACAAACAGACCTTTGAAGACCATAGCCTGGTTCGCATGTCACAATAACCCAGATTTTTTTTTCATCTGGGTTATTGTGAACATGGCAGTACGCGTGTGCCTGCAGCTTTATTGTTCCCGTTAAAGCCCTGGTTCCAGCAATAACTTTTCAGCAGAGAGACAAGTCAGAATTCTTCTCTGGAAGTCATGGTAAACAGTCCAAGGATGGAGCATCCATGGGTTATTACGTTCCTCTCACTTGTAGCAGAAGCAATCAGGCAGTATGCACAAATATACTGCCACACTCACAATAACCTTTTTTTTAAAAAAAAGTGGATTATTGTGATGTGCGAACCAGGCCTATATTGGTGCACAACTTGCGATGCGCCAAGCCAAATGCAGTTCACTAGCTATTTATTGTAGCCCCACATAGGCAGTTATCACTCCCCTGGTGGGCTGCATATGCAGCTGCTGGACTATGTTAAGTCTTGTGGGTTGCAAGTTGTACAGGACTGTAACAACCATTCGTGCCTACTTTGTACCTTCTGGTATTGTCTCCTTACAACTAACCAATAAAGAATCAGAAGGCTAAATAGCAAGCCAAATGTTCTACACATTCCCCAGAGGAACATGAAACAAAATCCTTTTCATCCTTTTTATACAACATACTATTTTTTTATACAGCATATTAGGTTTGATGGCCAGAAAGTACATGGCAAACTGTGTAGCAAATAGAGAATAGGAGATTGATATAATATAGATTCCTAAAGTCTTATAACCGCTTCTTTGGGAATGAATGAGCTCTTGATGGAATTTCTTCCAAGCAAGAAGTTTCAGGATTGCAGCCAAAAACCTTTCAAAGACTGAGTAGGCTGTGTCCAAATATCTGTAATAAGTGAGACAGATATTGCCAAGGTTACTTTAAAAAGCCAAGTAGTGTCATCTGTTACATGTGCTTTCACTATTGTTCACTGATGGTGCTATATAAATAAATAATACTAATAATAATAACAATCCCATATTTCCAGCATGAAATTATGCATTTGTACTCAGAAGAATGTCCCAGTGAGCTCAATGGAATTTACTCCCTTCTGAGTTCCAGTGGAACCTGTAACAAATGTTGCAGGCAGGAGAGCAGCTGTTCAAGATTCTAGACACTCTATTCCATTCTCCTTTCCCTCTCTCCCCACCCCCAAATCCTAGTTTTCCATTTTTTCTCTCCTCCCAACAGTCAAGTCAGCATTCCATGGCACACTCATTGGTGTGCGTTTGTTTTTCACTCACCCCTTTTTTGTCTAAAAATTGTCAGTACTTCTGTAAACCTTGGGGTTCCCAGAAGCCCACTGATACCTCCTTCGTGTGTGTGTGTGTGTGTGTGTGTGTGTGTGTGTGTGTGTGTGTGTGTTGCCATTTTGGCTACATAAGCAATGGCACTCAGCCTAGTATTCAGAAATAGGGAGAGGATATTGAGGAATGCAGCCTCAGTTATCTAATGCATTGTGTCCTTCTTTAACTGGTTAAGTTGTTAGAGGTATAACATGGCATTATTGGTAATGCATTTTTAGCAATTTAGAGTACAATCCCATGCTTGTTTAGATAGAAAAAACTTTCCAACATCTCTCCAGCCAGCCAAGCTGGGTGTTAGTTATAGGACTTTTTTTTGGTCTAAATATTTATTGGATTGCACATTTAAGTTTTGGGTTTTTTTTACATTCTACATTAGTGATCTAGATATTTCTACATATGGTGATTATTTCTAGCAACTTGATCTTGAATTGGAAGTTTTCAGTGGGACCTTACTTCTACATGAGTTGTTCACTGAACTCTTTGGCCAAAACCTGTGACTTCATTATAGGTAGCTGAATGAATTACTTCTGAATTGATGTACTTAAGTATTGTTAATTCTAACTTTTTTACAGGGTGTAAGATCAGTGTTTTAGCATGATTCTGGTGCTGATGTTCTTTCTAAAGAGTATCCTGGGATTAAGGCATGGGGGAGTAGCAACCATAAAATAAAAACTGAGACTAATATTCCAACCCATACATTTTTAATATAGAAAATAATGATTACAGCAGTACTATGATGTATTGGTCTGACCAGATGAGGGTTTTTCAGAAAGTGGTTATTCTGCATATCCTCTTATATTCTGTCATCAGCATCCAGAGAGTGACCTGAGGACACATGGTACTGTTACAATATTAAAAGTATGCAGGTCTCAGCTGGTCAGTGCTTGAGTCAGCTTGGAGCCCTGAAACAGAAAAACAAGCAATATCTGTAATAAATCAATGCTGCACTTTTCTATTCCTCCTGCCCCTCTCCTAGTGCTCATTAAAGTAGTACAAACATTCCTGCAATTAGTCTGGCCTCACAATGTATCCCTATCTAGTTTTAACTTGTCTATCCACCATATCTATTTTTTTCAAAATATTTCAAGGTTTATTTTTTATGTTGTGCAACCCCATATATGTTACAATTCTCTCCCCATACCACCCAAACCCCTTTCGGGTTGCCTGTTTGCAATTTTTTAAAAATGTAAACCTCAAAGTGTATATACACCAGTTTCTGGGGGTCATGGGTGGGAGGGTTCTGTTGCACCCATGCCCTGCTTGTGGATTCCTAGCTGACAGCTGGTTGGCTGTTGTGTGAACAGAATGTTGAACTAGATGGACCCCTTGGTCTGATCCAGCATGGCTCTTCTTATTTTCAACCTGAGTCTTCGTTACCCAGAGGAGGAAGCTTGTTCATGCAGGAAGTGCATAAAAATGTGTCTTAGATATTATACAAACTAAAATGAGGATAAAAGAAATATGCTGAGCACTTAGCTCAACTTTTACCTGTTTAATTCATAATGTGCACATATTTTCTCAAAGCGACTGAATTTTCATCCACAAACTTCTTAAAATGCATGTCCTGCAAGACTGTTTTTCTATAGCTGTATCTTATTCCAGTAAATCCTATGTATAGGCAGGAAATTTGCTATCATGCTTGAGAAGCAGACACTTGTGCAGCACTCATTAGTTTTTATGAAACTTGTGCAGGAGAACTTCCTGAAGGATTGTGCTCTGTCGGCTTTATGACTGTTAACAGCTCATGCATATTCACAAATTTGAGTATTGACTTCCTATCATGATTATTAAAATTTACATGAATTAAAAACAGTTGGGTTTGCTTTTTTGTACAGTAGCCAAACATCAGTTTTCATCAGTTTATAGATTTTTTTAAAAATAGGCTAGTTGTCATTTGAGCTCTGTGAAGTTAAAGCAAACTCTTAATGGCTTAAAACCCCGGAGGCTTTTCAAGTTAATGACGTTTTTAAGCTTACTAGACTTCCTGTTATTGAATGTTTAGTTGGAAACTATTTGGGAAATACAGGCAGAAAAAATCAACCTATCAAAAGCCTTGCAGATATAGCACACGTGAGCTATAAGCCTGCATCTCACTATGTATATATTAAATTCTACTGAAATCAGAGTTTGCATGTAACTAAACACAGGACTCCAGCCATTAGGCTAACAAATTAAAATGCCTTCTTCCTGTCATGTTAGCCTTGGAAATAGTGCTTAAAAATAATAATTCTGCAACGTGAATTCTTAGATGGTATAGGACAGGACAGGACATCTGAGCCATATGTTTTCCTGAACAATTAATTCAGCTCTTCAACCTTAATTATTTGACTTCATGGATTTAATATTTAGTTCATTTGTGCTTCAATTGAGTTCCAGAATTAGTGATGCATCAGGGATCGTCAAACTTCTTGGGCTCGGGGGCAGATTTGGAATTTTGAGAGAGTGCTGTGGGTGCTCTCACAAAATGGCTGTCAGGGTCTTTCCCATTCAGAAAATGACTGCCACGGTGGATGTTGCCAGTCACAAAACACCCATTTTCCAGAAGGAAAACTGGTGAGTCTAAAAGAAAAGTAACTTGGCCAAGAACTTAATTGCAATGCAGAGGTGGGATCTGAATGTATAATGTCAGATGACAGCTTTGCTCCCACAAAACACAACAAAATACACATTTAACAGAAGGCAAATGAGTGATGTTCAGAGAAACATGTAGGGATGCATCCAATGTTAGTCTAACTTAACACCCATTTATTTAATTTCTAAATAGGACTAACATTAGATACACATGCAGACATAGGCAAAACACACACCATACCGAAACAAAACAAACCAGCTAACACACACATATCACACCAAAAAAAGGCACTCACTCCCCCCACCCCATCTTTACTCTGGTTCTCCCCAGGATACTCTTCACCATCCTTCCAGATTACCTTTTTCTTATTTCTGGGTGACTGGGCATGATTTAAACTGAAGCACTGGGCTGCAGCCACCCACCATTTTTATTCTCTAAGAATACTGCCAGGGCCCACAAAGATGGTGAAGGAACTGACTCTTCACTTTGCAGCATGCAAGCCTCCCATTTTTGTTTTGTTTCTTTAAAAAAAAGTTTTAGAAACCAAAACAATAAAACAAAAATGGCAAGGACTTTAGAAGATACCAAGGAAGGTGTCTACGGGCACCAAGCTGGGGACCGCAGTGCTAAGTATTTGTGATTTTGAAGTATCGGATCAAGTATGGGATGGCTAATCCTGGGAGGAAGGAGGATTTTTATTGTTGTTTGTTTGTTTCTATGCTTGGTGTGAGGACAGCTGTACAATTTATGGGCAAAGGTTAGATTGGGTGGTGTAAGGGCCAGGAGTTGCTTTTTAAAGAAGTGGGAAATATAAAATAGAATTGGTTGAGATTTTGACACCAATGTACACCAACTTTAAAATCTCTTCACTGGCTGCCAACTAGTTTCCGGGCGAAGTATAAAGTGTTGGTTATTACCTTTAAAGCCCTACATGGTTTGGGTCCAGGTTACATGCGGGATCGCCTTCTCCTGTACAATGCGCCCTGCACACTCAGGTCCTCTGGGAAGGGTTTACTCTAGTCAGCCACAACTAGGCTGGCAGAGGACCCAGAGGACCTTTTCTTCTGCCACCCCCAGACTGTAGAATGGCCTGCCTGAGGAGATTTCTCAGCGTAAAGCTCTCTCTGAGTTTAAGACAGCCATAAAGACTAGTCTCTTCCAGCAGGCCAACCCAGATGAATTTTAAACCTAAGAATTTTAAGATGCTGTGATTGTTATTTTAATATTGTATTGGTTTTATATGCCCGTTTAACTAATTTTATGTATTATATTGTATTTGGTGTTGTTCCCTGCCTCGATCCAGAGGGAGAGGTGGATAATAAATAAATGTATTATTATTGTTGTTGTTGTTATTGTTGTTAATGTGAAAACCCCATGAATGGGAATAGGCCTGAGGTTTTTTCTCTCCGTCTTTAAAGATTCATTATGAAACATTTTTATTTATTTGATACATTTATATCTCACTTTACTTCCAAGGCAGAGTACATAATCCTCTTCCTTTCTGTGTTATCCTCACAACAACCCTGAGATAGGTTAGGTTGAGAGTCAGTGATGGACCCAAAGTCACCCAATGAGCTACATGGCTAAGTGGGTACTAGAACATGGACTCCTGACTCCCAGTCCAACAGTCTAACCACTACACCATCATGCAGGGGATGGAATTCTTTCAAATGGGAATGGAGGACTAGATAGTTGTCTTTCCCCTTTGCACATTCTAAATGTTTTTCATATTGTATTATTTGTCCTGCATAACTTGGATTAGGATAGGCTGTGAAACTCTTCAGTTATATAAATAGTTAAGTTTGCTTTATCTCTTTCCTGTTGTGAGCCAAACCAACTGACATGTTAAATGTATGATTGCATTGGTGTTACCTTTTGTTTGTTTTTATATTAGTGACTGCTGGAAGCCCCAGTTTGAATGAGGAGTGCAAGCTCTGGGCAAAGTGGGCTGGGGTAAAGGCTTACCACTTTACCGCCTTACTGTTTTCCTGACAAAAATACTGCCCAAAACTGCTGTGAGTGGATGTCTCTTCTTAAAAGTGCATAGGCTCAAACACTCTAGAGTTTGTTCTATATTAATTATGCTCTGCTTTCCGTTATATACTGTTTTGAGTGGTGCCTCCTAAAAATGACCACCAGAGTTATAATGCACATACATGTCCTATCATCTAAAGAAACGATCTTTTGAAATAACTTTCATTATAATACATTGTTTGTCTGAAGCCAAATAACACATTTCAGTAATTGGAATAAATAAATACACACAATTCATGTAACTGTAACCTGACACCCCTTTCCTACTACTTAAAAAGGCCCTTTCAGTGAACTCAGTTAATAGTGGAGCAGCAGTGGAGGGGAGCAGGGAACACAATATCGAACCCTTTCCCTGGTCCAAATATTCCCAGGAGTAGTGTCCTCTCCCCTCCCCTCCCCACCCCACCAGGTTTAAAATCCATTTTTGTGGCTTTTAAAATAACTGCAAAAAGAGCCAGTGCACTACACATCAACATGTAATGCATTGCTGATACTATGGGAAAGTAAACATTGAGAAAATAACCTTATTATGAAGAGTTCTCTGTGGACAACACCTGAGAACTCTGGAACTGCTTGGGAAATTTTGAACCAAATTTGTCACTTGGTAGGCTTTGAAAGCTGCTGATGTGTTAGTGCTTTTTCATTCTCACTTGAAGTCAGAATGCATGTGTCACACACAACTGAATCTTCTCTGCCAATTCCAGGCCCTCATTTATTTGCACCACTTAGAGAATCTATTCTGTCATTGACATTTTGCCTTGGCAGAGATTCTCTGCAGAATAATGTTTTCTTGGAATATCCTTGTATCACCACCTCCTGTTTCACCTGGCATTCCAAGTGTAGGAGAATGGTTACCATCACTATCTGTACAGCTTGTGTGTGCTGTTACCAACTCTGTGTTTTGTCTTGATTTTAAAATGTGTTTACAGGTGTAGAGAAGAAACTAACGAGACAAATACATTTTTTAACTTGAATTAAGTAAATTCTGCATTCCAATGCACTGTTACCTGATTGTCACTGAAGCATTGTAACTCTTATTGTAGTGATGATTAATTGGAAAAGGACTTTAGGATTCTTTTTGACCTTTGAAATGGAGACGGTACTAAGGTCATTAGTGTTGTTGTTTGCACTGAAACAAAGCACAAGAAAGCTGTGTTGCAGGGATGGTTTCCAGTTTGGATTTAAATTGATAAATCTTCAATAATACAAGTGCCCATGGTGCCTGTCTGGTTTGTCAGTGGAAACTGGGTGGAATTCGAACAGATAAGACAAAATTTTGGAATATATTTTAGATTTCCCATTTTTTAAAAAAACCAAACCCAATTTGCTTGCTGTTTTTCTTGTAATCATAATCCATGCTTGCTTGGATCACATCTTTGCATGTGTAGGAAGCTGCTTAAGATAAGGGGCTTTCTCCACTCATCTTCCCCACTGCAGACCCAAACACACCAGAGAAGTCACTTGTGAGAATTGATGAAGCTTCAGAAGGGTATGGGATGGGTGCTGGGCACTGCAGTGGGAGTGGGGAATAAGTAAATATCTGCTTGTGTATGAGGTGCTTTTTTCTTCTTACTAATTTCTCCACTCTCACTCCTACTTGCTATGTTGTTAGTTGTAATTTATAGTATGAGTGAAGCCAGTTGCAGAAAAGTATGTGTATTACACAGTATGCTTTTCCCTCCCCAGCTTTAGCCAATCTATGAGTATGGAGTGGAGCTTTCTTTTTCCCCTTAGAGGCTTCAAGGAGTCCTATCCGAAGACTCCTTGTTTACATTGCAAAATAATTTGCAGTAGCTGTTTCCAAAGTTTTTTTGCTATTAAGTGAATAATGACTCTACTCTAAATGTGGAGTACAAAACGTGTCCTTTACTTATTCTATCTGTATATTTTTAAAGTTTTCTTTAAAATAGCTGAAAGATAATTTAGAGTTACGCTGTGATTGCAATGCAGTAGAACACACCCAACTTCTTTGTTCCATGTATTGAAAAACTTACAGTCCCAAATTGAGAGTTGTCCTCACAGAAGGAGTCCTTTCATGGAACAAAACAAAAAAATATTGGATACCACCCAAAGTGATGAACATGTCTTTACATTAATTTTGCTGATAATTTAAGATAAGAATCAGGAATAGGCAAACAATTAAATTACCAATGAGGATAAGATCATCCAAATATGGAAGCATGCACATCTGCCTCCTATCTGCAATGTTTAGCTTTCAAGATGAGTGCTTGGGTGTGTGTTTAAGTCATTTAGGTAGGAAAATTTTCACTTCGTGTTAGAAAATTTTTGGGGCACCTTAAGCTTCACTGTCAACATTTCTTAGCTCAATTTCACTCTTACAGATATCTATTCCAATATGTATTCTTGCACATAAAAGCTAGAGATAATCACCTAAAAAACATGAATTACAACTTTGAAATTGCCCAGGTTGCCTAATATTGTATTTGCAATTGGCATATATTAATTTTTACTAATGAATTTATGAAATGGAAAAGTTTCCATGGAAGAACAAACTCTCTACCCCACATCACTAGTTTCAGTGTCTGTCCATTCTAATACAACTACTTCTGCATTTAATACCATTTGTATGCATAAATAGAACTGGATAGGCACATAAATTACCTTTTTAAAGAGTGTATTCCTTGGTTAAATATCAAATATTTGGGCACAGCACATATATATTTCAACAAGTAACTTATCTAGAGCAGTTTTTGAAAATATTCTTCATATGGCCAGAAAAAAATCCAGTTGTAAGCCTATGAAGCAAGGGGGAACTTTCAAAATTAAGTTTTGCTTTGTAAAGCCGCACTACTGTAACACTGATTCCGCATTAAACGGCCATCTTGAATTCTTTTGCTGATTACTGTGTCTGGTGTCTAGTGTGTGTCTTTGGCAGGGAAGAGTATGCAAAACCTTTCAATCAAACCTGAACTGGTAGCTTTAGATGTTTCAGTTATATCTGTCTCTCTATAAATATTTTATATACAATAAGCCAGGCTCTCTCTAATTATGTATAACTAATCTCACAATTTGTTTTATTAGCAGGATTAATTATGTTATTGACTTTACATGATTGTTAGTATAAATTCCTTTGTAGTCTATTTCTGGAACAGATAGAAACTGAGTAGTAAAATTTAGAAGCCTGCAGCCAGATGGATTAAAGTGTTGCTAAGGAAACAGACTTGGAAATGAAGTGGCAGCAGAGTGTCCACAGAACATCATGCTGTTTAGAACTGGTGTTTTAAGCTCATGTAGACAGATTAAACAGAAGTATTAAATATTGATTTCCTAACTTTTTGGAAATAACTGGTTTATTTTTTTTGTTCACTAATATATACAAAAGAACTTTACATTCCACTCCTCCATAACCAAATTCATAGCCATATTGGAAATGGCATTAGAAACTGAAGAGAAACATTAAACTGGGGATTTGATGTTTAGGAAAGGTGAGTGCTCTCTGTTAAGTTTATTATACTATATCCCACTCTTCCTTTTAGAAAGTCCAATGCAGCTTTATGCAGATTCCAGTGGTTTCCCATCTAACCACTAATCAGGTGTAAACCTGCCCCAGTTACATTTCTCTCAAGACCTCAGTGGTGAATTGAAGAGTAATGATAACTAGAATGTCAATAGAAGATAGAGTAGCTCCTTTAAAAGGTGAATACAACAGGGTTTTTTTTGGGGGGGGGGATTGTCTGTTACTTTATGCTTCTTCCTCCAGGGAGTTCCACGGCTGAGAGATGTAGACTACCCCATGGCTTTCCAAGAATCTTCATTACTGTAGGGTCAAACTTTCTTGTATCCAAATCTAACACTTTAGCTGCATCTCAGTGAATCTTATGTAGTGCAATCCTTGCTCAGACACAGATACAGTATTAAAAGAGCAGCATGTGTATCAGTGAATTTCTTTTTGTGTATTATTAACTAGATCACAGAGTAAAAAAAATAAGCTGGCACTACGGGTTGCATCCAGTGGTACACCTCTGCTAGTAGAACAGACACTGCTGATGGAACATAGTCCCCTTGCAGCCTCCCCGCACTTCTCAAACTTGCTCCAGAGAATTGGGGGAACCCCTGGAGTAGATTTCAGGGAACACAGCGGGTGCAGGAGCAGGAAAGCAAAGCAAAATCCCATTGCACTGTAACTACCAGCATTAACTTGTATGCTGTTCAACATTTTCTTGATTATAGGAAATAATACAGTGTTCTCTTACTGTATGATTATTTTTATACTATAGAAATGCAGTGTTGATCAGCTAAGTCATAATATGGTGTTAGAGTATTATGATAGTGTGTAGCTATACAGTGGAATACATCAATATATACCTCACATGCCAACATATAGTGTATACTGTTCAGCCTTGCTTGGAGCAGGTAGTTCCATTTCCTTTGCACAGCATGGTTGGATACAAACAACCATTTACTATATGGTAACTTCACACTGTGAATGTACTCTCTGGGTGTGTCAGCTGCCAGAGTGGGTGAGGATGACCATTTTACTACACATCTACACCTGATGTGTGGTAAAATTCTCCCTGCCACTGGAGAAAACAATACAGTATAAATACAGACAAACATTTTCTATGATATAGTTGGTTGGTTGATCTGTCTGAGATGGAAAATGAAATCAGCGAGGCCTCCAAATGAGGAAGTGTTGTAATAATGGGTGACTTAATTACCTCCACATTGACTGGATAAATGCTGTTCCAGTCACAACAAAGAGGTTATATTTCTTGATAGTGTCCATCCCAGAGTTCTTGGAGAACTGAAATATGAAATTGCTAATCTTTGAACAAAAATATGTAACATGTCCCTAAGATCAGCTTGTATACCAGAGGACTAGAGAATGGCCAATGTAACACCAATTTTTAAAAAGGAATCCGCGGGAGGGGGGATATCCAGGAAATTATAGGCTGGTTAGCTTAACTTCTGTTCTGGTTAAATTGGTTGAAACCAATTTAACCAGAGACTGAAAGAACTAGGCACGTTTAGTCTGGAGAAGAGAAGATTGAGGGGGAGACATGATAGCACTCTTCAAGAACACTAGAGGCCTTCAAGAGGCAGCTGGACAGCCATCTGTCAGGTATGCTTTAAGGTAGATTCCTGCAAATGAGCAGGGGGTTGGACTTGATTACCTTGTAGGCCCCTTCCAACTCTACTATTCTATGATTCTATGATTATTGAAGACAAAATTAGTAAGCATCACCATTATTATTATTATTATTATTATTATTATTATCCGCCTCTCCCTTTGGATCGAGGCGGGGAACAACATTAGTACAATAATACAATATAAATGAAATACATAAAATTGATTAAAAGAGCATATAAAACCAATACAATATTTTAAAAGCACTCAGGACATCTTAAAATTCTTAGGTTTAAAATTCATCAGGGTAGGCCTGCAGGAAGAGATTAGTCTTTATAACTGTCTTACAATCAGAAGGACAAACTCTGCTGAAAAAGAATCAGCATGGCTTCCACAAAAGTAGGTCCTGTCTCACTAACCTTACATGGCTTGGGACAGCAATACCTGACAGAATGCCTCTCATGACCTGAACATACCTGGACATGACGATCAACATCTGGGTACACCCCCGTGTGCCTCCTCCAAAGAGAGATAGCGACTTCACAGTAGTAGTCCCCCAACAATGGAATGAGTTCCCCACTCAGGCTTGCCTGGTGCTAACACTGTCATCTTTTTGTCGTCGGGTTAAGAGTGTCCTCTACTTCCAGGCATTTAATGGCATTTAGTGTGATGGGGCATTTATGCCAATCATCTAAATAGCTCTTGTATTTTATTGAAACTGTTTTTAGCTGTCTAAATTGTTTTAAGTTTTGTATATGTAATTTTTATTCTGTATTTTATATTGTATTGTATTTTTTATAAATTGTTGAAAATCGCCCAGAGAGCTTTGGCTATTGGGCAATATAGAAATGAAATAAATAATAAACAATAATAACCTATTGGAGTTCTTTGAGACTGTTGATAAACATATGGACAGGGGTGATTTGGCAGACATTTTTAGTTGGATTTCGAAAAGGCTTTTGACACAGTCCCTCATTTTGGGCAAACCCAGCAGTCATGGAACAAGAGGAGAGGTCTTCTTCTGGATTAGTAGCTGTCTAAAGAACAGAAAGCAGAGAGTAGAAGTAAATGGTAAATTCTCCCAATAGAGGGAAGTTAATACTGGGGTCCCACAGGGATCTGTATTGGGATCAATTGTTTTCAAATTGTTCATAAATGATCTGGAATTAGGAGCAAGCAGTGAAGTGATCCAAGTTTGCTGATGAAGGCTATCAATGGCTACTAGTCCAGATAGCTATGGTATTTCACTCATGTCTTGCATGTGGCTGTCCCGTGGGCAGTTGGTTGGCTAGCCTAGATGGACCCTTGGTCTGATCCTACTTATGTTCTCGATACAAATGTGGTCTATCTTTCTCTACTATGCATTCTAATGTAAGAGTCAAGTGCTTTACCAAATAGTAAGGCTTCCTCATACAGATGTCATTGGGAGGACATCTGTATTAGTGATCCATGGCTGCTGATGTTAAACAAGAAAGTATTTCCCTGAGCAGAGTTTCATGGTAAGAATAATCTTAGAAAATGGTTGTTCTTGCTTTTTTGTGCTTGTTGTCCTTGCATTTATGGTCCCTGATTTACATATTTTGGAACACCATGCTCTTTACCTTTGAAAGATGTACATATCTGCAGTTTGGGGGATGCATTTGGGTTTTTAAAAATTTGTTTGTTTGTTGATTTAAAAAAATATTGAGAAACTGTACTGCAATATCCCTCTTGTTAGTTTGTGTGCTGTGTGATGAGAGCCCTGTGTTGGGATAGCTGTTATTTATCTTCATTGTAATGTGTAAATGAGAAGGATTTTGTGTGGTGTATGTGTCTTACAACCTTTTAGAGAGGGCAGGGATAGTGCATGTGTGTGCACTAAGAAGGTGCCACAAATGCAGCATATTTCCAAATATTGTATGAAAATGGCCCTTTGTGGCTGCTGGAATTTACAGCCATAGATGTATTAAAACAGAGCCCCTGCGATATCTTTAAATTGCGACCTGGCTCTCAGGAGGATGCCACGTTTCCTGGTTGTGGCGGCGATGCAGTAATGGGGCAATGGTGGCGGTGATGTGGCAGGAGGTGAGCGGGTAAGTCTCAGCGGCTCTGGGTTGGGGTGGCGAGGGAGGGAGCAGGGAGTCGGGGGTCCAATGGAATCCTGCCCAGCCTTGCTCCCAGCTTTCCTGGGTGCTGGTTGCATGGCCGGCACCCAGGAACTTGCAAGGCTGAGTCACCTTGGGGCCCCCGAATCTTACCTCGGCTTCACTGCCGAGGCAGGAAAACCCTGAAGCACCCTGAGTTGAATCAGGGCCGTTTCAGGAGCTCCAAAATGGCCTCTGAGGTGAATTGGGGGACTGTGCACAGCCTGAGAAAGTAGGGGTGGAGCAACAACAGAATAGTTGAAAACAAGCCTTGGTCTTCTGTATTGTAGTGCACATCTAAGAAACAGGCACACTTCCCAACATTTAGGAGGCTGTCAATGCATGGGAAAAAGTGATAGCTTGATTTGTTGTTCTTCGTGTTAACTTTTATTATGTTTGGGAGTTAACTTGATTTTTAAAATCCCTTTGTGAAAAAGTTTGATATTATACCTATATTTTGAATGGCACCTTTTGTTGTTGTTGCATTGCTTATCATGGACACTGCTACCAAGTTTTATTTAACTTGATTCCGTTTCAGTTACTTGGAAGTTTTATAGAGTGAAAATGCTTACTGGAGGCAAGTCCCATTTTTCTGTGGAATTGACTTCCAAGCATGTGTTCTGTGAATTGCATTTTTATTCATGTAAAACAGGAGCTAGATGGCATGTATTTCTGTAGAGCGTAGGTGATTTGTCCATTGTAGGATTCAGCTCTTTTTGTATTACAGCCATGGGTTGCGTTTTTCTGCTTGGAAGAATATTGACAAAAAGAGATTAGTTTATGTAATATAAGCAAATATTTATTTATTTATTTATTTAAGGATTTTTATGCTTCCATTCAGCCAAAAAAGGCTCTCACGACAGCTTACAAAAGTATTTCTTGACAGTCCCTGCCCACAGGCTTACAATCTAAAAGACATGACACAAAAGGAAAGGGGATTGGGAGGGAGGAGGAGGAGGGGGGAAAGGAAAGCAAATTCAGGCACTACAATCTTAGTTGTAAATTTCAGCAGTTACAGTTGACAGCAGGAGGGAGGGGGCTCTCAGCTGGAGCTGGACCCAGGCACGGTGGAGAGGTGCCTGGCTGCTGCTTCCTCCCTCACTGGTGGCCTCTGCAGAGACAGTTGGTAGCAGGAGGGAGGGGGCTCTCAGCTGGAGCTGGACCCAGGCATATTATAAATATGAAAGTTATAAGATATCTTCATCTTAATTTGAAGCAAAAACAATTTTGGTTGTCCTTAATATGCCTTTTCTGTTTGCATCCTCAATAATAAATGGTTATGTACTTCGCCTACTCTACTGCAAGCTGCAGCAAGTGGGTGGAACTCCTTCGATCACACAGAGAATTGTTGTCAGAGGGGAGGCTCAAAGGCTTAAGGCCTGAAACTAAAGCCCTGTTGAATTTAGTAGAGTTGCGCTGGAGTAAATGGGCTATGGACCACTGCCAGGTTATATACATGCTGAATTGCAATATGACAATGTTATTTGCTGGCAGGTTTACTCAGAAATAACTTCCACAAGTTTACTTCCGGAAAAGCATACATAGGACTGCATCTCTGGTTAGAAAATCAAGTTTATACAGAAATCCTAGTTTGTGGAATGTGTCTTCTATCTCTATATTTAAGGTTTGTTTCAGACCTAATTTAAAGATCATGCTGTTCCTCCAAACATGACTCTCATGGATCAGAATTAAGACCCTTATGTGCAATGGATTAGGCAATATAATTGCAAAATTCTATTTATGCAGATATTTGACATTTTGTTGCCTGTGTATTACTTTTCCTTCCTTCTCAAGTAAATTATCCAATTTATTGGCTTTTTCCTACCCATGGACATTAGGCATAATCTTGAAATGTTTGGATCTATTTGAACTCACCTCTCCAATTTCATGCTTGCTTCAGGCTAATCTAGTGGTAAGACATTAGTCACAATATCCAAGGAACTTGATAAACAAGTGGATTAAGATAGGGCTCCTTTTTATTTAACCAGTCCCTGAGTTCTACTGTTTCTGTTTGTATGTATGTTACTCAGTTAAACAGAGAATGTCAGAAAACACAAACTCTGTCACACTTGTGTATTGGGACTCTGAGCAAAGCCAAAGAGAAACTCATGCTACCGTATTTCTTCGATTCTAAGACGCCATCGATTCTAAGGTGCACCCCATTTTTAGAGATGTTAATTTGGGGAAAAAAGGGCATCTTAGAATCAAAGAAATACTTCCCTCACCGCCCAGCCAACCTCCTCCCCCCCCCTCCGCGCTTTCTTCTAATGGTTGTGTCCTTTTCTTTTTTCCCTCTGTGAGAGAAGAAACTGCCGTTTGCGCGGGAAGAAGGGGGGGCGTTGAAACAAAGAGTAAACTTAACTCTCCAGTCCCGCTCTTTACTTGTCTCTGCACCAGGGGACGACAACACGCGAGTAAGTCCCATGGAAATCGATGGGACTTACGAATAAATTTGCCTAACAAAAAAACAGGCGCTTACTCAACCAGCTCCTCGTTCGCATGGCTCGAGGCTGCTGCAGGAGCTTCCTCTTTTCCTCTTACCGTATTGCTTCGATTCTAAGATGCCATCGATTCTAAGACGCAGTCCATTTTTAGAGCTGTTAATTTAGGGGAAAAAGTGCGTTTTAGAATCGAAGTAATATGGTAAATATATTGGGTGCTTGATGCTGTAATGGAAGTCTGAGTTAATCAGTCCTTCCCCAGGGTATTTTCCCCACTTGCTTGCGCCCAAAGAACCAGTACTTCCTTGGAATAAAAACACACCAACACCCGAAGTAACCAAGATAAAAAGTTTATTGTAAGAAGACAGCTACTAAATAGGCACTTGGTCGGTAGCAGCTATAGACAGATACATAAAACAGAACATAAGAGGGAATGGGGTTAGGGAATGGATAAAAACAGATACAAGTCAGGCAGAACCACCCATAAATCCATTCATACAAGAACCGACAGTCAGTCTACTAAATTTCCCTTCCCTGGTCAAACCGACCAACTTGCCTTTAGAGAAACCAGCTCACAGCCAAAGTGCGGCTTCCTAGCGCTCTCCCAGTTCCCTAACCGGGCAACCGTAGACATCCATAGCCTCGGGGCTAAAGACGAACCCCCAGCTTAATCCCATCAGCTTTTATCTGTTTGTCTCCTAATGAGGGAGTCGGTCCTTTCTTCTCACACAAAGCCCAATTAGCCGAGGCAGGAGATAACCTCCAGGTGTAAAGCCTCAGCCTGACCTTGGTAAGTTTAACTCCCACTTTCCCGCATACCAAAAGCTGGGTCCTGGCGCCGGTTTGCACTATAAACAAGCTGGCCAGATCCCTCCCATAAACATATCAAGTTAACCTTTCCTCTATCTATCACCACTATGGTTTACTGCCTAACAGGAAGACAAGGTTTATTACCTGCAAGAAAACACAAATTACTTCGGGAACAACTGTATTCTAGGACCTAATACATTTTATAATTTTCCCAGTCCTTCACACGCCCTCCTTTGAAAGATGAGACTTGAGGGTTAATCCCTCAAGATCTCTATCTCAAAAAAAAAAAAAAAGGAAAATTCACTTAACCAGACAATAACCAAACCTCTTTCCCAATCGTAGACAATCCCCTTTCCTTAGGTAACAGCTTTTTTCTCAAATACACCACAAGGTACAGCTGCTGATCTAACCCCTCCTGCAGCAGCACAGCCCCAATCCCGGTGTCTGATGCATCAGTCTGCAACACAAACACCTTATGGAAATCAGGGGCCAGCAAAATAGGCGCAGACATCAACTTCTTTTTTAACAGATCAAAAGCCTGCTGCCAAGCAGGAGTCCACTGTACCTGTACTGGTCTTCGTTTCTGACACAAATCAGTAAGAGGGGTAGCTACAGCACTAAAATGGGGCACAAACTTACGGTAATACCCCGCAAGCCTCAAAAGGGACTGAACTTGTTTTTTAGTCCGGGGAATGGGCCAATCCCGAATCGGTTGAATCTTAGCCTCTAAGGGTTTGATGTTCCTTCTCCTCACTTGGTGCCTCAAGTACATTACTTTTCTTAAACCAAACTGGCACTTTGACGCTTTTATGGTCAAAGTAACTTGCTGAATCCCCTGTAATACCTGCCAGACATGGGACAGATGGTCCTCCCACGTCTGGGAATAGATAGCCAAATCATCCAAATAGGCACAGGCGAAATTCCCCAGTCCATCCATTAACTTCATGAACGGGGCCGATCCATTCTTTACCTTAAAAGGCAAGACTGTAAATTCAAACAACCTCTTATGAGTCACAGCGACCGATTTTTCTCCCGCCCCTTCGTCCGTTCGGGGCATGGGATAGGGATCCAATTGTGTTAGCTGATTGATCTTTCTGTAATCTATCTCCTGCAGCTCCTTCTCAAGGTCGAGAGCATGCTGTCCTACCGCCCGATAGGGCAGGGACCGGATGGGGGGATGGTCCCCCGTATAAGTCAAATACTTGGCCAAAGAAGTCCACCCTGGGCGGTTTGAAAACAAAACCTGAAATTCCCCCAACACCTGCCTCAGCCCCGTTTGCTGTACAGCTGAAAGAGAGGGGGATAAGACCACACATTCCCCTTCTTCAGGCCTCGGATATTCTTACAGCAAATCCCCAGGTCTCTCCACCTCCCCCTTTAAGCCAAATACAAAATCTTGTCGATCAACATACAACTTTAACATATTTACATGAAACACCTTAAACTGTCGAGTTGTTCTCGGGCAAGTCAACAAATAATTCACATCTCCCAACCACGGTTTGACCACTAGAGGGCCTTCCCACTTCACCGACAGTTGGTCCGGTTTCACGGGCTTGAGAACTAACACCTGGTCACCGGGCTGGGAGGTACGGGTTCGGGCAGCCCGATCACACCACACTTTCTGGTTCGGTTGGGCACCCTCCAAGTTCTTCTGTGCCACCTCCCGAATAGTTTGTAGTAGGCTCTGAAGCTGTTGCGTAAACCCCGCCATCGGCCAAGGGCTGCCTTCCACCTTCCCCTCCCATTCCTCCCGTAGGAGGGTAAGAGGGCTCCGTACCCGCCTCCCGATCATTAACTCATTCGGGACAAACCCAACACTCTCCGGGATCACATTGTTGTATGCAAAAATTAGCATCGGGAGTCCTTGGTCCCAATCCGTAAGATGTTCTACAGCAGACGCCCTCACCATCTTTCCCAAAGTCTGATTGAACCTCTCCACCAACCCATTAGTTTGGTGATGGTAAGGGACAGAAAAACCATGCTCCACACCGCCCAAGTCCCCCATCTCTTGCAACAGCTGAAAAACAAATCCAGGCTCTCTTTCCGACAAAAGAGCCGGGCACATTCTCTGTCCAGCCTTCTCTTGACCCTTCGTGTCTGTCGTGGGCTGTCGGAGGGACTCGGATTTGTTGGAAAAAGAGGCAGCTATATCCATATCTGCCCCACTAAGCAATCCTGCCCCTTCCTCCTCCTGCACCTGCTGGATCTCTGGGCTCTCAGGGGTTTCCTGTCCTTTCTGCTCCAAAGGCTGGGGTCGCATCTGGCTCCAGGTTGCTACCCCCACCTCAGCCGCCAAATAAGCCAAATCGTTCCCTAATAGAACAGGCCACGGGGAGTTCCTGTGCACTAAAAAAGTCATCTCCCCTTTCCACCCTTCGTACTCCACGGGAATTTTAGCTAGAGGTAGAGCAACTGGGGGGGAACTATAGGGAATGACGGTGTACTTCTGCCCCGAGAGCATCTGATCCGGTCGAACAT
Organism: Elgaria multicarinata webbii; assembly: GCF_023053635.1. Lineage (NCBI taxonomy): Eukaryota > Metazoa > Chordata > Lepidosauria > Squamata > Anguidae > Elgaria > Elgaria multicarinata. The sequence goes on from NC_086174.1 coordinate 99,886,581, forward strand.
ATTTTTGGTCAATAGCAGACAGGGATGCGCCAGTATCACGCCAACCCCTCCGCGTAGTCCCATTAATTTTAATGGACCTACAGAAGTGTAACTGACTCCACTCTATTTGTCCGGGCTGGACCAGAGCCCTCGCTGCTTCATTCCCTTGCCCGGACTGGATCAAGGCCATCGTCGCCGCATCTGAACCGGGTCGCCCCATCCTCGGGTGGGGAGGTCCAGCCGCCTCCCTCCCTTGCTCAGCTTCCCAATCGGATCCGTCGTTTCCTCCCTCGTCCGGGGAAGCATAAACTCTGCCTACTTTAGACGCAGCCAGGTTTTCTCTAAGCTTCCTGGCTGCTAGCTTGGGGCAGTCCTTCTTCAGGTGACCTTCTTCTTTACAGTAGAAGCACCCCGACGTGATAGGAGTAGATGTCGCTCGTGAGGGATCCACCCTTTCTCGCCGCTCGCCCCGGGGCGGCCAACCTGGATTAGCAGCTCCACTCTTCCCTCCACTCGCCGGTGGCGCGGCTCCGCTTCCCCCTCGCTTGGGCAAACTGGCTCGACCCGCCTCCTTTCGCCGGTACACCCCCATCTGATCCGCTAGCAGGGCAGCATCCCGTAAAGTAGTGGGACGATGGTCACTCACCCGCGCAGCCAGATCCTCTGGGAGGGCGGCATAAAATTGTTCCATGTTCAGTACCTCCGCCATAGGAGCGAGAGGAACAAACTTCGCAGCCGCCGCCCATTGTTCCATCGCTCTTGTAATCCGATCCGCCAGCGAAACACAAGTCTCTTTCGACTCCAGTCTAATAGCTCGATATTTCTGGCGGCAGCTCTCCGCCGAGAGGGCAAAACGTTGGCGGACAGTTTCCTTAAACTTCTCATAGTCCTGAGCATCCTGCTTCGGGATGGTACCCAACACGTCCGCCAGTTCCCCACTCACTTGGGCCCGCAGCACCGCCATCCGCTGCGTCAGCGGCACCCTCTGATCATCACACGCCGTCTCGAACAGGGAGAAGAAAGAAAACATATCTTGCCCAGATCGAAAAGTGGGGAACAACTTTCGATTAACCGCCACGGCCCCCCGGCTCCTCTCACTTTCCTCCAACTGGAGCTGCAATGCCCTCATTTGCAACTGCATAGCCACCATTTGTTGGTGCTGGAACTCCTCCTGCCGTCGTTGTCTCCTCCGTTCCCGGCGGCGATATTCCGCGGCCCTCCGCGACTCCTCCAAGTCGCTTCCGCTATCCGTGTCCAAGAGGCTCTGCTCCATATTCGGGTCGGCAGCCTCCGCTCGCCTCAACCCTTGCCCCGCCGCACCAGCCTCTTCTCCGGCCTCGGACGGCGGCACCGACGACGGCGGGCTCCCTGCCGTGTCCACCAGCGTCACCAGCAAACCTTCTGGTGCGCTTAAACTTGCAGCCGGAACAAGCCTCCCTGTATTCCCAGGCTCACTCATGGCAGCCTGCCTTTTAGCCAACTTTAACTGCGTCTGGTTTTCCAAAGTTTCCTATTCCCCCACACACACACCACTTTTTATTCCAAAAAATACTGGCCCTTTATCCCACAGCTTGCCACCATGTAATGGAAGTCTGAGTTAATCAGTCCTTCCCCAGGGTATTTTCCCCACTTGCTTGCGCCCAAAGAACCAGTACTTCCTTGGAATAAAAACACACCAACACCCGAAGTAACCAAGATAAAAAGTTTATTGTAAGAAGACAGCTACTAAATAGGCACTTGGTCGGTAGCAGCTATAGACAGATACATAAAACAGAACATAAGAGGGAATGGGGTTAGGGAATGGATAAAAACAGATACAAGTCAGGCAGAACCACCCATAAATCCATTCATACAAGAACCGACAGTCAGTCTACTAAATTTCCCTTCCCTGGTCAAACCGACCAACTTGCCTTTAGAGAAACCAGCTCACAGCCAAAGTGCGGCTTCCTAGCGCTCTCCCAGTTCCCTAACCGGGCAACCGTAGACATCCATAGCCTCGGGGCTAAAGACGAACCCCCAGCTTAATCCCATCAGCTTTTATCTGTTTGTCTCCTAATGAGGGAGTCGGTCCTTTCTTCTCACACAAAGCCCAATTAGCCGAGGCAGGAGATAACCTCCAGGTGTAAAGCCTCAGCCTGACCTTGGTAAGTTTAACTCCCACTTTCCCGCATACCAAAAGCTGGGTCCTGGCGCCGGTTTGCACTATAAACAAGCTGGCCAGATCCCTCCCATAAACATATCAAGTTAACCTTTCCTCTATCTATCACCACTATGGTTTACTGCCTAACAGGAAGACAAGGTTTATTACCTGCAAGAAAACACAAATTACTTCGGGAACAACTGTATTCTAGGACCTAATACATTTTATAATTTTCCCAGTCCTTCACAGATGCCTGGGCTCCTATAAATGTGATGTTCATCATAGTGCCCAACAGGGCAAGGAAAAAGCATTCCTAACGAATGAAAGCCTCTAAACCCAGCCGTTGGTACCTTCTCTATGTTTTGGGCTAAAATGCCATATCATGTTTGTGCTTCACGGTAGAACTTGAAACCTTGTTCAGGGGTCCGGAAGTCTGCACCTGATGAAATGTAATGTTTTTTTGTTGCATGAAGTAAGCAATTTGAGTAGGTTCCACCTTAGAGAGTTAATCAAACAATTGTCTTTGAATCTACAGAAAGAGGTGGTTTGTGAACATTAAACCCTGCTTCTGTCCTAATAGACTGGTTATTACAGTAGTGAAATGACTCAGAGAATAGTCCTTTATGTGTGGCAGAGCAAGAGAATAGTAAGGAATTACTAAGAGACTTTGCTTAAGGAAAGAAAAATGAAAATCCTATGTAAATTATAACTTTATTCTAAAAAACTCTTAGGCCACAGCTAGACCTAAGGTTTATCCTGGGATCATCCAGGGTTCGCCTGGATGATCCCCTGTGTGTCACCTAGATGAACAGGTTTGACCCCTGGATGATCCAGGGATAAACCTTAGGTCTAGCTATGGCCTTAGAGATATGTGGTAAGTATAAAGGAAAAGTATCTATCTATCTATCTATCTATCAATCAATCAATCAATCACATTTTCACTCTGGGCAGTCTACAATATAGAGATAAAGCTATGAAGTATTAAAACACTGCACAAAAACAGATAGAGGAGGAAGATAAAATAATGAAAAAAGTTACAAAATAATCCCAAAGTAAAATCATCAACAGCAGCAAGGTCTGTTTAAAAAGAAAGAAAGATTAAAAAGCCTGGAAAAATAAAAAGATCTTCATCTGGCACTGAAAAGACCACAACATAGGCATTGGGTAAGCCTCTCTGGGGGAAGGTTTTCCACAACCAGGGTGCCACCACTGAAAAGGCTGTCTCCTTATTAATCACCCAGTTCAGCTCATTTGGTGGAGGCACCCAGATGAGAACCTCTGAAGATGATCTTAAGGTCCAGGCTGTTCTATATGGAAGAAGGTGATCTTGGGAGGAGATAACTTTGCTCCAAGCCATTTAGGGCTTCAAAGGTTAATACCAACCCTTTAAATCTAGAGCTTTAGCACCAATAGTATCAATCATCAGCAAAGAAGTATTTAAACTTAATGATGAATTTCTGTGATATGAACAAGTAATTTGTGTAATGAATGGAAGACTACCTTACTATTGGTACTTACAAATGAGGCACTTTATGAGAATGGAGAAAGTACTAAAAAATCAAATTTGAAAAATCAGTCCCTTCAGAATGAATTATTTTCAAAAATGTATTTGTAGTCTTAAAGATTTTAAGATAAACCCACAAAAGCCATATGTGTTAAAATGGAATAGAGACATTCCTGGAGGATTTTTTAAGTCTCAAAATGTTCATATTTTTAATTATTGTTAAATTTACAAAAAGACTGTTATAAGACAGTGCCTCAATGATGTTTAAAACCTTGGAAGATTAAAAAAAAAAGCTCTAGGAAGAGGGAACGCTGGGAATGTCTCAAACATTAGAAAGACAACTTTTGTGCATGGTGAATGTAGAATAGAGGCAGTAAAATTTAGGATAATGATAAATACTATTAATGACACTTCTCAGATACAAATTCCTATTGATCAAAAAATAGTTGGTTTAGGTTTCAATGCATCTGTGTTTCTCTGTTCACAGAAGGCTCTCTGCTCTAGTGGAGGCTCCTGTGAATGGAAGGGGGTAGGAGGCACCACCTTTCTTGCTGTCCCAAAGGGTCACCCAAACCTCTGGAGCAAATTGAGGGATGTGCAAAGGGCTGCAAAGGAAAGTGGAAATGGGCGAAAGTCATTTTCCATCACTTCATTCATGAAAGCCTCTGCTGGAGCAAAGAGCCTTCCTCAGCAGAGAGACGCAATTGGATACAACCCTGAATGTTGTGAAATGTGTATATTAATAATCCATATTAATAATCCACTTTTGTACTTATTTTGTATTTACTGCAGCAAGAATCAGTGCAGGAAACTGATATCAACAAAAGAACATTCCAAAATTATAACTGGCAAATAAAATTTGGGAGTTAATTAAGATGGTTAAATTATGAAATTTATGGAAGCTAGTAAATGCAAACTGTAAGATATAAATGTGTTATTATACTTATGTCATATACACATGCTTGAAATATTATTGATGAATATGTGTATTCATTTCATATCACGATTTTGAAAAAAAACCCAAACTATTAAATGTAGGGGACCCTTTCCTTCTTTGCATCCAGTCATGCTAAGCTCTATGGTAGTTGACAATCCTTTAGAATATTGCATAGGGAAATCTTTCTATGTCATATGCCAGTGTGTTTTCACCCACATGGTGAACATTGCCCTCTGTTTTTAAGAATCTGGATTGGCAGAATAACCAGTGAGTTGGTAACCACTCCTTTTATAACAGGATCAGATAAATTATTTATTTATTTATTTATTTATTTATTACACTTATATACCACTCCTATAGCCAGGGCTCTCTGGGCGGTTTATTTAAGAATTACTAAGGATAAATTAGCTGTGGGGAAGCTCAGAAAGGTTGTATATGGACCTAATTCTTCCAAGTTCCTGTCAGTGCTGAATACAAGCTAGCAAGCCTGTTTGTGACTGTTTGTTATTTGATTTATTTAATATAAATAATTAATTGGCACTTTAAGTAGTCTGAGGAAAGTTCCCATTTGTAATTGATAGCTGCCTTGGTTTAACAGAACGACAAATTTATTCTATTGATGATATAGATAATCGCAACCTGTTAGCAATCCAACATTCTTTAATACGTTCATTTGAGGCATACGTAATGGTCTCTTAGTGGAAATCTGAAGTCATTGTGTTTTCGTGCTTTATTCCATTAATGCTGAAACAAATGAAAGAACTGCTTAGGATGATAAGTTATTGAAGAAGTAGAGAGTCAAGTGGTGATTATCTTTCTTTGAAAATGCAGTTTCCCTCCATTAATTTATTTCTTATTCTTTTATATATATTTCTCCCCTTCATAAATTGTGTGAGTAATGTAATTTACTAAGATCACAGAACTGGAAGGGAACACTGAGATAGTTTCATGACCCTGTAGCACTATTATTTCCCTTTGAGGAGAAATAAGAGCTTTCCTAAGTACCCAATTATATTTTGTTTTTATGGTTACAAAAATAATAGCAGTGAAAGGCCTGTAGTACAATGCATCAGACAGCTATTACAATGCATCAGTCCTATTTTTACAAAATAGTTGAAGAGCAGCAAATTTATCATTTTGCCCTGGATAAACAGATCCATTAGATCTGATGAGATCTAATGGAACATATAAAAAATTAAGGTGGTAAGTTGAAACAAGTTTCTAGATTTTGTTTTCTTCATTTTATCCAAACCTGATTACTACTACTACTACTACTACAACAACATTTGCATCCTGCCCTATATCACAAGGATCTCAGGGCAGTGTACAGATAAAATCATACAAACAATGTAAAACAGTAAGTATACACAGCTAAAAAAACAAATTAAACCATTAATAAGCTAAATCCAGTATAAAAATTTTAAAACAATAAAAACCAATTAAAACTATGTGCAGGCTTGGTGAATTTAGCCATCAAAGGCTTTGTTAAAATGCCATGTTTTAATTTGGCACCAAAATGAAGGCAGTGCCAGCGGCAGTTGGGCCTCCAAGGGGAGGGCATTCCGCAGCCCGGGTGCCACAACAGAGAAAGCCCTCATGTCATTCTGCTTTCCGCCATTAAATATTAAAAGCATCAGGTATTTATAATACAGCAGACTTTGCGCTAGTTGTCTCATGTAGGCCCGGAGAAGAAATTTGCCCCACTGGGCCACTTGCTGTATTTCATTTTAACAAGGGCTTATTTTTTTACTGCAGAACCATGTGTTACAGCAGGACATTTTGCTTTTGCTAAAACGTATTGTATTTTTAAAGCTATATCTGCACAAGGTGCCTTTTAGTTCAAAAGCATGTGCACAACAAACAGCCCCTCTGAAAGCAGAAATTCTATGCTGAACCTTTTCTCCCAGCCTCTAGCCCTGCATATTGGCAGCTCTTGCAAGCTGACATATAATTGGTCTTTCCCCCACATGTTAAAGGCAGATGGATGCAATGTGGAATGCTCTGTTGGAATGAGCATATGCTAGGGGTCCCCGGCCTTTTGGAACTGCTGGACACATTTGGAATTTTAAGAAGGTATTGTGAATACTCTCACAAAATGGCTGCCATAGAGGCATGGCCAGTGACAAAACACTCATTTGTCAGAAGGAAAATTGGTGAGACTAAAAGAAAAGTAACTTGCCCAAGAACTTAACTGCAAGACAGAGAAGGGATCTAAGCTCTAAAACACAAAACCACTGTTTTCAACCCAAAGAAAGATGGCCCTTGACAGCAGCCCTTCACTTTGCAACATTCCAGCTTCCCAGTTAAAAAGAAAAGTAATTACAAATATTAAGGAACAAAATAAAAATCAGGATGGGCAAGGGAGCCTGGCAGTTGCCAAGAGGGGTGTCTCTCATGGGCACCACATTGGAGACCCCAGGCATATGCTGTGTCCCCTATCCAAGGAAATATTAACGTGATGACCCACCCTAATTGACCTTTAACAGCAAGTATTTTGCTGAGTGAATAAATAAAGCACTGACTTCTGGAAGCAGTACTTGGAATATCAAGGTTCTAGGTTTTGGCAAAAATTATTCAAAGTTACAATGTTTTGTACCAATGTAGAGACTCTCAAAATCTCAGATTCTGTGATGTCTAATATCTCCTGACACTTCCCACACTGAGCCTTGCAGGAGCTGCAATGTGTGTCTCTGTGAGTAAAGCAACCGTGTAGGTGGGCCAGTTGTCTTGGTCTTACCCTACCAATTAGCACTTTACTGTGAGAGAGGAGACTAATTCTTCAAAATTAAGCTTTATCTTGAACTGAAACATCCTTAAGAATAATCTCAGCAATATATGCTAGGTCTCCAGTTTCTCCATTACCTGTCTGGTTATTTTTACTGATTGACTGACTTACCCTATATATGTTGCAAGGAACTGAAGCACCTGAACATAACGGCTTGACTTGTTTTCTGTTACCTGCCATTCTTTACCCTGAATTATTTGTTCCTGTCATGCTTCCTTTCATATCACTCCCCTGTGGGCTACTGCTGTTAGCATCTCTGCTTGCTGCATTATTTGAGTCATAGGCCTTTGTGGGCCTCCTTGTCAGAGATTTTGATGGTAAATTATTCTTCATTACAACTGAAAAGAGTGGTACAAATTCATTTCCCTTGCTGGTTACAGATTGCACATTAACATTTCAGGGTAAAGAACAATCTTAGTTGAAATATACCTAAAATGGTTTGCTTTATATCACTGACGTTTTGAAATGTTTCCTTGCTGTTGTCCTAGTGTTCATATCCAAGTTAATTATTAACACTAGTGCATACTGCATTAGCATTAATATCAAAGTAAAGTGAAATGGAAAGGTGGGGGGGGTGAGAGAGAGAGAGAGAGAGAGGGAGGGAGGGATGTAAAACACAGCTGACAATCATTTTAATTGCTTCTTTGGAAATGACTTTTATTAAAAGTAGTTTAATTCTTGTCTTTTCTCAAGTGTAAGAGAGCATGTCCCTAAATTAAGTACTAATTATATAGTCAAATTGATAGTTCTGATCTCAGTGATCAGTGATTATATGTTCTAATGCATGTAAACAAGATCTCACCATTGTGCTCTGCACTAGCAGCAACATTGGTTCCATAGTCATAACCCCGGACATGAATTTTTTTAAAAAAACACACACATTACCTTCTAAGCATGCATTGGAAAGATGGCAAATGATGAATGAGACAAGATAGCTATTGGTAGGTTATTAACTACTAATGTTTACTGAATTGTATGTTCCTATGGACTACTACTGATGTTAACATTTCACTTAAACACATGTTTGATAGTAGGAAAATACATGCAACATTATTCTTTGGAAGGTGACAATTGTGTGGATTCCCTGTCATGCAATGCTGACACCAGATCATTCTGGAACAATACAGTGCTTTTATAATGAAAGTATAAACACGTTTATTGTAGTATCACAATGAACATCCTCAGAAAGCTCAATCTGTTACTAGAGTGAGCTGAACTTTGAAGTTACATTTGTCTGGTCAAAATATTAAATATTTAAGACTTTTTTAAAAAAACGTTCAGATTTTTAGAACAATAACAAATAATAGAGCAAACTATGGTCAAATGCATAAAATACCCAAAGCCTAGTCTTTCTTGGGAGCTTTACAGAATGCCATGCTAAATCAGATGGAGACCTATCTACCCACAGTAGATGTTACTGATTCAACAATTCTCTTGACTCTTGTGACCTGTGACATCTTTTATGTAGGACTGAATGCCTCTGAAATGTGCATATTGGTTTTTATTTGTGAAAGAAATACTTCTGTCCTTTTCTGGAAACTGTGGAATCTGGTACCCTTTGTTTTGCTTTCAGCCTGCCCATCAGCAGCTACAGTGACTGATAAATGGCCTTGTGTAATTTGGTAACCAAACAGGGTAGGTGGTAGGGAGACAGTGTAGATGCACTCCTCCAATTAAGCTGCGCTGTCCAATGTTTATAGCAGCAACTGTCCGGAGAAAGTTGGAGTGCCAGCATGTGTATAATCCTAGCTACTTGAAGGATGTCAGAAAATGCCTTATTCTGGTAAGGGTTAACAGTTCACATACTCATTTGGGCCGCCAGTTTGCCTGTCCCTAATGTTACTCTGTGGCCTTGTTCAGAAGACACCTTAAACCATGGCTTTAACCACGGTGAATAAGCTTTTTTGCCTTGGTTAAAGCCATAGTTTAAAGTGTCTTCTGAATACAGCCCGGCTTTCTGGCTTAACCACCATGATTAAAGCCATGGTTTAAGGTGTCTTCTGAATGGGGCCTGTGTGGCATTAATAGATTCTCCCTACCTCTTGCCCCTCTCCCCCCCTCCCCCGCAAACTTACTGGGTCTCAATATGCCTTTGTCCATAGCAATGTCGGTAAAACCTATACTCATGTTTAACTATTTAATTTCTGTTTGATTTTTCAGACCAAAGCACTGCCATGAAGGGTGAAGTTCTACTTTCCCCCTGCTGGATATGTAACTACAACTTGGCCCACGGCCATGGGTCATGACACCACCCTTATATACTAAAATGCCTTGAAGCCTCTTTGATCTTGCTTCATTCTGCTCTGCTGAAGTGATGGTTGTTTCTGCAATGCTGACACCGGGTCATTCTGGAATGTTAAATGCAACGTTTGTTGTCTATGAAAATGCCTATGGAAATATCACCACTCCCTACTTCTTGGTTCGTAGTGGCACAACACAGCCACTGAAATACCATTTGGGTGCCATGGTTACTACTGAGATAACTGCTCTGACAGTCAACACTACATCTGCCCTTCCATTACAAGACTTCAGAAGCTTGAGCGTGCCACTCCAGATCATTCTTTCTGCTGCCATGATATTTATACTCCTGGTTTCTTTCCTTGGTAACCTTGTTGTCTGCCTCATGGTCTATCAGAAGACTGCAATGCGATCTGCTATTAACATTCTCCTAGCTAGCTTGGCTTTTGCAGACATGCTGCTTGCTGTGCTGAACATGCCTTTTGCTTTGATAACTATCATCACTACTCGGTGGGTTTTTGGAGATACCTTCTGTAGAGTGTCTGCCATGTTTTTCTGGCTGTTTGTCATTGAAGGAGTTGCCATTCTACTTATTATTAGCATTGACAGGTTCCTTATAATAGTTCAGAGGCAAGATAAGCTGAATCCTTACCGTGCAAAGGTCCTCATCGCTGTCTCATGGGCTACAGCTTTTGTAGTGGCTTTCCCACTCTCCGTCGGGAACCCCAGCCTGCAGACACCTTCTAAAGCCCCTCAGTGTGTGTTTGGCTACACAACGAGCCCTGGCTACCGTGCCTATGTGATATTGGTGGTACTGATTTCCTTTTTCATTCCATTCTTGGTGATGTTGTATTCTTTTATGGGCATCCTCAACACTGTACGGCACAATGCAGTTCGTATCCATAGCCACCCAGATAGCATATGCCTGAGTCAAGCCAGCAAACTTGGTCTCATGAGCCTCCAGAGACCATTTCAAATGAACATTGATATGAGCTTTAAAACTCGTGCCTTCACAACCATATTGATTCTGTTCGTTGTCTTCATAATCTGCTGGGCCCCCTTCACCACCTACAGCCTTATTGCCACATTTAACAGCCACTTTTATCAGAAGCACAACTTTTTTGAGATAAGCACTTGGCTCCTTTGGCTCTGCTACCTCAAGTCTGCTCTGAACCCCTTGATTTACTACTGGAGGATCAAAAAATTTCATGATGCATGCTTAGACTTGATGCCCAAGTACTTCAAGTTTTTGCCACAGCTACCTGGTCACACCAGAAGACGTATCCGGCCTAGTGCCATTTATGTGTGTGGGGAGCACCGGTCAGTAGTGTAAAACTTGCAACAAACAGGTCCTTGATCTTTTTTGATGTATGGTTGTTTTGGCAGATTTTTTTTAATGGCTTCTTTAGCTGCCATATTTATATAACTTTTGGTATGTATTCCAGTATCGTGCAATTTCAAGGAAGAGATCATTGTTAGGCTTTGCTACTGCAGTATGACTAAACTGCAGTTATTGGCCACAAGCCAAAGAGGCTCTGTGTGCGTGTGGAAAGAATGATGCATGCAGACAAAGCTTTCTGTTTGTCACATTAGTTTCCACTGCTGAAGAGGCAAGCTGCAATTTAGGCTTGCTCTTCTGCAGACAACAAACAGCAGTGAAATCTTCAAAGAAACTCCTGTTACATGTACGGTTCTCTCCTGCACATGTGTGCAGCTGCCTGTGGATTGTGGCCACTACCTCCAGGGTTCTTTGGTGGAGAAGAAGACCCATTTTGAATATTTGTCAGGTTTGATGCTTAAATACTGCAGATCCATTTAATTGTAGATGTTTTTAATGCTGCTATTTTATGGTACATTTAGCTGGACTTTTTTTTTAATAAATGATGCTGCTGCTTTACAACAACATAGTAGAGCCGAAAAGTCTCTATTTAACTTAACATTTTTGAAAGTTGCAGTGACATTAAAATAGATTTTACTATCTTTGTGCACTTTAAAAAGAACTGTTTGGGGTTGGGGGGTGTTTCTGTTTTGTTTCTTCCTGCAAGGATTTGGTTTTCAACTGTTGCAGTGTTCCATTAAAAATATTATTACAACCTTTGTTTTCATAACAAATTTGCAAATTTACTGAGTTTGCTTGAATCTCAGAAGTATGCAGTGCATTAAGTGAAAATCTGGTAGTTAAATGAAAATTTAAATAGAACATTCAGTGCAGTCCAGAGAAAGTTAAATGTGCTTACGTCCTATTGAAAATGGAAAGAATTTAACCCATGAATTTCAGTTGCTTATGCACATGAGACTTGGTTTGGAGTCCTTTTAATATTAGCAGTATGTAAACATAGTTCAAATTTCAATGGATTGTACCTGTTCCAAATCATATACTTAAAAAAAGTATAGAAATGCTGGCATCCAAAGAGCTACTTTAGGACTATCCTAGGTATGGCAGGTGGAAATTTTAGCTCTTCCTTTTAAATGCCAGCTCCCTATTCCATGCTAGAAACTGCTTTTTGAAATGACCTTAGATTTCAGGAGAGGTTTTTCATATGGCATATTGGTGCAGTTGTTTGAGAAACGCAAGTCCAACTCTTACCTGGAATTTGCTAGAGATTGTGCAGTTCCTTGGATCTAGGCTAAAGTCCATTTACAAAAAGGAAATAATATTACTACAAAATGGCGAGACGCCTATAAGGTACAGATACGAATTTATGATGTATAAAAAATTGGAGCTAATAATAATATACTATTTTTTCAGTAGGGTTTTTTTAGAAGGAGGTGACTGGACTAAAAAGCATAAGATGATGAAAGTAAATTGGATTTTTCATACTCCCACAGGAATTAACATGCTATCTCACTTGCATTGTGAATCAGACTTGATTCACCCCATCCTTTCTTCAAATCAAGATATTTTGTGGGGTTGCATCACTCACCTGTTCCCGTTTGAGAAAAGATGGAAAAATGAGCAAATATTTCCCTCAGGAATTGTCTTAGAAAACTTATTTGTAATCTGTTAAACAAAATTGAACAATGTAAATATATTAAAGCTAGCATCAATTCTACTCTAGCTTACAATAGGGCTAGGTATGTTCTTTTAAGAGCACTGCTTTTAAGACATTCTCCTTTTTAAATCACTCATTTTGAAAGAGGTGGCAGAAGATGGCACAGCTAAAAGAACCACTTCATATGGAAGAAGCAATGCAGTTCTTCCAAAAATGTTTTATGATTTTTTAAAAATAAATGTTGCGTCATGGTAGAACACTTCATAGTCTGAAGTGGAATTGCTGATTCACAGCTGTCAATTCTTCCCTCACTTATTTTATTTATTTGATTGCAGTGAGAATTCATTTTCTCCCTGAAGATTAGCTAAACTGTCTATTAAAAATGTTATCACTCTCACAAAGTAACTTACTATTGCTGTTAGTAATTAATACCATTGTTCTATCTTAATTAATTTCATGAAGGGAATTCACATGTTGAAAGGAACAGTGAGGCCACATATCTGGTCCTGTTTCCAAAGTCATAATTCCTTACTATGACATCCACAAGTTATCTATGTACATCTGATCTAGCAAAACTGATGCATCTAGACCTCTGTGCCTGTAGGCTTCCATAGGAGCTTACAGGTCTACATACATGGGTTCTCAGCTCAAATGTCTATGCTCAATGTATGGATATAAGTGGATGGTATTTGGGTGCATGACCTTGGGGTGAACCCAGAAGCACGGACCCACTGTCCATTTCAACTGTGGGTCCCCTTCATGTGATTTAGCCACCTGCATATGTTATAGAAGCAATACAGTGTAATGCTGTATGAAATGAGAATGATGCATCATCAGATAAAATAAATTTTAGGGCTTCAGGCAACCATGATCTTCTGGAAAGTAATAATAATAATACTGAAGTTATAAAGCAGCAAAGGTATATATAAAAGCAATCTTAGTAATGCAGTTTTAAGAGTTGTATGGGAATATATTGGGTTTATCTAATGTTAGCCCTACTTAGACTCACTGAAATAAATGGAACTTAGGTTAGTCATGACTAACCTAAGTTCCATTCATTTTGATGATCCTACTCTAAGGCTAACGTTGGATACAACCCATACCCTTTACCGTCCTGAGTGAACAAGGCTTGCATCTCTCTGTGTAATGGAGCTACGCAGATAGGATTTCTTGCAGAGATTAAGTGCCCTCATTTTTGTGAACCGTCCAGAGAGCTCCGGCTATTGGGTGGTATAGAAATGTAATAAATAAATAAATAAATATTTTTTTTATCATATTCTTTCCTTTGTGAGTTCAATATGGAACAATAGATCAGCAGAGTCAAGAGTATACACTGAGATATTATGGACAATTCATCCTTGAAACTATGAGATGGTTCTTGTGTTAAATGGCAGAGCATGGTATGCTCTGGCATAAATAGGTACTTCTATTTCCTTGATTGGAAAAGTCCAATAAATTAGATGTAGCATTTGATCAAACTCTTTTACAGAGCATATATCACTAATTAACTAAGTTACAATATAGAGCAATATAGAGCTGGAAGGTATGGATCATGACATCATCTGCAGGAAAGGGAAATATCCCCTTAAAATTTCCTGCGTCTTTGTACAGAAAGTAGTTTGCATATCACGGTATAAGCTATTCCTTACAAACAAGTTTAAGCATTAAGCACTTGTGCAGCCTGAGCTTATCACACTGACCTGGAAGTAAATCCCACTATGTTCAGTGGGTCTTACTCTAGGTTAAGTGTGCAGAATTTAGCATCCAGTCCAAAATATGACCAATCAGGAATTTCAGATTTCACTTTTTTTTTTTTTTTTTTGCAGCTTGGAAATGAGGTAATATTTGGGATTCATCAGATGAGCATTTTATAACACGCTCGTTACTGGGCACTCACGGATAACTTGCCCCAATCGCCTACTGTGTGCAAGAGGAGCAGCGTGATAAAAAATGCCCACTAAATGGGCCATGTGGTTGTTGTTTACTTCCTCTTCCTTCTCAGTCGAGAAAGAGGAAGTATTGTGCAACAGAAGAGGGGGTGGAGAAGTGATAGAAGGGAACCATGATTCCCCCAGTCCCCGTCTGATGAAGCTCTTTGTTTCAGTAAGGATGCAATCCCTAGCCTAGTCCCAGGTTTCTCTTGGCAGAATGCTGGGAGCTGTAGGACCGTTTTTCTGACTAAACATGCATAGTATTGCACCCTAAAAGTTCAGAACCAGAGAAGGCTAGATTTCTCACATTCTCACTCTCCCCCCCTCCCCACCCCCACTTCTAGTCTTTGTGCTCTGTATATTTTCCACATCTACTGTGTTTCAAAATGTAAAGAGGACATTTGCGTATCAGGAACGCTATTTACAGCAGGCTGTATGTTAAAGGGAAAAGTAAACCTGCATAATTTTACACTTTAAACCATTTTACCATGTGTTAAAAGCTCCATTGGCTCTGTTGCTTTTAACATGCTATTGTTTTAGAACAGTGCCTTGTTAATTTAGGATGATTTTTTATATCCTCTTAAACTTGAGAATCCTTCACTTCTACTAGTAATTGGCTACATACAAAGTTTACACCTTCGTTTACAAGAATCATTTATATGCATTTCAGAAGGCAACAGATACGTATTTTTAATTTTTGGTGTAAATCAGTCTATTAAGAAATAGCTAAAGACTATCATTTTGTTTCCTTTCCAAATATATTTTTGCCTGAAGTTGTATACTTGATATTACTGGGGGAGCGGGTTGCAGTATGGAAGATCAATTTGAATGTTTTATATGTGTAGTTATCTAAACAAATTTCTTAAAGCTGTCAAATTTGTTGTAAAAATCCGTTGCTAAAGAGTTTTCACTGGGAATTCTTGAGGGATGTCATATTTGCCTTGAGGGGGTTCACTACTTTATGTAAGCTTTTTTGTTTGTATAGAGAAGAATAGTGTGCTTTTCTGTTTCTCTTTCCCTCTGTCTGATATATTTTATAAGTTTTGAATAAGAACTGAATTTATGTATAAGTTGCTGCCAGAATTTAATGCTCTTTCTATTGTGTGACATTCACCATTAGCAGTTCATGCAACATTGTCATCACAGAAAGACATATTAATTTATTTTTGCTATGTGAAAACGAAGCACCACAGTATGCATTTGTTGCAAGTGAAAAAGTGATGAATTTCTTAAATCTGTTTCTTTTAAGAGTTAATATCGGTCATTAATTAAATGGTTTACTTTTCTTTTCTTTTTACACAAAATCAGTATACATAGGGAGACCTCATATGTATAGTTTTAAACTAAAGTTGACCTTAAAGTTATGATGTACATATAATTTCTATGGAAACAATGGAGGGAAACAAAAACAAGGGGGAGGGGAGTGAACTTTGTCTAGCAATCCGGAAGGATTCTGCTACTGTTAACCAATAATGTCCATTCTTGAAATGTTGACCTATTAAAATGTTTTCATAACAATTCAGTTTTTGTGTTCTTGAAAAATCTGAAGCATCATTTTCAAGCCTCCTTATATTGTGAAGAGTGGTGCTTAATATAAGTGTTATTTACATTTATATAGACATTCAAACATAGCCATAAAATGGTTCAGATAAAATCACAATACATCAGGTGGGTGGAAGAGATAGAAGTGAATTTGAGTGTGCATTAAATTCCTGATAAAGGCAACAACAAGGTCTTAAACTGTACCATCCTAAGAGTTTTCATTTGCATGTGGTTTTGTGTGCCAATAATCCATGGAATGCTTTACCTGCTCAGTGCTTACTATGCCCATGTGGAATTGTCCAAGGTGCTGAATAGAAGGGGATATTCCCTTCTGGTGTGATGAGATATCCATCATTGGTTCACTCCTCCCATCACCTGAGACAGATAAGGAACATGTGCCCAGGCTTTTGCCTTGGTCCTGGCTTCTGTGGCTCCTCCTAACCAGTTAATTCCTTTCCTTTGTTCAGGATAGAGCTGGTTCTTTTCTCTCCTCAGCGATCTGCTTTTCCAGACCTCATTTTTTCTTTCAATCCTTGTTCTATCACTTAAAAGTTTTATTTCTAGTAGTTATAGCGTCTGCCAGGAGAGTTTCAGAGTTAATTGCTCTCTCCCTGAGGGGCTACCTCTATACATTTAGTAAGGACTCAAGTCACACTTTGGTTGAATCCATCCTTCATTCCCAAAATTAACCACTCAACAGAATGCAATAAATGGTTCTTCCTTACTTCTGCCCTAATACTTTTCACCCCCTGAGTGGATTTGGCAGACATTGGATGTTAGAAAGGCCATCAGAATCTACCTTAAGAGGACTGAAGAACCAGGCATCCCAATTCCTTATTTGTTTCCTTTCATCCAACAGCCTTAGTGCAGAAACCTCCATGAGCTACTATTGCCAGGTGGCTCAAGTTATGTATTTTAGTGGCCTATATTATAGCACACTCCATCAGGGCTGCGGCTGCCTCAGCAGATTTTTCTATTAACACCTCCTTAGCAGAGATCTGCAGAGCAGCCATGTGGTCCTCACACTGCATATTTGCAAGGTTTTTTTAAGATGGACCAATATGCTTCTGCCAAAGAAGCCTTTGGGCATAGAGTGTTATAACAGGTATTTCCTCAACCATAGGGTCAGCCTGCTTTGGGGCAGCCCTATTGGAACTGTACCTTTGTATATCCCATGATGGATGTACAAAGGTACTCTTCACACCAAATGGGAATGAAAAGTTGGGTTCTTACTGTGAAGTTCCATTCTGATTCACTGTGCAGGAGATCTCTATATTACACCTTCTGGCAGGATGATCACACCTGTTGATATTAGTATTCATTACAATTTTTCTCACAGTGTGCCAATACCCATAAAGGGGTTTCTCTTTATCCTTTCTACCTTTTGTTTTTGGCCACAAAGGCTAGGACCAAGGTAAAAAAAAAGGCTGGCCATATGTTACTTGCCTATTTTACACAATGCGAGGAGTTAGCCCATGATGAATGAATGAAGCTTTATTGAATAAGTCTTCCGACCATTTCAAAAATCAAAAATCACATCATCATGATGGATTTGGTCTGATAACGAATTGGAATAAAACTTCACAATAAGTACACAGCTTTACAGTTCCAGATGTGCTGAGCTCCATGGGCTAGTTCATATGTTATAAAAATTCTACATACACACACAGGACATTGCCTTATACCTGGTTGGACTATTTATTTAATTCATTTTTATACTGCCCATTCGCCAAAGCACTCTGAGAAGTTTATATTTCTAGCTCAGTATTGTTTGCTCTTAGTGAGTGGCAGAACTCTTCCCCATCAACTGATTCTTTGCCATGGGAAGGTAAGGGATTGTACTTGAAACTTTCTGTATGCAAAGCATGTGCTCTACCACTGGATCCTTCCCAAAGAGAGCAAAGAAACCTTCTTGATGCAACAGCATGGAGAAAGTAACATAAATCAGGACAACCTTATTGATAAGTACCACCCATCTTAGGGCATGGTGGGAAAGTTTCTATAAAAAACATTGACTTGAAGAACCAGCTGCTCACAAGAAGCTGTGCTTTATACTGCTTACCATATTTTAAAATATCTCTAACATTATCACACTGCTTCATACATTAATACTCCCAAGTGACTCCATCTATACAACCTCTCTGTGGAAGAGTATATGAACCAATCTTGCATTGTTTCATATAAAGTAGATGTGTTAGCTATGGCTGAGTAATTAAAAATTGCTTGAAGTAAACAGAACATATGCCAGAGGCATTCGTACTGTGTATGATTCATTTCCCACACAATACAGTGACCTTTATGACTCACTCAACTTTCTAGTTGGAAGTGATACTTTTATTTCTTGAATATTGGGAAAGGTAGGAATGTTAATGGGAGGTGGCCTAGTTGCCTCTAGTGAATTGCCTCTAGGCTACCTCCCATTCTAAAATAGGATTGCGCTGGAAGTAGACTGGTTGTGGTTTAACTTGGAGAAGGGTGGAAGGTACCTTGGAGTAAATGCTGCAAAATACAATTTCTTCATCGCTTTATCTCTTTTGAGCTGTGTCTTTTACATTATAAGCCAATGAGCAAGAACTGCTTGGTTACTGATCTTATATTAGCCATTCTGGGAGATTTTTTGGCTGAAGACTGGTGTAAATATGCATTAAACAAATTAATAAATAATTACCAGATCTCATGAGTTGCTTCCTAAGGTTAACAGCTCATAGGATTGGGGTTCTAAACTCAAACTGTCCATTCTTTCTCTCTGTAGCTGAGGCAAGAGAAATAACATTTCTAACCACAAAGTTATATCCTACTTTCACACAATTGTTTTCTTTAGACTGATGCTATGCCAAGAGGGCAGGGGAAAGGGGTGTGTAGCATGAAGGAATGAATTTGTGGATGGAAGCTTTATGGGATAATTGATTTTCTTCATCTTCTAAGAATATTTTCTATTGTTGAAAGGCTTTTTCTTTTGAAGTGCCTGCAAGGTTTTAAAAACACAATTACCTCTCCGGAATTAAAACGATCACCTGTAGCATCCCTTATTATAGGACCATAGGTTGTGACCCTATGTTAAGAGTGTGTGATGGTATTCTGCCATTATAACGAGAAATTTGGGGACTGTAGGTTCTATGGCTTATAGCCAGAAAATGGCTAAAAGGATTGATCCGAAGCTTGGCAGTGGGGTTGTTCAGACAACATGCTAAGCCATGGTTAGGCCGCTAATGCTTTTGCAGCAAATGGTTACTGAGCATCTTTAAACCATGGTTATGGAGCCACCATGGTTAGGAGTGGTTCACACAGCATACTAAGGCCCTTTCTACACCTAAGAGTTTTCCCAGGAAAATGGAGGGTTCGTCTCTGCCTGCTCCCAGAATCCCCTGTGTGTCATTTGGATGCACAGGAACGATCCTGGGAGAAAAAGCAGGTGTAGAACCGCTTCTAAGTGATGGTTCACCTCCTAAGTGATGGTTCACATGACATGCTAAGCCATAATGTTTAGCTAAAAATGCTTAACCACTGTCGCTTAGTGTGTTGTTTGAACAGGATCAGTATAGGAGAGGGGTGGCTTGAGGATAGCCTGTACCAATTTTGAGGTGAAGAAGATAAGAAATTGCTTATTTATTGGAGTTTAAAGCTCGATGAGTGACCTCCAGCAGTTTGACAGTTATTGTCTGTTATCTTTCTCGTAGACTTTGTTGGGGTTACACTTTATTGGCCAATTTCTTTGTTTGTACCACAACTTTTGGAAAACCATTTGTTGTGTTAGGTCAGAGGGGAGTTGTAGTATATGCTGAGACTTAATAGTATCATAACCTGGTTTTAGTTTTTATTAAAAATGTGATTTCCCCATCCCGCCCTATTTTATCCTATGGGAATTCATAAGGGCCTTCCTCATCATGCCCAGAATGAACTTACAGAAAGGAGGGGGTGGAATATGCTTGCATGTGATTGGTTACCAGGGAGATGTAATAGGAGGGGGAGGGGGAGGGGGAGCAGGTGAAGAAGGAATTCTAGAAAGAAAAATAGTGTCTCAACTACACAAATCAGAAAGGAGCTGTCTCCACTGCTGGATGATGGCAGTAGCCTTTGTTTTATGCCCAAGCATTTCGGAATGCAAACGCCTTAAAGAGCATAAACGGAAGATATGTAAATTCCAAAGTTGTACATCTTTCTTGCTCTCTCTGGGGGAGAAAATTAAGAGAGATAAAGCTTTCTTTCTCTCCATAACACCTTTCACAGGGCCTTTCCAACTCTATCTTTCCATGTGGATGGCATTGTAATATGTGGATACTCGTAATATGAAGCAGTAGCTTCACTTGCATGATAGCTTCGGTTGCATAGATTCCATGTGTCTGTTCCAGTGAACAGACAAGTCTAGGACTCTGCCATTGACAGCCATGTAGATTAGTTCCAAGTTATCAGTGAAGCTGGAACTAGCCACAGCACAGTATAGGATACCCTACCATATACATGTTGCCTAAAACAAACACATCTGTTAAGAGGATAATTTTCTAGTATTTTGTAACTTGAGTGGAAAGCTCTTAATAAAACATATTAAACCAAAAGGTTTTTGTTTTTGTTAATTGAACACATGCTTCAGCAATACTACTAAGTACCTTGGTATAGAAAATGTGGAACCTTTTAAATCCCCTTCCACCTAAGCACAATGTACTCCATCTTTTCCATTAACAGTAGTTCTGTACCATCGTATTCCTCATGAATCTACCCTGTGTTGTTCCAGCCCTTTCTCTTTATTTTTAAAATAGCTAAATATTGCATTTGGAAATCATGTGATTAACTACCTCACTTCATTAACAATCTGTATAGCTTATTCTCTAGATTTTAGATTTGGTTGGCCCAATTTGGAGACCTATTGCAATACAAGGACACAGTTATAGTCACTCTTTGTAATGTGAAACTGAAGACATCTCTTGTTGCTGTTGCTCATGGGAGGTTGATTCTACACTGATCCTAATAAGCACTCTCATAGGAATTCATTATTTTGAAACCCATACCTAATAAGAGATGTTTTGTGCTTTTGAAGTTCAAACTAATTTCCATGAAGGCCACCATCACTAAGCAACAGATTCTGTTTGGTGTCTCTGGAGGGCAAAGGCTATAGTCCTATATGATGTGAATCACAATTAAGGAGAAATTAAGTTATGAAAGATGGCTACTCCTGAAAAAAAAGTAATACATCGTTCTGAAGTGCTCTCTATTTGTTTTAAATTAAAACTTTGTTATAAGACTTATACAGTCTTATAAGAACAGGAATGATAATGTTGCAATTTAGCTTCTGAACCTCCCATTGTTGAGCTGTGAAGTCATGGTGTGGTGTAGTGGCTAAAGTGTTGGACTGGGAGTTGGGAGATCTGGGTTCTAGTCCCCACTCGGCCATGGAAACCAACTGGGTGACTTTGGGCCGGTCACAGACTCTCAGCCCAGCCTACCTCACAGGGTTGTTGTTGTGAGGTTAAAATAGAGAGGAGGATTATGTACGCCGCCTTGGGTTCCTTGGAGAAAAAAAAGATGGGGTATAAATGCAATAATAAAAATAAAGAATAATAACATGCATTAATACTCTAACTTCTGAATGGGAAATATCAACCCACAAATTAGATTCTATGAAGAAAAGTGGGGAAACTGGTTCAGCCGAAGGAAATTTAACAAAGAACAAGAGACAGGTTGGATTATGTGATGTTGGAAGGAAGTCAGCAGGAAGAAAGACTTATTTGAGTAGAAACCTATGAGCCAGAAGAACCTGGGAAGATGAGACAGCTGAACATAAGGAAGTAAAGAAGGAGAAACCTGATCGGATGGAACATCAGAGGTGGCAAAGGGTTAGGAAAAAACCCTACACAGGATGAATGGAAGAGTGCACTAGTTGTAAAGGAGAGGCTAATTAGTGGTAATTAACATACAATATTTATTATAAAGATTTATAAACCTACCCTTCAAGTAGAAGATCATGGATGCTTAGAATACAACATTTAAAGCACCATAAAATAATGACTATAAACATCAGCTAAAACTGGCAGATCTATAAAAGCAGCATAAAATAATATGGGCCAGAATAAAATGTGATCAACAAGTTAAAAAGCATTGGAAAACAAAAGGGTCTTCACATGGTTGAGGCCAGGTGAGTCTCTCTTGGGAGAGCATTCCAAAACTGGGGGTGGGGGTGGGGGGCAGCAGCACCTCAGATGGCAGGAGAATCCAGAGAAAAGCTCAGATGATTTTTATTTTTATTTATTACATTTATATCCTGCCTTTTTCCCTCCAAGGAACCCAAGGCGGCGTACATAATTCTCCTCTACTCCATGTTATCCTCACAACAACAACCCTGTGAGGTAAGTTGGACTGAGAGTCTATGACTGGCCCAAAGTCATCCAGTGGGTTTCCATGGCCGAGTGTGGACTAGAACCCGGATCTCCCAACTTCCAGTCCAACACTTTAGCTGCTACACCACAAGTCCATATGGAGATAAACAATTTTTCCAGTTTCCACTACCCAAACTATGAAGGGCAAGACCAATTCTTTGACCTGGGCTCAAAAATGGACCAGAAGTTAGTGGCATAATATAATCAATGCAGTTGCCCATTCTAGGTTCCTATATGGAGCCTAGCTGAGCTTAGTGCATGACATGTTCCTGTGCAGGGAAAATAAAGCAAAATCTAATTATAGGGTATTTCATAAAACAGCATAATGCATGTAGAATGACTTTATCAAAGGACCTATAAGGTCAGATCTCTTTTAAACATGGAGAGTATGAACTGCTGTTCAATTAATACTATGCTATTATTGTATGTATGTGATATAGTTATCTGTGTAAGGAATAGAAAATACATCAGCAAAATGTATACCACGTTAGTAGTTCAAATTGCTATACTTAACCAACAACATTGTTATTTTTCACATTCCAAATGATGACCAATACTGGTGGTTTTTTTCTTGAAGGTTTCCTTTTAACTCAGGAAATCAGCCATGCAGAGAATTGCTCCCACAATCTGTTGACTGGATGAATGAACCTTCTCCAATCAGCCATTATACATAAGGACACTAAATATAGTCTATGCTGCAAAACACTGTGAGCCTGAAATATTCTGAAACCAGAGCTATTTGTACCTAATGCTGTGCTAAATAAGGTGGAAGCAACACTGACAAGTCTCAGGGAAGTATTATTTATATCTAGCTAATTCCAATAGGGTGTCAGGAAAGATAAATGTCTAGGTGACCTTTTGAAAATGTAACAAGCTGTCATCATACCTGGCACTAATTGACAGTCTCAACAGGCGGATTTATCTGAGCTGAGCACTCAACAGCCTGATTAGTGCTGGATTGCAAGTCAAATGAATGTTGTAAGAACTTTGGATGGATCTATATCTACCTCCTCCTCCAGGTATTCTGTGCCAGTTTTAAAGCAAGTCAAAACTTAACACTCCCACATTAAACATTAATGTACTGCCAGAACTACTGGTGAGTTACAGTTAACTTTGGGGAAAACGGGAAGATGCCTAACTGAAAAGTTGGTTAAGCTTAAATACAGATGTGAAACTCAATCCTATAAGTCAAAGTTAGCTGTGCCTGCTCAAACAACGGCACATTCTACACTAGCAAAGGCAACTGCTCAAGCTGGCAAACAGAAGGTTTAAGAAGTCTTCTACCCACCCCCTTAATATAAGAAAAATATGCTTGATTGTCCTGACTTTAGTTGTAGCTGGTGGTCAACACTGAAGTGGAACCTTCCAGGACCTGTCTTCCTTCCCCTGTTCCATTGTATCTATTGCATCCAGCCACCAACCAGGCAGAAAGCACAATGTTCCTGTAGCTTTGTGCTCCAATGGTTCAACAAGTTACTGGGTTAGATCACAAAGCTTTGTGGGGAATTTTAGTTCACACATTTCTTCCAGTTTTCACTCTCACATTGCCCCTCAAAATCATCCAATGATCTACCTTCTGCCCACCCTCACCTTAGAACACTATTCATATGCTTCAGCTTTGTGCAGAGATTCCTTGGCAAAATGTGGAAAGGGTTTCCTGAAATTTACAAACCTCTGACCTAGGCCAAACTCAAATCTTGCTTCATGACTTGCCTTGTAGATGGTTTTCCACTGCACTCATAGCTTATATCTGAATACTTTCCATTTGGTACAGATCTTCTTGCAATACACTGTTTGGAACACAACATAGCATTTCAAAACCAGGCCTTACCACAGCTGGAACAATAAATTAAGTCTATGCTGAATACTACGAACACAAGTGCTATTACACTACGAGTGTAATAGTGTAATAGTAGTGCTATTACACTACTGCTTTAAAACAGTTTATAAAAGCAGTGGCAACTGGTGGGCCCCAGGACACACTCCATATACAGTTTTCAAACCATTTTTGAAGTGTCATATCCTGCTTGGTGTAGATGTGGCCACAGACGTACTGGAAGTCTTCAGCCAAATAATTGGCTTGTTAGTTCTCATCAGTATCTGAAATTCAAGCCCTCCATACCTTCTAATTGACCACTCAGGACTGCTAGGTCCTGACAATAGAGGAGAACCCCACAACAGCCAAACTGGCAACTTTCTTTCACTCAAAGAAGCTGGATGGCAAACGGTTTAGCTCCCTCAGCAACTGGATATTCATTGCCAGTGTCAGAAGCTTCACTACCAGGAAAAGTGCATACATTTTTATTTAAATTCTTTTTAGCTGTTTACATTGTTTTAATTTTTCTATGTTAAAATGTTTACACCGCCCAATAGCTTCATAAAAATGCAATAAATAAATAAATATTTTTATTATGTTGCATTTTGTATTTTTATGAATAAAAAGCATTACATTTGATGATGTAACTTATTATTCTGAGTAAATGAAATATATGGGAAATACAAACTTGTACATTTAGACTGAAATCCTTTATAATTCCCTTTGAAATCATTGTAGGAACTATTTCTCAGTAGATATGTATAGGATTGTGCTGTTAGTTTATGAATTCAAGTAGTATGCTATTATTAGACTCATTGTTTGCTAAGCCAAATGTTGGGGTTCCCAATTTTTAAAAAAAATTCAGAATTACAATCCCAAATTTATTTCAGGTCAAAGTTTTACTCCTTTTAAATACATATTTTTATGAAAAGCAACAACTCATAAACAATTTTACATTGTGGGAATTTAGGCATTAATCACAGTGGCAAAACCCACCAATTGTCTTTGGCCATCTGGGAAATTCTCATTCCTGAATCCTAAATGCAAAATTTTCTACAATGTTCAGGAAAGGCCAGCCAGTAGAAAGTACATAGTGAACACTAATTCTTCATGGAAGAATAGAGTACAAAATGGATCCTTGTAACTATGTCTTAACTCCACCCCCACCCCACCCATAGACTTTCTACATAAAAGGGTATGCATATGTATTGATTTTAAAATGCTGGAGCTTCTCATTGAAAGCTCACCAGTCCTATTCAGTACTGAACGGGGGAACTTTGTACTTAGAATAAGATCTCTTCTTTGTAAGCTATTGGGACTAAAAGCCTAGGAACAAGAAATATTTAGGAAATTCTATTTCCTGTTAAGCTGTTAGCAAGATTTTAGCAATACTTAGTTTAACAACAAGAAATGTTTTTAATGTCATTTTATGCAAGTTATATTTTAATATACTACTACAAATATATTTCTAATAAAAACTAAAAATGAATCAAAAGATTGTTCCCTTACTAATTCTTGTTAGTACAAATCCAAAACTAAATCCAACTAAAACTAGTTTTGGTGTGTGCTTTGTTTCAAAAGTATTAATCAGCTATGGGTAGTTTACTAGCAGCAGAAGTTTTCTTAAATACTGGAACCAGTGGAGGCTGTTGACTCTGATGTCAGTGGGGTGGTGAATCCACTCTGGATTTCAGACAGAATTCTAAAGCAGCTACCCAAGGTGTGAAGCAGCTTGGGTAGCTTTTTCAGAGTTCTGCCTGAAACCTGGAGTGAATTCACTGCTCCACTGATATCGGATCCACCAGACTCCACTGACTGGAACTATGCTTTGAAAACAATCGGCAAAAGCCAAATCCGTAGCTGTAGTCCAAAACATCTGGAGGCACCAGGTTGGGGGAGGCTGATAAGCATCTTGATTATTCCGTTTTGAATGTTGCTACTTAGAGCTCCATCAGATGAACGTTTTCTTGCACACTCGTTACTGGGCACTCATGGATTTTCATGGGTCCCTCTCACAACATTGTCTGCCTTCTTCATGCCTCACGTCCCTTATAGCCTTCTTTGCGTGACAAAAACACACCCCAGTATGAAGCAGCAGGATCAAAACAGCCCACTGAATAGGCCACATGCAAGTTGTTTACTTCCTCTTTCAAAAGAGGAAGTAATGAGGGATTAGCACGAAGGCAGAGAAGCTATGGTAAGCAAACACGATTTTCTCCTGTGTGATGACACAATTAAATGTAAATCAGAATTAAAGTTATTATTGCTAGCTATCCTCCTATCTGTAACTAACTTCAGACTGTTAGTAGTTTTTGGCATTGTGGTGGAGTGATATTTTGAAGGTCTAATTGCATTCTCAGTGAAAATTAGTTTGATAGCATAACTAGCATCTCAAGACAGCTATGAAGGAGGCATGCAGTAGCTTGTTAATAACCTCCTTTCCAAAATAGTTTTCTGTATAGAATTGAGAGAGGCAAGAAGGATAAATAGTTTTAAGTGGGTCATAGCAACGAGTGAACAAGACCAGTGTACTGCTTTCAATAGTAACTAGAAATACTAATAATATCACAGCCCTGGAAGGGGTATATTAACTAATTCAACATGCAAACAAGAAGTAAGACCAGCATAAAAACAGTGTGCACTTAAGTTTCTAATTACTGTTAGCATACCCTGTCCCAGCTGCTGCAGCTATTTAACCTGACCATACTGAAGCGCGTGCGCGCACACACACAGAGAGTTAAACTTATCTTATTTAGCATACTTAAAAGCTGTTATTACAGAATGCCACAAAATGAGCCCATCTTAGTAACAAATGTTTCCCATTGCCAATTCCATATTGCAAATATTTGCTGCCTCAGTTTTTATCAACTCCTTTGTCCTCTTCTCGCTCTGCCTGACTTTTGCTGGTAGGGCATAGGATAGGCAGAGGGCTCAGAACTGTGAACCCTCTATCAGGATTGTGTTTTAAAGGTAGCATTGTATCACATTCATGAGGACCATTTCTCAGCCATTTCACCCACCTTGAAATTGGCAGTTTTGTTTTGCCTATATTAAAGGGACAAAGAAAAGGTCTTGGGGGGGGGGGAGAGAATTGAAGTGACCACCATTTTGTTTCCCCCAGAAAGCCCTGTTCTGAGGTGCTTTTTGAATTTTGGGAAATTCAGAATGGGTGCTGTTGTAAGGGGCGGGGGAGTCTGCCTCTTTGCAACTCCTGGCCACCATTGTAGTGGACAGCAGTTTAATAACTACAGAAAAACTCTTACAGAGTGGGCGGATTATTCCTCCAGCAGCTCATTGTGTTCAAGAGGTGAAGTGTTAGAAACTCCTCCAAAGAAAAGGCAGTGACTGAAACAAGCTTGTTAAATATATATATAAAGTCACAGTGTACTTTTCCCTGCAATCCTATTTTTAAACCTGAACTGCCTGGGAAAACTTTTTTTTTTTTTTTTTACATTTGGATTTCTTTCTTTGAAATAAATATATAAATGATATCATGCAAAAAGTTGCTTTTTATTTGAAAACAGACCCAAAGGTTTAACAGGCATCCCATGCTGTTTTGGTGTGTGTGTGTGTGTGTGTGTGTGTGAGTGAGAGAGAGAGAGAGAGAGAGAGAGTGAGAGAGAGAGACTGACTGACTGACTTTTGGTGGCTCTGAGTACTCCAAGATGTTGAATCCTACATTGTGTTATGTGATATCTGCCAGCGAGCCAAAGACCTCCCCAGGCAAACTGAATAGACTGCTTTAACGATTGCCTACACCTACCAGACCTTGGAAACTACTCTTCACTTCATCACTGACTTACATTGATTGTAACGTAAGACCACTATTTTGGGCTAATTTCATACCATAATCATATCTGCCTTCAGCCAAAGAAACTGCCGGGTTGTTTCTAACCCACATTTTCCATTTTTGTGGCTGGCTGGAGGGGCTTATCTCAGATAGAGGGGCCCAATTCTCTGCCCGATTCTAGCAGGAGTTGCTAACAATATTAAAAATAGAACTCTGTCTCTCCTCTGTTCATCATCCTCCAACCGATGGGCAGATAGAACACACTAATGCTACCTTAGAACAATACCTCTGTTATCTGAATGATCAACAAGACAACTGGGTAGCCCCCTTGTCTCTGGCAGATTTGCATATAACAAGGTGTTCCTCCATGCACCAGACCTAGCCAACTATGGCTACCACCCTAAGACCTTTCCCTAGTCCCTTGGTCTGCTGCAGGGACTTCCACCAATGACTTCTTAGAGGAATTGCACTTGCTACACAACCTACACTCATGGAAGCATAGTTTTAGTATTGCTTAGCCAGCCATGTAGACAGGAATCCAATGGTTTGTTCACCTTCATTCTCTAGAGTCAAGCTATTGGGTTCCTTTGTTTACAGCCATCCTCAGTCTATCCAAAGTCATTGCCATCTGTGTTCCCTCTTGAAGTCTATAACTGCCCTTGGGACCAGTCACCCAGCAATCTTCTGAATAGTAGGACCCAACATACACAGCTGACCTGCCATGCAATTGTAAAATCCCTCTGGTTTTCCCTTGGCTCACAGCCCATTCCTTGTGATCCTGCCTAGTGCAACCATCTCCTCCTTTGACACCATACCCTTGTTTCCAGGACCTGAATTCCACTCTTGCTTTCATTACCCTGCTGCTTGGTATACTCTGATAGAGCTTCACTACCCCGTGAAACACCCATTACAACTTTCAACAGGGTTTCCATTTCAGTGGCACAGACCAATCGCATTGTGAGTTCGAAAGATCTGCCGGGACTCCCAAGGGCATTCCCTACTGCATACACAACCACAGCCTTGGGACTGCTCACCTTTTGTAGGCCTTTCAGGATTCAGGAAGCCATCCTGAGAAAGTGGTATCACTGTTATGAATAATAGAAAGTGGTATCACTGTTATGAGTTATTGACTTTAAGCACAGTGATCTACTCATCTGGTGGTCAAGCTGGGAGCGCAGGACATTGTGCTGATGTATTTCAAGGTCTCAAGCCAAGCCCCGTCTGCTTCTCTTCCTTGCCTCCTTTCCCTAAGTTCACCTGCCTCACTCCGTCTTTATTATATTCTAGATCTCTGGAACTCTGTGATTATGCCATTGCTGTGTACCACAGGCTGGAGGTCTCTGAACACACTGACACTCCTATTTGGATCCATAAACTAGAGTCTGACTGTACCCTAAGAATCTGGCAAAAACTCAGGAAAATTCCAGGCTTCACTGGCATAATCTCTAGTAAAAACAAAAACCTACTGTCCTGCAATACAAATTTCTTTCTACTTTAGTTGACTATTCAACTATACAATCCATTTTAAAGGGTGTGGGTGGAAGCTGTAAAGCCAATGAAATTTGGCTAGTTCCTTTTCTTGGGCGTGCTACATTTTAGATTTATTTCTCACAAGTGTAACAGGCTGGAGAGAGAGGGAAAGCAGAACAGGAAGCAGATTAATGAGTATGGATAAACATGGCCTCCTCAAACATGTGCTCAGAAAGCAACTGAATGCAGGAGTGAGGCATGGCTATTTTAAAGCAAGAGTTGAATTGGGGTAGTAACAAATAGCAGCTCTCCTGGCTTTCTAAATTTAGGACAGCTGTACTTGCTTTCCTGAAGACATTCAATATTTATGCAACTTATAACAATATCATTTCCTACAAATTCACTCCATGTAATTTGAAGCATGTTCCCATATATGCACAGTGCAATCATTCTGAAAGTAGACTTATTCTATTATTATTATTATTATTATTATTATTATTATTATTATTATTATTTGAATTTATATACCGCCCCATAGCCAAAGGTCTTCACCCCCATTCCCTGCAACTTATTTTTGGTATTTAGATCCTTTTGAGTATCGTTCCTTTTTGTAAGCGTGTTCCTGGAACATTTTTAAACTCATTTGTTTCAGGGTCAATTGTGCCACCACAGACTTACAACTGCAGGCAGCCGTTTTACCAATTTTGATGGAAGAAGCTTGTTTTGGTTGCCTAGCAACTCTGAGACATACACACCAACTTGGAAGTACTTGGTGAGCTTGCACTGCGGTTGAGATGATAGCCTCAATGTATTTCCTGTTATTTCCTTATCCTATCAATTCATGGCTAGAAAAATGGAAAGGAATGAAACAATATGCTAGCTAGTATTGTCTTGATTGGGGCCTATCAGTATTAAGAGAACCTGACCACCTGTAACTTGGCACCTTTCTGCAGATGCTTTGCCCTTGCATATGAGTGCCATTTTTTTAGTGAGTGAGCCAGCAGAAGCAAAGACCTGGCAAGAAAACGTTACAAACGTATATAGTCTGGCTAGTTGACAACTGTGTAGGCAGTAAGATTTAAAACAGATGGTAAATTAAATATTTTAATTCCCGAATTCTTGCTACATGCTAAACACTTGAAATAATAAAGCATTTTTTTAAAGTTCAAATGAAAACAAACGTGTTTATGTCTGTCAAAAATGGTTGTGCTGGTTGAACTCTCAGAATCTGATTCTTCTGTTGTTGAAATCAATAGAAACGTTAGGGGAGTGCCTATTAGGACAGAATTATACTCAGCCAAGAGACTATTATGTGGCATATATCCACAGAAAGATAAATATATCTGCTTTTGCAATAGTAAAAGCAACTGTGGAATTTATAAAAGGCATATTGTTAAATTAAGCAAGTATCCTCCTGTATGCCTCCCGTAGCCTGACTGCTATCTTTTTAAATATAGCAGCCAAAGGTCACAGATGCCATAAGTACTTCTGATATATGCATTATCTTTGTCTCAGGACATATCTGCAAGGGTTCCTCTTTGGGCACAGAATGTCAGATACACATACTGTCCTCATTGGCCATGTCTTTATCTCTACTGATTCCCCAGCTACCTGTTCTGCAGTTTGGACTTAACTTACCCATTTTGCCTTCTGGCAGTGTCCTTATGCCTCTTGGTTGGCCATTTCCCCTGGCCTAAAGATATAGGAACACTGCATATATTGCTATGTTTGTGCACCCCACTTCTGAGAGGTAAGAAGTTTCAGGGGTTCCAGCATTTACTCAGACTCCAATTTCCTGAGAAGGAGAATATTGGAGACTTGTTTATTCACACTGTTGAAGGTCTACAGCATTAGCAATCCAACATATCTCTACTCCCCCTGAGCAGTCTAGGGTTTTATTCTCCAGAAAGCCAAAATCAGCACTCTTCTCCATCTAATTCCCAACATTAGGGTGACCATATGAAAAGGAAGACAGGGCTCCTGTATCTTGCAGGTGTTGTTTGTATGCATGCAGCACCTGGTGAAAGTCTCTCTTCATCATTTAAAGCTGCAGGAGCCCTGCCCTCTTTTGTATCTGGTATAATAAGTTTAAAACAGAATGAAAACAAAAGAGATAACCAAGATAAAAGGCGGCAGCAGTACATAGATCTAAAAATGCCCAAACACTAACACAGTATTACAACACCGCCCCTTCCCACAAAGAGTCCAAGGAAGCACACCTGGCTGTCCTATTTTATCCTCACAACAAGCCTGTGAGGTAGGTAAGCCTGAGAGATAGTGACAGACTCAAGGTCACTCAGTGATCTCCATGGCTGAATGGGGATTTGAACCTGGATCTCCATAGTCCTAGTACAGCATTCTTTTCCAGCCTTCCCCAACCTGCTGCACTCCAGATGTGTTGGGCTGGAATTCTTATTATTACCAGACAGAATGGCCATGGTGGCTGGGGATGATGGGAGTTGCAATCCAATACATTTGGAAGGCTCTTGGTTGAGGAAGACTAGTCTAGCCACTACACCACAATGGTTTCATTTAACCATTCAAGCAATCATTCATTGGGTCTGGCCCAGTATCACTGGGTCACTTTTACGTGTTTTCTCCTCTTCTCATAAAGAATCCCTGTGTTTTATTGTAATATAACATTTCGGAGAGAGAGAGAGAAGCTTACCTCCCTTTAGAACAGAGGAGTTTTAGAATTAAGGCCCCAGAATTCAACCCTTTGCCTAAAGGGATACCTCTCTCTCTCTCGTTAGATCAGATTTTGCAATCTATTCCAGACCACAGTGCACCCAAAGCAGAGAGCACAGGCATCGAACAAATCAATAGCTCCAGGTGACTCATTCAAGTTTGCCAAGCCACATGCTGCAGGAGAAAAATAATCATCAAAGGAAGATGCAGGAATTGTACAAATGGGTTGTGGTAATTGGTGGAATATTGTAACTTTGCATGTACCTTAATTTGCATGTACCTTAATTTGTCTATAGAGAACTCAAAGCCTTTTAAGTATGTTTTTTAATTAAATTGTTCAACCAACCTGGGGCATGTCATGCATTAATTAAACTCAGCCCTTCAGACTGAAGATGCAAAGCGAGAAGGCCTGAGCACAAAACAGGTGGCAAGGAATGAGGACAACATGCTAGGATTCTTTTACCTAACACATGTCTTGACCGCATTCATTAGAAAGTGGGGTCCATAGATTTCAATACCTTTCTCTGCCTAGCATCATGACCCACAAAGTGTTTCACCAGCCAAACCTGTGGGCAACAGCTCCACAGAATTGTTAGTGCTACATGAACAACTTCTACCTGCTGAGGAGAAAATTGTTGCTGAGACTTTAATTACACACTTCACTTTTATTTGTAGAGTTCCCCCATTTAATTTTCATGCATGTAAATATATTTTCCCTACAACATCTTTCATCCCTTAATTATTTAGTGGAAGCCTGAATCCTAACTCCCAGTGCAATCCTAACACCGTTGGACTGCCATCTGAAAAATAAAGGATAGAGTGGATGTACCCCTCTGCTGAAGGAGAATAGTTCTGCCAGGGTGAGGGGGAACATTGAAGCCCCCACCACCACCACCACCACACACACACTATACCCATAGAAAACTATGTGTGCATAAACCTACTGCCAGAAGTAGACCCCAAAATAGACGTCGTCTGCCTCCTGTGTGCCTCCCGCCCCTTCTGGCCTTCCTAACGCCACAAAAAAACACCCAGAAATCTGATATATATTTTTAAATGGAAGTTGCCGCTATCTCCTGCTGTGTGCAGGAGAAGCAGCGAGATCAGAACAGCCCACTGAATCGGCCACGCGCACATTGTTTACTTCCTCTTTTGAAAGAGGAAGTATCAAGCAATGAAAGTGGGGGCGGAGAAGTGACCATCTGATGGAGCTCATATACTTGTAATGTAAGGTATCTTGGGGATGTTCATACCAATTACTCTGTGCACTTACTCCTATATCACTCCTTTCTCAATTAGCGGATAGTATTACGTAGCATTTTTATGATGGGTATAATAAACCATCTTGGGACTTCCCAAATTGAAGAGTGATGTATAAATGGATCAAATAAATAAATAAATCAGAGCTCCCACTTTTTAAAACTCAGCTACCAACACATCATCATAACTAAGTGAGAAACTTCAACCAACCCTCAGACACTGGAGAAGAATAACTAGTAGCGGCATGGATTCCAAGGAGCTTAGGCTGCAAGTCTTCTTCTGCTCATCCTCTCTTTTACATCTGTCTTAAGAAACTTAAAGAACTCATAACTGAAGATGTAAAATAAATAAATAAAAATGAACCTTAGCCTCATGCAAACAGAGTTCGCCTTCCTATACTTAGAAATGCCTTCTTTGTGCCTGGCTCTGAAATACGGTACATGTATGTTGCCAGTGGTGTATTCTTAGCCTTTTGTAAAATTCTGGCATGTTTATGAGTCCTACCCAATTCATCTTAAAACTTTTTTATATTGGAAAGAGACGTGTGGATGAAAATGTCAGCTTTATGCTTCATACAAGAAGCAAAGGGCAACTCTGTCTTTAAAAACTAGGTAAAAGAGGCAATTAGAGCGGATGACCTTGTCATACATGAATTCTGGCTGAGATGAGATACTGCTGAAAATCCTTGCTCCGTACAACTTTTAATTGAACAGTAGTCCTTGCATCTGATCATCTAGATCACAAGCAACATGCAACTAGTGTGCATCAGAGCCAAACACAGCCTAGAATTCTATATGCTCAATAAAGAAAGGGCCTTTCTCCTTCAACTAATGGACTATCATCACTTTAGTGCTATACCCTGGAATCATTTCTGTAAGAAGAGGAGATGGGCTAGACTGGAAGCAGTTCTAAATAGCGATCTTGGTAAACATTTTATGGCAGCATCCTTTCAAGCAAAGGATAAAGTTCTGATTTATTTTTGAAGGGGGTAGCAGTAGTAGTTTTTGTTTTATGCTTGATTACTTTTGCATTTTTAAAAATTGTTCATGGATTGGTTGTCAGCTGTCTCAAGTGCCTCAGAAAGTTAAAATAAAATGGTTTTTAATAAACGAACAAAACAAACAGGAAATCCCTTTATGATGTAGCGTAACAAAAGCAGGAACAAACTGGAAACCACAAACTAAAAACACGTCTTGCTAAGGGAACGCAGCCTTAAGCTGTCAGAGGCAGCAAAGACTTTGTGTAAAATAAAGTATATTTTTTTTTAAAAAATGAAAGGAACTGTTTAAATAAATTATAACAGTCTGCCTGAAGCAGCATTAATCTGACAGCAAGTTGCTGTAACTAATTTGTTTTAATTAGTAAGAATAAGGACCACCATTTATTTTGCTTCTCCAATTGGTTCACTCATCATCCTGCAGTGACAGCTTTTTAAGAACTCATCAGTGTTCGTGCTGTAGTTTTAGAATGAGAGAGAGAGAGAGAGAATGGGAATGTGTGTGCACATACTTGCATTGGGGGAATATGCATTCCAGTATTCATTGCTTTCCCCCACTGCTTCACTCCTCAGTTCCCTAGGAAACTATTTATAGAAAGGGAAGATGTTTTAACTTGTTTTTTAAAGCTTCTTTTCATCATAGTGCTGACTTCTCCCAGAGTCAAATAAATGGAGAGAACCTTCTCTTCCTCTGCTTGGATCGCATGCAAACACACACAAGAATATGTTTTAACTATGCTGTCTGCCAGGAACAGCTGCTGACTCTAAAAAGTATAGCTGCTACATGTTCCAGCCAAAAGTAGATTTGTAGGCCCAACAAGTTTCAGAATCACTACCTCCAATGATCCACCAAATGCAAGTAACATTCTAGTGACTCCTATTCCGATGGTGGATCATTGTTATGATCCATATATATATAAGTATATAAGATATACTCTGAAGCCAATCCCAGATACTGGGTAGAAACAACAGGAAACATTTTTGCCCCATGCCCTACTTGTAAGTTTTCTAGAGATATCTGGCTGGCTGCTGTTAGGAACAGAATGGAGCTAGACAAGAAAAAGGAGAAGTGTTTTCAGACAGTACCACAATATAGCAAACATGACTTCTTCCTGCACCCTGCAATTAGGTTATTGAATTAATTGCCCCAAGGTGTGTTGATGGTCACTGGGTGGGATGGGTTTAAACAGAGATAATGCTGGAGTTCAGAAGTGGGGGACTTGTAATGTTGAACAGAAGCTCCCCCACTCCAAACTCATTACAAGCCAACCCCAAATGCCAATTAAGTACAAGCCGGGCTTGTGATGTGTTTGCTCTGGTGCCATCACTTTCCTCCACCACCCCAACTGCCCTGGTGCCATCACTTTCCTCCACCACCCCAACTGCCCTGGTGCCATCACTTTCCTCCACCACCCCAACTGCCCTGGTGCCATCATTTTCCTCCACCACCCCAACTGTCCTGGTGCCATCACTTTCCTCCACCACCCCAACTGCCCTGGTGCCATCACTTTCCTCCACCACCCCAACTGTCCTCGTGCCATCACTTTCCTTTACCACCCCAGCTTCCCCAGATCTATACGTTCTGTCAAATCATTACGACCCCATCATGGTAATGCTATATCCCTCTTGAACATTTATACCTCGTAGAGCACACAATGACATTTGTTGCAGTATTTTGGATAATGTGGAATGAAATGCAGGATATAACACCATGAAAGTGGTATATGGAATGTGTAATGTGTCCCAACAGTTATCAGTGCGCTTCAATACCACTATAAAGCAATAGTGTAGATCTAGCTCTGGTGCCATCACTTTCCTCCTCCACCCCAGCTGCGCCCTTACTTTCCCCCAAAACTTACCTGGTAGGTTCTTCAGGAATAGGGAAGCCTCTGAGGACTCCATCCTGCTCTAGCATCTCTAATGGCAGCATGCTGCCAGGATGCTGGGAAAGGAGATATTTGGGTACTGAGTACTTAATCTGATATCAGGCAGTCTCAGGGTTCTGCATCTTCTCATTGAAGAAAGACAACACTGCTCTTTGGTTTTGGTGGTACAGGCTCAGACATCTGAGGCCGTTCAATCTGTTCCCTTTTCCACTACTGCTATGTAGTACACTACTTGTTGGCTCTCACCCAGTCCTTTTTGCTAATTCATATTCCAAAATGCATGGTAGCCAAATTCTGCAGGTCCTCACTGTACCCATTAACAGGGAAACAGAAGAAATGTCAAGGATGGGAAAGTCAGCCATTTCTGCTGTCTCATACTCTGGCAGAATCTGCACTACTGCTTTATAATGGTATTAGTGCACTGACAACTGTTGGGGCCCATGATTCATTCCATATACTGTTTTCAAACCGCTTTTAAAGAGCTCCATCACACCAGTGTTTGTTGGTTTTTAATATATATTTTTATTTTCTAAACTTCCCAAACAATACAAACAATTCAGTATAAAACACTACCCCATAATACACAATAATACATACTAAACAATTTAATAAACATATATTTTAACTTAATTCCATTTAATATAATCATTGATTAACATTAACATGTTCCCCCAACCCCAGGATCTTATTCTAATTTCCAAAATCTCATTACTTCCTCTGGAGGTGTTTTCCTTCTCCCCTTTAATAATACAAAATCTAAAAACTGTTTCCATATTTCTTCAAAATCATTTGTTTTTATCATTCCTCTTCTGACTCTCATATTACATGTTAATTTATCGTTAATAGCAATATCCCAT
Organism: Elgaria multicarinata webbii; assembly: GCF_023053635.1. Taxonomy (NCBI): domain Eukaryota; kingdom Metazoa; phylum Chordata; class Lepidosauria; order Squamata; family Anguidae; genus Elgaria; species Elgaria multicarinata. The sequence continues at coordinate 99,923,762 of NC_086174.1, forward strand.
ATTTCTTTGTACCAATTTTCTATATGATAAAACCCTTGAACCTTCCAGTTCCTGGATATCATTAATCTAGCAGCTGTTAACAAATTCGTTATCAATTCTTTTGTCTCTTTATTACAATTCAATTCTCCATACACTGATAACAATGACACAGTTGGTGTCTCCTCTATCTCCATTCCTATAATTTCTTTTATCTCATTAAACACCATTTCCCATAATTTTTGTACAAATTCACATTCCCACCACATATGTAAATATGATCCTTTCTCTTCATAGAATCATAGAATCATAGAATAGCAGAGTTGGAAGGGGCCTACAAGGCCATCTAGTCCAACCCCCTGCTCAATGCAGGAATCCACCCTAAAGCATCCTTGACAGATGCTTGTCCAGCTGCCTCTTGAAGGCCTCTATTGTGGGAGAGCCCACAACCTCCCTAGGTAACTGATTCCACCGTCGTACTGCTCTAACAGTCAGGAAGTTTTTCCTGATGTCCAGCCGGAATCTGGCTTCCTTTAACTTGAGCCCGTTATTCCTTGTCCTGCACTCTGGGAGGATCGAGAAGAGATCCTGGCCCTCCTCCGCGTGACAACCTTTTAAGTATTTGAAGAGTGCTATCATGTCTCCCCTCAATCTTCTCTTCTCCAGGCTAAACATGCCCAGTTCTTTCAGTCTCTCTTCATAGGGCTTTGTTTCTAGACCCCTGATCATCCTGGTTGCCCTCTTCTGAACACACTCCAGCTTGTCTGCTTCCTTCTTGAATTGTGGAGCCCAGAACTGGACACAATACTATAGATGAGGCCTAACCAGGGCCGAATAGAGAGGAACCAGTACCTCACGTGATTTGGAAGCTATACTTCTATTAATGCAGCCCAAAATAGAATTTGCCTTTCTTGCAGCCATATCGCACTGTTGGCTCATTTTCAGCCTGCGATCTACAATAATTCCAAGATCTTTCTCGTTTGTAGTATTGCTGAGCCAAGTGTCCTCCATCTTGTAACTGTGCCTTTGGTTTCTATTCCCTAAATGTTGAAGTTGTCATTTATCCCTATTAAATTTCATTCTGTTGTTTTCAGCCCAGCACTCCAGCCTATCAAGATCACTTTGAAGTTTGTTTCTGTCTTCCAGGGTATTAGCTATCCCACCCAATTTGGTGTCATCTGCAAATTTGATCAGCGTTCCCTGCACCTCCTCATCCAAATCATTAATAAAAATGTTGAAGAGCACTGGGCCCAGGACTGAGCCCTGCTGCACCCCACTCGTTGCCTCTCCCCAGTTTGAGAAGGTTCCATTGATAAGTACTCTTTGAGTCTTGACAACCTCTCCAATATAATGCTGAGTTTGTCTTATTTATCATATTTAATTTCACTGGGGTTAGGTACCACCTCCAGACAAGCTTGTAATCATTTTCTTTTATCCTTACAGACATGTTTCTCAACACTCGCTGTTTCCATATCCCTTTCCAATTCAGTTGCCCTATTTGTTCCTTCAAATCATTTTCCCATACCATCCTACCTATGCTTTCCATCTCTCCCTTTTCCACTAATATTCTATATATTTCACTCGTTAGACCTTTTATTGGTTTATTTTCTCTTTTCTCATTTTCTTTTTTTAAAATCAACTCCTCAAACTTATTAATTCCTCTACACTCTCCATTATCTTTTAACCATTTCTTCATCCATTGTTCTAATTGAATACAATTTAACCATGATATATTTCCCTCTTTTAATCTCTCCTTTATTTCTTCCCTAGTTTTCATCCTTTCTAACCAGTCTCTTAACTTCATTACCTTTCCTTCTTTTAGACTTTTTCCCAACCCTTTTTTTAAATTTTCCAGAAAGTTCCTCATTATTATCACTGGTGTTATTGGAGATATACTCGGGACTAAGTCCTTTTTATATTTTCCCCAAATTTCCCAGTGATTTTTTAAAAGGGGGTTCTCTATTTCTTCCCCCCATTTTTTAGCATAATCTCTAAAAATATATATTTTCAAATTTTCATTCTATATCATCTCCCTTTCTATCTTCCAACCAATTTAAATCTCCTATTCCTATCATACTTTCTGCCACATGTCTCAACCTATTAGCTACATAATATAACTTTAAGTTTGGGAGCCCTATCCCTCCTTTTTTCTGCATTACATACCAACTTTTTTTAAAAAATTAAGTCTCGCCTTTCTATCTCCCTTACAAAAATTATTTACTATACTTTGCCAACTTTTTAATTCTTTTTCTGATATCTTTATTGGCATCATTCTAAATAAAAAAAATATTTTTGGTAAAATCCTCATTTTTATAAGGGCTATTCTTCCAAACCATGATAAATTTATCTTTTTATATTTCTCTAATTTACTCATAACTTCCTGTTTCAAACTGTTTAAATTTTCCTTTTCCATATCTTCTATATTCCTAGTGAGCCTGATTCCTAAATATTTAATTATTTCTTTAACTTTCATATTTTTCTCTTTACTCTCCCACACCAGTGTTTTTAAAACACTCTTGACATGCCTGTTGCCTGGTTTTGCAGCACGAGACTCACATGATTTCGTACCCATCCTGCTGTGATCTTGCTGTGGTCGTGCCGTTTCCCACTCCTCTTCTGTTTTATTTTTGTATGTGGAAAATTAGGTTCTTTTTGCCATGTGCGACACCATCACTGTTCCGTTCCTGTGTAATTTCCTTTTTGAAACTATTTTGGATCATCCCGATTTTTCTGCTAGGGGTGTGTCTGTGGAAGGGCATGTGTGTAAGGCGGTGTTGCTGACGAAAGCAGATGACAGGGTGGTTCTTCTCAAGCGCGCCATTTCAATTTCCTTTCCGCATCATTCTCCTTGGGAACGCCTGCTGGATTGTTGGTATGGAGTTCACTGAGTTGGTCCATCGTACTTTCAGTCTTCCAACTCGATTTATAAGGATCTTAGGTAAAGCACTGTGTGTTCTTTTTGTCCACACCCTTTCTCCTAAGTTTTACGGTGCAACAATACTGTTGAAAGGAGGATAGGTAGACCAGTCCGTGGACATGTGAGTGGTTGACTTTCCCTAATCCCTTAAGTATGCCATTGCATCATTACACCATTTCAACCTATCAGAATTGCATTTGATTGCATTTGCCAGAAATAAAAAAAATAAAACACGGGAAGATAAGATTTAGAGTGGGTAAGGAACCCACCTCCCATCAAAGTCCCTCCCAGCCACAACAACCAATGAACTGCAAGGGGAAGGAGAAGGGAGGAGACAGGGCAGTAGGTTAGCCATGCGAGCTCCCCCTTGTCCTAAACTTTACAGTGCAACAATATGACTTTCGCTAATCCCTTAAATACACCATTGCATCATCACACCATTTCAGCCTACCAGAATTGCATTCAATTGCATTTGTGCAGAAATAAAAAAATAAAACATGGGAAGGCAGGGGAAGGAACCCACATCCCAGGTCCATCTCAAAGTCCCTCCCAGCCACAGCAGCCAATGAAATGCAAGGGGAAGGAGAAGGAAGGTGACAGGGTGGTATGTTAGCCATGCGATGAAAGGATGCACCAGCTGAAATAGCGCTTAAATTGTGCAATAACGCATACACATGAAAGTGATCAGCGCTTGACGCGGTGTTGGAAGGGAGGCAGATCGTGGGAACAAACCAGGGGGAAAAACATGATGTGATGGAGCTCTTAGTGTTATATCCTGCCAGTAGTGGATGAAACCTTTGCTTAAACTGACATACCCTATATTTATTTATTTGTTACATTTATATACCGCCCCACAGCCGTGCTCTCTGGGTGGTTTACAACACTTGAAAACAGTAAACATTAAAAAAGTATACAAAATTTTAAAAACCATCAGAAACATATAGACAACAATATAAAAACATGATCCATTTAAAAACAACAGTTCTTTATCTCCTTTGTTTTCAGAAAAGATGTTTGGTGGCTTGTATTAACTGTCAATGAGATTTTAACATTTGTTTTATTTAGCTTGATTTTAAAATGACAGTTTACTGTGTGTGCCAGTTTACTCCCCCATTGTAACCTGTCTCAAGGGGAGAAGAGACTAGAAGACCAATAAATAAATGAAACTCTCTAGAGTACGTTGACAACTCTGTGCAAAGATCACTATGAAAGATCTCTTTCTGTCACCCTCAGCCTCCAACCCTACACATCTTAATTTTGATCTAGTACAAGCCAAGCACTTTTAGTTGACAGATTGATATTGGAAGCTTCACAAGGTGGGCTGTGTCCTATTGATATTGCTCTACTAGAAATGAATCATAAGTCTGGATTATTATTCCTAAATTGCTCAATTTCCCATTGTGTACACAATGTGGATACATAGGCTGTATAATATGAATGATAAAAGGCAACTGTCTGTTGACGTATACAGCGATGAATTATGTTGAAGAACCATTTTCCCCTGTTGCTTTAATATTTGTTGTATCCATAGCACTTGTCAGTTTTCTTAGCAAATAGCACTCTCATGCTGCATCCCCATGTGATTTGTCAGTCCCAGAAAAATGAAAATAATATATTCCAAGCAGAGATGTTAAGCAGAGACATTCCAATCTAGTTGGAGGCTATATTTGCTGAATAGATTTTCCTAGTGAAAATGGGCCGGTTCGCAAGACTCACCAAGCTCACCATGGGTAATTTAAGCCATGATGAGCCATGGTGTATGCCAGACACATGGGGCTGCCATTATGAATATGAAACCTCTAATGAGGTTGGAGCGTATCATTCAGAAGAGAAACTTGGAGGCTAGATTCAATCTTCACCATTGCCTTTCTCCAGCAGATAGCTGATCATTTGAGTTATAAATCCCTTTCATGTATATTATAGTCCAAGTTTGGCTGTTATAGTCAAACAACTGTTATAGTCCAAGTTTGGCTGCTGAAACTAAAGTAGGTTTAGCAATTGTGCTATCACAATGAAGTAAGCAGTTTCACAGGCTGCCTATCAACAACTACAAAAGTGAGAATATTCACACACACTGGTAACAAGTAGTCCTTTTAAAAGTCTTTGTAAATACCCAGTCAGCAGAATCTGAAGGTGAGAACATCATGTATCACTGCCATGATTCCAGTGATGGGGCTTTCTTACTGAATTTAGAAAGCAGTATGAAAAGGAAACTTAGGCCTTGTTCGGACGACACAATAACCAACGGGGTGGTTGGGTGAAATGATGCAACTGTCTGTTGAATTGATTATTGTGTCGTGGGGACACACACAATGGACACACAACTGTCAGTACATTATTTTGTTCATTTAAGCAACACAGAAAAACAACGGGCTGCTCCGTTGCTTATCAAATAATCAATTGATTAAAATGTTGTGTGGAGGGCTCCCTCCCCCGTCAAGTGCACTATTCCATTGTCCATAGAGTTCTCCAGCAGGAGTGGCCAAAAACACCCTGACTGCTCTTGTGCAGCCAGCAGAGCTTGCAATGGCTGATGGGATACGGCTGAGAGGACTGAGGGAGGAGCACCAGCAGCTCAGAAGGATGCGGGGACTTTCAGACATGCGATGGGGGGAGGGGCAACATGTCGTGTAGGGAGTACTAGCAAAATAATGCACGGTGAGTGTGCTATTCCCCCTTCTGTTGCCTAATATGTCGTCCGAACTCGGCCTTAGATTTAATATGCTTGTCAACAACCCAGAATTAATACAGTTGTTTACACAACCCTTCTATTGCATCTGTATTACTCAAGGGAATTTACAATGGTAAGTTCACAATGTTGGAATTAAATAACAAAATCAAACAAACAGAGGAAGACCCATAAATAAAACAGTCTTCAGATAAAACGTTAGCTACCTGGTAAGCCAAAATGCTGATGGGTGTTGTTTTTTAAAAGTCTTCAATAGCCAGTAGAAGACAATCAGAGAAGGGCCCCCATGAACTTCATGGAGCAAGGTGTTCCATAATATTGGTAGAGCCACCAACAATGTTCAATGTGGACAGAAATTTATTTATATGGAAGAACGTTAAGTTGGCCTTTTCCTGCATTCTAACGTGAATAATGGAGGCACAGGTTTACCAGCTTAGTCACAGTAGTTATATACTACCTCCAAGATCAGAGGCAACATGTGTCTGAATATAACTTGCTGGAAATACTCCTGTGATAGTCTACATATGAGCTCTGCTTTGTCTTCTTTCAAATAACACAGCTTAATTCTTTCATCCATCTATCCAACACTATAAAATCATGTTACAGATGGTTAAATCAGATGGTTACTGCTGCCCACAGGGAAAGCAACAGCAGCAAGCTTTTTGAAAAACTATTTTTTTCCTGAGACCTTTAGATGGCATTGTAGAGGATACCAATGAAGAAAGAAGGAATATAGCACAATGTAGGCAAAGCCATAAAAGAATACAGAAAATCCTCAACATAGGGGTAGTTCTTCAACTTCTACTCTTCAATTCCCTCTGATACAGATTTAAAGAGGTTGAAATCAAATGTAAGATTCCAGATGACGTCCCACCGCTGTTGGGGGGCCAAGGCTCTTCAAAAGCCTCTAATTATTATTTATGTTGTGTTTTTAGCTCCTGAAGGTTTTTATCTGAAACACATTGAGCTAATTAAAGAAGAATTTATTAAAGAAAAGATGGTTTTTATGAGCACCAGAGCTTGACCCTCTTTCTGCATCTGTATTGTGGTACTTTCCTCCTCTTTTTTCCTCTTCAAAAGCCTCAGCCTTCCCCAACCTGGTGCTCTCCAAGTGTTTTGGACTACAACCCCCTTCATTCCCAGTTATTAACCATGTTGGGTGGGGATGATGGTACAGTAGCTGCAGTCCAACACATCTGGAGGTCACCAGGCTGAGGAAGGCTTCTCCACCTAATAAGTTGGTTAGTCTTTAGGGTTGGTTAGTCTTTATTATTTTTATTTCACTGTGAGTGAGAACATCCCTATTCAGGGCTCCAATTGCCATTTTATAATCTCCAGAACTGTCTAAATGTAACAGGATCACCACAATTCCAAGTCCCACATATGAGCCTCATACACACACAGCTTCTGATCTTTTCTAAACGCTGCTGTTAATCTGTGGCATCCATTTTTGGTTTCCTTGCAAAATTGAGATCTGAGCACTTCACGAAGAGTGTTTCTTCTCCTGCTTTTCTGCTTCATAACCTCTTAAGTGGCACCATAGTATAGTAGAGTTGTATAAATATACTGGAGGAAATGGCACTTTCTTTCATGGTCATCATTAAATGCTGTGTTTTCCCCGCTCTAAAAACAAAACACCTCACCAGAAGTGCTGGTTAGACAGAGAAGCAAAACTGCAGGGCCATGTTGTCTAAAGAATTTGTAAATATCAGTGAGGAGGAAATGATGAGTGCACAATAAATGCCTTGTGTAGAAAAGCCCTCTGTCCATGCAGGCCATGTGTGTGTATGTAGCAAACTGCTCACTTTGTTGAAGTAAATCTATGTAGGCAGGCAAGCACCACTTAGGTACCTTATATAGTTCATCTTTTCCAAATTTGATTTACCCTGGCAGAGAACTGATTCTATAGATCCTTGGAGCGCACCCTGCAAAATTTCAGCCCCACAGCTATGGAATTTACCTCCAATTACTGTCTGGAATTCCCAGAAGAGCAGCTGGAATGCTTTAAGAGCCAGCAGATTTCAGTTTGCTGCCACCAAATAAGGCTCAGGTGTCAAAGGCAACTTCTGCTGCTCTTTTAAGGACAGAGACATCGCTTTAAAAGAGCCTCACAAACATTCATATAAAACCTTTCTTCTACCAGTATTCAAGCAAGCACATACGCAAGAGATATATTAACCTTACCAAGAGAAATAGTCTAAAAGGATGGTAATAGTTTCAAGCCATCTGTTCATCTCAAAGCTTACATGACATGGGACTGCTATACTGGATAGGGTGACCATATGAAAAGGAGGTCAGGGCTCCTGTATCTTTAACAGTTGTATAGAAAAGGGAATTTCAGCAGGTGTCACTTGTATGCATACAGCACCTGGTGAAATTCCCTCTTCATCACACCAGTTAAAGCTGCAGGAGCCCTGCCCTCTTTTGTATCTGGTCACTCTAGCTATACTATAAAAGAGGGCAGGTCTTCTTTACCAGGGAGTAAATCCAGCATGGAGTCTCTGGGAATGCACCTTCACTTCCTTCTCTGGCATCTTTGCACGGCTACACTTTCTTTCTTTTAATCAGAGGACCATTATTTGTTTTCTCCAATGATCCACGAAGGCAATTCTTATGTTCTCACTTTGCACTGATAATTCTACTCCATTCTGAGAACCAGTGTGGCACACATACCTGGTGCCATGCGATTATGGAAGTAGGTCCCACGTGTGATCTCTGCACATTCACACAAATACATGCATAGAGTTAATTTGCACAGGACATGCATATTAACTCTATATATGCATGTAGGCTCAGTAAATATTTTTGCCACCCCTCTGCCCATTGAGTAGACCCATTGAGTCATAAGTATATGTCTTAACAGGGCTCACCAAATCATAGGAATACTTTCTACACCAGTGTCTCCTGTCCTTTGGGGCTGCTGCCATTGGTGTGGAAAGTAGCCACATGATTCAGGCAGTACATCAGTTAAATAGCTGCAGCAATCATTACATGAGCAGCGACAGAATCAGCTACCCTTTCAAGAGTTTTGTGTATCAGTTTCCATAGTACCCAACCACGCTGCATTAGCAGTATATGAATCTTGAGGGATGCTATTCAATCTGTGTGATAAATTGCATAATATTAAAATAATAATTTAATAACGTCATCAGGCCAGGTGTGCAGCTGGCGAAAACCAATATTAGCGGTGTCAACATTCTGCTTCTACAAAGTGAATTTTCTTTTTGTTTCTTTTTCCTATCAGCTTTCTTCTGATGCAGCACCGATGAAACCACGGCAGGATCTACACTACTGCTTTATTATGGCTTATAATGGTTTTGACAATTGTTCATGCCCAGGACACATTCCGTATATCATTTTCAAAACGTTTTTAAAATGTTATATCCTGCTTGGTGTAGATCTGATATCAAGCAGGCTTGCTGACTTGAAAGCAGCAAAGTTGTGCCACCTAGTGGGCGAAAGTCAGAATGATTACTGTACTTCTGTGCCCATAGTGCATGCAGAAGTCCATTCATCTGAATGGGGTTTAACAGTGGTGCAGAATTACAGCCGTAATAATATGATATATTTCTACTTTCGGCATTCCTAAGGTGATACCACTTTTGAAAATGAATTTGTCCTGGGCATCAACAGTTGATTCATATATTATAGAACTGTCCCGAAGTTCAAAAGTATTAGGGAACAATATGTAGGTGCACAGGAGAGCTATGGAAGAGATGAGAGAGCAGCAGAATCTTAGCTGATGTGGTTCTGGGGATGTGGGATAGAGGGGATGCTTGACAGATCACCGGACTGAACTGTATATGGATAAAAAGGTTCTTTCCCTCGGGCGAGCCCACCCATGAAGCAGGGTAAGGCACCTGCATCAGGCAGCGCAGCAAGAAGAATGGCAAATTGCACCACTCTGCTCCCCACCACCCCTCCGCGTACCATGCGGGCCCACCACTGCGGTTCCAGCTGGTGTTCTGGAAAGTACTGCCAGCCACTTTCTTGCCATGGCATTTGCCACAGCAAGAGAGTGGTCAGTGGGGCTCTGTAGGGTTGCTGCCCACCCTTTCCTTCCGTTATCACATGCGGCCTAAAGAAATGGATGCGGAACTACACAAAAGATCACTCAGGTCTTGCAAGACCCCCACGACTGCTTTTCCTGGCTGAGCAGCTCTCCAAAGAACTGATGCAGTGGTAAAGCTAAGGGGTGCATGAGATAGTTTCCCCCCCCCCCCCTGGCAGTAGCACATTTTCTCTCTCGCCTCAGGTGACAAGCAACCTCATGCCAGGCCTATCTTCCACTCTAAGGAGGCTTTAAGAACAGGTGGTAAGAGCATGTGAAAATTATTTTTAAAGAACTAAAATAATGGTTGGACATATCTGGCCCACAAAAATTGAAGGAATAGCTGATTTGTTAGCACTTCTAAATTTGGCATTGCTAAGGGCTTTGTTTTTTTTAACTGACTATTGTTCTCATGCTTTCAAAAGCAACTTGATTTTCAGAGATGCATTGGTGATGATGCTTAAGTTATAGTGAGTTGGGAAATGCTTCACCTGCTGAATTCTACAGATCAAGCTGTTTTTAGAGGCACAGGAGCAGGCTACATCAGGACAGGGTTTGTTGTTGCTTTTCCATTGGTCATTTGGTTGCCACAGAACAGGTTGGTGAAGTATATTGACTTTCAGGAAGGGAGCCGACGATACTGGTTTTAGTGAAAAATATTCTTGCTAAAATTAGGGACACCATAGTAACTTGGTAGGTTCAATTTCCATGAGGATCTTGTAATTCCACTGGAGAAGACAATTATTTGCCTGATTCAAATTGATTTTTTTTCCATTAGGAGAAAAGAAAAGAAAAACTCAGGGATTGGGATGTACAAACTTTTGTGCCAGCTAGTCATGGGTTTAAGCATGGGTATGTGCATCCATATATCTCATTCGATAGACAGGGACATTCACTGAATGCACATCCCATTGAAAGCAATAGAGCTCTTGCATGTGAATGTCCATCTAGATTTATGCTTGCAGTTCCTAAAAAAGAAAAGAAAAGAAAAGAGGATATCTGAGACACTCTGTAGTGTTTCTATGGATATGAGAGACAATGGGATGGAAAAGCAAAGTATTTGATGGAAATAAAGGGATATCTTTTATACATCTTTCCTAAAAACAGGAAGCACATTGTTATCTTTATTTCAACATTTACTTTGGGCAGGATTACTTAACGTTAGCATAAATATATCACTTAGCATATGTGGAAATTGAGACTTCTGATCCAGGATGCATCATCTGTATATTTCGTCATCTAGAAAGAGATGTGTGATCTCTTACTGAAACTTCTTAACAATTTGAGAAACACACAATTACATTGGTTTTCTTTTCACAAATTTTCTACAAGCCTTTTAAAAAAAAAGTTTAGGGAAAAAGCAATACAAAACAATTACTTTCAGTTACTCTATTTTTTTATTTTAAGATCAAGCATTGCAAACCATCTGGCATTTACCGGTGCATTCAGTTCTGATAAATCACTGCACACATGTGCCTCCATCCGTGATTTTTATTTTTAGACCTCGCAACCTACTTCTATTTTTGATAACTGAAGCCTTGAAAATAGGGGTGAAATTGTGTGAGAAGAGAAAAGCAGGCAGCTGGAGAAGGCAAGCAGGGATAATGCAGAGATGGGATGGCTTACAGGTGCAAAGAGGTTGCTATGATTGATGGCGTATGGATTGTGCTACATATATTATATTTCATGCAGGTGGGGAAAATAATACTCCTGATAAATATATGGGTGGAACACACACATTTGGATGACAGCACTTGCTACCAATTGTAGCTCCTTTAGCAAAAGAAAAGCAATGTTAATCTCCAAAAAAACCCACCAACCCACACAATTGCAGTTTCGAAGCACCTACCATGGCAACACGTGGGAGGGATTGAAAGTGGAGTATCCGGCCCCCAAACTTGGCAGCATCAGGTTACACAGCCATTAATGCACAGTAAATAGTGACTAATGATGGGGCTAAGTATTCCCCCCCCCCCTTCTGTAATGCGCAACTACAAAGATACAGACTATTGAGTCTTGGCATTTAAAGTACATTATTTGCCATGCTTTGGTTCACCAATGGTACCTGATTGTTTCCAGGCCTACTGTTTGTAAACACTCATTTGGGTCTCGCCTCCAACCCTGCATCTTTGCGAGGCTTCGCACATGTGCAGCTGAGCAAGGTGGAGAAACATCACAGCAGTGATGGAGGTGGGATTTGCCCCCAAAGTATGCCCACTGTCCTAACCCACATTCACCCCACCAATGACACAGGCACTGGCGGTGACGATGCCCAAAGTAAACATACACAGTAAAACGCGACCACGAAAATGCGCAGCTTCAGGAGGAAAACCATGACGTGGCTGCAAATGGGTGGCTGCATCATGTGTCCAAAGGTGTGCAAATTCACAGCCATGGCAGGGCATATACCCTGTACAGATATGTCCCAAGAAACAATAGAAAATATTAAAAAGATGAATGAAACACTAGCACTTCAGATGGTAGTCAAATGTTTTTCTTTCTGATCCACTGCCATCAGAGGCATGTTTGATGGGAACCGGAGAGAGGATCTTCTTGGTGGCTGCTCCCAGATACTGGAACTCCCTGCCAAGGGAGGCTAGGGCCACAGCTAGACCTAAGGTTTATCCTGGGATCATCCAGGGTCCGCCCCTGCCTGAGCACTGGATCCCCTGTGTGTCACCTAGATGAACAGGTTTGACCTCTGGGGGACATCTACACAGCATTCCGAAGGCGCCCTGAAGCCCCTTGAGGGCGCCCCAAAAACACTCGTGTAGCACGTACCGGGCGAGCCGACGGGCGAGGAAAGGGGAGGGCACCTCCCACGCCCCTGGGACCGCGCAGGGGCCGCCGCCGCCGCCCCTTTCCTCGCCCGTCCGCCCTCTTCCCTCCCACGACCCAGCCCCGCTGCTGGGAGCTCTCGCAGGGCCTGCTGGCTAAAGGGAAACGGAGCCAGGAGCAGCCCGCCCGCAGTCTGCGCTGCCGAAGCACGCCTCCTCCTCCACCTCTTCTGGGGACGATTAAGGTACGTACTACATGAGCGTTTTCGGGGCACCCTCAAGGGGCTTCGGGGCGCCTTCGGAATGCTGTGTAGACGTGGCCCTGGACAATCCAGGGATAAACCTTAGGTCTAGCTAAGGCCTAGGTTGCCCCCCTCTCCATTCCAGCAGGCAAAAATGTGTTTGTTCTGGCTGATTCTGTGAGGTGTCCACAGGCTACTCTAACAGTACAATCCTATACATGTCTATTCAGAAGTAGGTCCAATTTATGGCGTATAGCAAGGGTGGCCAACTTGTGGTTGTCCAGATGGTTGGGCCTACAGTGCCCATCAACATAGCCAGTGATGAGGGGCAGAGAGAATTGTAGGCAAAAACAACTGCCACAAGTTGCCCATCTCTGGACTGCAGCAGAAGACAAGGTTCAATTATCAAGGCCAAGCTAGATGCTCCATGATTAAAGCTCCTAATGTTTTTTCCCCCCTGCAGTGGCAGGCTAGGGAGGCTGATTTGGAAAGGTTCCACAGTGAGACCCTCTGTTTAACCCCTTGCCCGCACACCAATTTTCTGATACACATTCTGGTTCCCGGCAAAGCGGCTATTAGCTACAGAGGGGAATATATAAAAACAAAATATGACTTTGTAGCTAATTGTATGTGTATTGGGAGAATCAGTGTGGGGCCAAAGTGTATTCCTGTTCCAAGCCAGGAATTGCTTTTTGAGAAAGAAAACAAGATCAGAACATAAAGGCACATCTAGTTTGGCACACTTTTTTTCTTTTTTCTTGAGTTCGCTCTGGGATTTAATATGAAAGACATAATGATCCTGTTCAGACAACACACTAAGCCACGGTGGTTAAGCATTTTAAGCTAAACATTATGGCTTAGTATGTCATGTGAACCATTCCTAACCATGGTGGCTACATAACCATATTTTAAGCATGTCCACTATTTGCTGCAAAAAGGCCTAACCATGACTTAGTGTGTTTTCTGAATAGGCACAAAGTAATCCCGCCCCCCCCCCTTTTTTTTGCTTCAAGACTACAGTACACAACTCCGGTATTATTTCACTTTTCCACCAGCCCCATCCAATTTCTCTCTTATAGGTATGAGAAGGGCATACCTGTTGCCATGCAGTGATAAAGATAGAATAAGTCCCATTTTGTGTTCCTTCAGAAGAGCTGCCATCTAAGCTCTCTTTATTAGTATTTAAGCACACCATTGTACATTCTTGTACTCCCAACAGTAGAGTGCACTCTTCTACAAGGGAAAAAACCACACGTATACAGGCAATATACAGGATAATATATATCTTTGGAACTGACTTCCTAGCAAGAATACTGTTTTTCAAAGTGGTTATACAGGATGCAAGGAATGAATACCGCTGTGATAGAAATGCTGTCAGAAAGTGATTTGCATGACTAAACAACCATTATACTTGTTAGACAGATTTCTGACTGCTGGGTGGTGATGTCTGTGGTTACATGCAGGGGAAGTCGCGGGCCTGCTTTCGGATCCCTTGAACTATGCCGCACTCCCACACTTGCAGCACAGGATCTCGTCCTGCTGGGTGAGGAAGCCCTTTCCCACCAGGGAGCTGGCACATTTGCTGCACTGAAAGCAGTCGCTGTGCCACTGGCGATCCTCAAACGAGATAAAATTGGCTCCACCGAGAGCTAGGAGAAGAAGACAGGAGATGAAAAGTGGGATCAGAAAGGCATTTCGCTTATGCTCTAGTAAGCAAAGTTCTTCTCTCTTTTCTCCTGGAAAACCTACCCAGATTTCAGAGCTTAAGACAAATGAACAAATGAAGTGGCCTTATATTGAGATAAATCACTGTTCTACCTTAGCTGGTATTCTATCCTCTTGCTCCAAAGCATGTGATTTAATGCGGAGCCTATGGGTCTCATGGGCATAGATTGTTCAACATTTCTGAGATAAAAGTTCCCCAAGTGGAATGAACGTTAGGGTTCAGGGTTCAGTCCAAATCACACATCCTCACCCCTCAATTCTGGCCATGTTATCAACCCAGCCTTGTACCATGTTCATCAAGGGCTTCCTCATTAAATAAAATGTTTTACTTATCATGAGCATTTTTCCCAAATGGGGAAACTAGAAATAACTCAAGAAGTTGATGCATTTGTGTAGTTAATTGAAAATCAAACTTGTTGACATGAGCTATGACACAAGATGATAATGCAACCATTTATTCAAATTCAGCAATAGTATGTTGGAACACATACCGCTTTCTTCATTTTAACACAATATGCTAATCCACATTCACAGTCATGGGTTGCCACAGTTCATTGCACTCCCTGTGCATGTTGGAGCACATGCAATAGAGTCAGGAGATGATTTTCCAGATTTCACATACTGAGTACATTCTCCCAGACATTCACTAGCACATGTTCACAGCCCCCAAACCATATAATGAGTGCAGTTGTTTGCATAAGCTGAAATGAGAGTTTCCATGCTATTTGAGAGAATATGTGCCAATATGCTATCTTTTGTCAATGGCCTGGTTCAGGCAACATGCTAAACCATGCTGCTTAACCACAAAATGGTTAAGGGTGTGCAATGCATTCCCTTAACCATTTTATGGTTAAGCAGCATGGTTTAGCGTGTTTTCTGAACCAGGCCTCTGTGTGTCTTTTTCTCCTCTACTCACTCATATACTATTTGATTTATGATTGCTAGTCCTGAAGGAAGAGTCACCAACTATGGTGTCAGAAGAGATGGGAGCAGCAGCTAGGGACAATTCAAATCCTGGGGAAGCATCCAAAAGGTTTTTGCATAAAATTGGGAGAGGGCCTTTTCCCAAAGAGAGTAACATTTGGGATTGAAAATGGGTATGAGGCTCCCCAAAGGAGCTGTGTTGAAGGAGGCAAGAGTCTTGTTTTATTGAACGTGTGGTAACATCTGCCAAAATCTCTCCCCAACTTTCTGATGTTATTGCTATAAGCATCATGACTGAGAGGGGTTCCTGGGCAAGTCCAGCCTCCTATACCATGCACTGTGTAATGTTGCCAGGTAGTATGGAGAATTTAGCTTTGTATATAGACTTCTTATTGTTGTGTATTTTAACTGAATTGTTTTAGTGGCTTGGACAGTTCAATTGTATTTTGTTATTTTATGTAAGCTGCTATGAGGATCCTTCTGAATTGATCGGTGGGGGACATCTACACAGCGTTCCGAAGGCGCCCCGAAGCCCCTTGAGGGCGCCCCGAAAACGCTTGTGTAGTACGTACCTTAATCGCAGACTGTGGGTGGGCTGCTCCAGGCTCCGTTTCCCTTTAGGCAGCAGGCCCTGCGAGAGCTCCCAGCAGCGGGGCTGGGTTGTGGGAGGGAAGAGGGCGGACGGGCGAGGAAAGGGGCAGTGGCAGCGGCCCCTGCATGGTCCCAGCAGTGTGGGAGGCGCCCTCCCCTTTCCTCGCCTGTCCGCTCTCTTCCCTCCCACGACCCAGCCCCGCTGCTGGGAGCTCTTGCAGGGCCTGCTGGCTAAAGGGAAACGGAGCCTGGAGCAGCCCGCCCGCAGTCTGCGCTGCCGAAGCACGCCTCCTCTTCCTCCTCTTCTGGGGACGATTAAGGTACGTACTACACGAGCGTTTTCGGGGCGCCCTCAAGGGGCTTCGGGGCGCCTTCGGAACGCTGTGTAGACATGGCCTTAGAAATGAAATAAGCCATGTACTATAACTTATAGAGTTGCAGTCACTGACCATAAACTTTTTGGATAGAGTGGGTTATGCATCTAAAATAAAGAAGTTAATTGTAGACTAGCACATTTTTATGGAGTCAAGTGTCTAATTGCTTGAAATTAACTTTGCCTGTTTAAAAAAAATCAGAGTCAGCTGTGATGTGGTTATGTTTGAGAGAGGGATGGGGAGACTAGATTATCATAGCAGGTTGAATTTCCCAATTTGTTTCTTCATTTCTTTCTTTGAATGGCAGGATTAGCAATTAGTTGGCAACATTATTCCTCAGAACTGGGGCAGGATGTCATTCAATTTATTTTTGAGGTCTTAAAGTAATGGTCTTAAAGTACTTTTAAAATAGCCTCTGAGTGTTTGCCAAACCTTTAATTATAAGCCATTTAAACACAAATATTTGAAGCCGCTTTTCCATAGCTGGCAAAATCTGTTCTTCAGCTTTGGGAATAAATGTTCCTACCATCAGACATACAAAATGCCTTCCATGCCTTTTTTTTTTAATCCCATATAGGGTACATAGATTTCCACCCCATCAAATTCCAGCTGCTATTAGTTGTGCTCCTCCAGTGTGTGTGTGTGTGTGTGCGTGCAAGAGAGAGAAAAATGGGAAAGGGGGATGACTCATTTACACTTTGACTTGCTTCAAACATTTCTCCATTTTGTAAGTTATTTTGATTCTCGGAGGCCTGTAACTGTAGGGTGACTATATGGAAAGGAGGCCAGGCCTCCGGTATCTTTAACAGTTGTGGAGAAAAGGGAATTTCAGCAGGCATCATTTGTATGCATGCAGGACCTGGTGAAATTCTCTCTTTGTCACAACAGTAAAAGCTGCAGTAAAAGCTTGACCAGATACAAAATGGGGCAGGGGTCCTGCAGCTTTAACTGTTGTGATGAAGAGGGGATTTCACCAGGTGCCGCATGCATACAAATGACACCTGCTGAAATTCTCTTTTATCTACAACTGTTAAAGATACAGGAGCCCCGGCCTCCTTTCCATATGGTCACCCTATTAATTGATTACCTTCATTTTGCAGTTGTACTTTTCCAGTATTGAAGCACATTTCAATGTATATCATGGGTTGGAAACCTGTGGCCCTCCAGATGTTGTTGGACTGCAACTGCCATAAATCCAAGCCAACATGGCTAATACCGAGGAATGTTGGGAGTTCCTCACCTCTGGTGTACATTAAGAACAGCAGCTTTGGGACAACTTGACAACAGTACTATTAAAGGGTGGACATATACATGCCCAACTTGTCATGGTAAGTATGTTGGTGTTATTATTATATTTGATCCCATACTTCCTCCAAGAAGCCCAGGGTGGCATACATAGGTTTTCTCTTCCTTTATCCTCACAATCATCCACTGAATAGGTGAGGTCTGAAGGCGAAATTAGACATGATGCTAAATGTGTCATTAGAAGAGGGCCTTCTCTGCAGTGGCCCCACACCTGTGGAACAAACTCGCATCATAAGTCCACCATGCACCATCCTTGCAGGCTTTTAAGAAGGCCTTAAAATATATTATGTTACTGTGGCCTTCTCATGATATGAGTACTGCTGTTGCTGCTATTATCATTGTTGTTGCTGGTTTTGTTGTTGGCTTTTATTGCTTTTAACTGCTATTTTATTGTGTTTATGTTTTTATTGCTTTTAATATTTTAACGGGGTATTTTAAAATGTATTTTATTGTTGTAAGCCACCTTGTGGGGGTTCTGCCTTGAAAGGCAGCCAAGAAATGTTTTAAATGAATAAATAAAATTGAAAGCACATCACATTTTTAAAAAATTAATAGCAGACGCAGGAGATGTTTTTCACTGGCACCACAGTCTGTGGGGAATGGAGGTTCAACCCTTCCCTCCTCTTCAACCACAATCCCAAAGAAAATCTTCCCATGCTGCTATGAGCCTTACAAAATAAACACACCCCTCTCATTGGCACCATCCATGTCTTGATAACCATAGTTGTACAACATGGGTTTGATCCATGTGTAGTCTTGTGTAAATCAATGGGACTTAGGTTACTTATGACTAACCTGCCCCATTGATTTCAAAGGGTGTACTCTAAGCATAACTAAGTCTGGATCCAACTCCATGACATGGAAGAATTCTGTTTTTTCTTTGTATGGTAGTCTTTTGTCCTGGTGTTGGAGCTAGATCAAGATTAGTAGAATGCAGAGATGGGTCATTTTTTTAATTTAAGGGCCCACCGGATAAGTTCTGTTTCCTTGGAAGATTTCTTTTAAACATATGTTTTGTTTGTTTCTTCTTTCTGGTGTCTCACAGATGAATGAAACTAAAGATAAATTGACAATGTCCTGAATATTCAGTAAAACATATTTTTAGACTACAGTCTTTAAAGCTGTCCTACCATTCTAAGTACATGTGTGGGATATAGTCTACTAAAAATAATGTAACACTCATCTGTTAAAAGGCTAAAATAAGAACCTGCTTGAATATGTATGCCTCTTTGCTGGAAGTGTAAATATCACATTGCCTAGGTGATTCTATCACCTATGGAACCAATATATAATAGCAGAAATAGAAATTAACATTTAAAGTGCTCCATTGATTTATATTTAATTAAAAAGACAATGGCATTGTGTTCTTTACTTTGAAAGCAATGCACTTGAGGTTTACTTACTTGGCTTGTCTTTGAAGTTAAAGATGATCAAAATGAATAAATAATTTCAGTTCTAAAAATTGATTCCTTCAATTGGTCAAACACAGTGGAAGTAGCTCCTTACGCAAACTGCTATCTGTGTTGAAAGCTATAGCAAAAATCCAGTGCTTGAGCTTCAGCACTGAAGCTAGAATGCCATCAGGGGGGGCAGGGGCTACCCAGTGTTTTGCTCTTGTGTCCCATGCTGGGAGGAAGCTGTGGATGAAGCCAGAACTAGATAACACAATAACTTGAAGAAAAGGGCAACCAAAATTATCAGAGGGCTGGAGCAACTCCCATGTAAGGAAAGTTCACAATGTTAGAGGGTATTTACTCTAGAAAAAGGGTAAGTCATGATAGAGGTGTGTAAAATTATGCATAGTATAGAACAGGGGTGGGGAACATATGGCCCCTCCAGATGTTTTGGCTTATAACTGCCATCATCCCTAGCCAGTATAGCTGATGGTGAGGGATGATGG
Source organism: Elgaria multicarinata webbii (assembly GCF_023053635.1). NCBI lineage: Eukaryota > Metazoa > Chordata > Lepidosauria > Squamata > Anguidae > Elgaria > Elgaria multicarinata. Next base: position 99,943,233 of record NC_086174.1, read on the forward strand.
GAGGTGTAGGCCAAAACATTTGGAGGGCCACAAGTTACCCACCCCTAGTGCAGAGAAATGGATTAGAGACGTGTTTCTCCTTTTCTCATAGTCCTAGAACTCAAGGTTATCCAATGAGACTGAATATTCAGGCCAGGAAAAAAAGTACTTTTCCACACAGCACATAGTTAAACTGCAGAACTCCATTCCTCAGGATATGATGACTTAGGTGGCGTTAAAAGGGGGGGGGGGTTAGACAAATTCATGGAGGATAAGACTATGGATGGCTACAAGCCATGATGGCTACATACAGTCTCCAGGGAAGGATCTACTACTGCTTTGACGTGGTTTATAATGCTATTGATAATACCATATACAGTTTTCAAAGTGTTATATCCTGCTTGGTGGAGATCTGGCCCGGGATACCAATAGCTGGGGAACAGGCATTGGGGGGTGCTATGCACTCATGTCCTACTTATGGGCTTCCCATAGCCACTGTGAGAAATGGCATGCTGGCCCAGATAGGCCATTGGTTTGATTGAGCTTATCTCTTCTTGCCAAACCCCTTATCTCATTCCTTCTTAAACCTCCATAACATGTGGTACAACTGACCCATGTCACCATGTCTGGTATATCTCCACTCCAGCACTGAATCATTTGCTGCCATTGGCAGGTCAGGTAAACACAGAATATTGTGATGTCAGATAAATTGCACTAGATGTAACAAGAGGACATAACAGCAACTACATTTTTTTGTGAAAAAAGATAATACCTCCCCCCTCCTTATTCAGTTTTTAGCTGAATCTCATTATATCCTCATAATTGTGGAAATAGTGCTGCTTCCTTGGGATCATATATAGTAGTGGTGGATATATAAGATCACATATATTACAGGGAAACATGGGATTGTTTCCCTGTTTTATAGGCGATCAGTGAATAGAGCGTTCCACCATGTTAAGGCGGAACTGGGGAGTGGGTCATTCTGCCATTCATAAAATGGAAAGTTTTCACCAATCTTTCTGAAAATAAGACCTGCCAGAAAGAAATGCTGGTTTTACATATCCTGGGACTTTCAAGAAGATTGGTGAAATATTAAGGGAAGGATGGCAGTTGAAAACACAAAAGAAATAAAAACCTCTCTGAGTCAAAATTACACTCAAAACAGCTGTTGGCGACCATTTTTTTGGCACCAGGTTGGGGAAGGGCTGCTGTAAACAAAAAAAGTTAAGTAGGTGGCCTTAAGTTGTTCGTCAACAGTTTTCCACAACCCCACAGCCACCTCTGCATATCCTATTCTCCATCCTGTCCTCATGGTTTATGTCTTCTTTGGGAGAATGAGAATTTCACTGGCACTTTCTGCCTCCTTAGGGAGGATGTGGCGTTATAGGCCTGTGAGCCTTAACTCCCAATTTCCCTGCTTTTTGGAGTTTGGTTGAAAACTGTAGAGCCTTAACATTGTTTTGTAAACCGTAGGGTTTTTGTTTATTGAATATATATATAGGAAGCCCAGGTGCCATGATCAGTGTCTCACCCTCTGTGGGGCACTGAAAACGAGTGCAATTTGGACACTTCAGGCTTTATTAGCAGTTTGCTACAGAATTTCAGTAGCAGTGAGGTAATGCTTTGCCGACCCTGGTGGTGGTGGTGGGGCATGCACCAAGGCAGTGAGGGGCACATGCTGCCCACCCTTGATATATAACGTAGTAAGAGTATTACTCTCCAGTTCATCATACATTTTTAAGGGCCCAGCCCACAAAGAGACATCATCAAATCTGAAGTAAGGAGCACAAGCGCCAACCGGGGGGGTGGGGGGTGGGGTAAAGCAAGTTTACTGGTTGTGAAAATATCAGTCATATGTCAATAACTGGATAGTTCATAGTCACCTGTAATGGGCTTGGTGCAGGCCACACACTTCTTTGCATAACGTCTGCTGAAGCAGTCGAGGCAGTATGGATGTTCATCTTTGGAAATAAACCGCTGCTCTGCAAGCTGCTTCCCACATCCAGTACATAGAAAGCATTCTTTGTGCCATGGCTGGTCATGATAAGTCACTCCGCCAGAGGTTATCACCTAATGGATGCAATAACAGCACTAGGAGCTGGATGATGGACTCAGAAATGGTTGTAGAGTGCAAAATTTACTAATTTAGGTCAGTAATGGTTAATCTTCCACGGCTGGTTTCTAAAATGAGAGATGCCTGCTTTGGAGTCAGCCCTCTGATGAGGAAAAGCTCTCTCCTACACTTTAAAACAACGGGGAGGCACTCTGTACATGCTCAGAGCATTACTTTTAATTAATGTCCTATGTTTATTTCCCCATAGGAGAATGGGTAATTTATTTGATGGGATGTCCCGTATTCTAAAGTTGATCCTTGGTACAGAAAAAGGATTTCAGAGCTCAGCCCCATGTCACCTTCCCTGATACTTCAGTTCCTACCTAATTATTTATAGAGCAGTATGAAAATATCTGGCATAAGGATGACCTATAATCCAAATTCAGATTACATGAAGACTGGGAAGAACGAAACCGGTGAATTGCACACCAGTGCAGACCAGGATTCAAGGAGGAACTCAAAGAACCTTGACACATTCAAGTCATGCTGATTCTCCCTACTCTAGTGCTGTCAGCATTGACCAGCTGATCACCTCTGCCGCGGGGGTGGGGAGATGAGCGGAGTGATTCAGTTCTCCTCCTCCCCCTTCTCTCTTGGCGATGAAATGCTTTCAAAGCTGAGGATCAGAGTCCTTGTCTTTCCCAGTGCAACAACCATCCCCACACTTTTTCCATTTGTGATCTTACCTTTTTGCAGGAGTAACAACACTGAGCAAACTGCTTCTCAAAACAAGGCACACAATAGTTGTCGTCGTCCTTGGTAATCAAAGGCTTTGTTCCTAGTGGTTGCCGACAATGTTGGCAAACGAAGCAAGCTTCATGCCAACAATTTCCTTTAAATTCCATTTTACGAGAACCTGCCAAGCCAGTCACAAATTCAGTCAGTTTACTAGATAACTGGGTGTATTTTATAAAGATGTTCCCAACTCAAGATGTGACCATTCAGACGTTCTTTCTCCATTACTCATTCCTAAGAATAGCACAGCAGCACACATACGCATCAGTACATTTTCCACTCAAGATTTTTTATTTTTTTTGCAGGGATGGGGTAGTCAAACCAAAAAGGTCAACACAAAATGAATCAAAGTTTATAAAAATATTTAGGGAAGAAAATCCACCTGGGTTTATGTACTGCCTTGGCAAAAAAGGTGATATAGAAACATTAATTAATAAATAAAATCACTTTCTACTAAGAAGGAAAATCATAATACATGTGGATGTCTCTACAGTTTACCACACTGGCTTCAAAAAAATTATTTCTATGCTTCTGATTTCCACAAATTTTATAACTTTATACAGTTTGTGCTTTCCCTAGTTAGAAAGAAGACTAAGATGACTTAGGTAAACCAGCAACATTTTGCAACTAGTTTACCTCTCCTTCAGTGAACTGCGTTCTAAGAGTAGCGTAAATAGGCCAAAATAATGCATAATGTCAACTATTTTCAGTTGAGTGAGCTCCACATTAGTTAATTGGAACTTTCCAGTACCACCTCTTCAAGGGATTGATAGGGCATTATTTGAAATTGCCGTATAAGGGATGCCTCACAACTCACAGAAAGGAGGAAGGCAGATCATGAAAACAGCTCCCTTGTGTATGTGTTAATTTAATACAGGGAGAGTATAATGAAAACAATGCGGTTCTAATCAGCTCAAAGTCCTGCAAGGCATAAAATATGGCATCTTCTTGAGTGAATTAAATGCCTTTTCAAGACTCTGGCATCGTAAACTGAGAGGGTCAATACTGCATGATTGCATTGTAGCTTCACAGTGGATCCACAAATTATCTTATTACTGTACTTTTCCTGCACCAGTAAACATTGTTAGTGAAGCCTGCTATCCTCCATTTTATTCCATTTAAAATAATAGAAGAAAATTGCCATAAATATGTTATGATCTGAAACCAACCTCTGCTCAGATATAAGCTCATTAACAATGCACTTCAAAAAGAGAGAAGTTGAGAAAGAATTCCTTTCTCACTGGATCTTTGGGAGTCCATTTTGTGGCCAAAAATAAAATAAATTCGTCATAGACATGGAAAATGCTAGAGGCTCTTTCGGATGTCTCAAAATGTTGTGCCACAGATTTCAGGGGACAATATTTGGTCTCACAATGTTTGATGAGGTAGACTTGCTGTAGGAAACAGCTATGCTATGGGCTTCTGGCGTCACCCATTTCTCACCTTGCACATTCCGCAGCATAACATGGAAACCATTGTTTTAAGTGGGTTTACAGGAAGAAAAGGCACTGCTGGGGAGGAATGGCTAGCCTTTCTGGTATTTGCAAGAAGCCATTTTGATTTGTTTTCAGCTGTGGAAGCTGTATATTTTTAATTAACTTTATATTGTAAAATAAAAGAAAGGCCATACTGGTGATCCCACTGGAATGCTAGAACAGGGAGCCCTCCGTTTTTTGAAACATAATGTTCATTAAAAATCTTTTAGAGTTTTAAACTTTAGGAAAATGCATTGAAAATGGTGTGGAATGCATTGTAGAAGAGTATGTTCATGGGGACCAGTTAAGCACAGGAATAATTTAGTGATACTAAATCAATCCATGCCACTATGGAATTGGAATGATCTCCCCAGAGAAGCTCGCTGGCCACTTACGCTGTGGTTCTTTTGGTGCTGGGTGACGATCTCTTTTTGTTTCTTTAATTGTCCAGGTTTTCTAGTCCTTTGGTTTTTAAAATCGTGTTGTTGTTGTTGTTGTTTTGATACTGCTGCTGGCTTTTACCCTGGTTTTTATTTTAGTTCTATCTTGTTTTAATTTTAAAGTTTTTATATTATTTTTTAGTACGTTATCATATCTTATGGCTTTAAGTTTTGTTTTGTGAACCACCCCTGAGAGCTTGGACTATTGGCCAGTGTAGAAATGTGCTAAATAAACAAACAAATAATCACATCCCAAAGAGCTATATAAAAAAGAAGCAGCATAAAGGAGCGTGGAATGTCACAAAGGTGGGTGGTTTGGACAGCAATCAGCAAACTCTCTGTAACTCTGTAAGGACGGCGTGATACCTGTGCAATGAAGCCATTTTCTGAACTGGGCCTTGGATCAAAGAAGACAGTTTCACCTTACTCAAGCATACTTCTGCCTGCTGAGTTCCAATAGCCAATTGCTCAAAGTTAATTAAAAGTGCCATGCAGCCCTGTTTATTTAGTTAGCAAGCAGCAGCAACAACGTTATCTTACCAGGCATAATGGTCCTCTTGCAGTGGAAGCACTTTGATGAGTACTCATTAGAATAACACTCTGTGCACAGCAGGAGCTCATCTTTGGCAGCGAAGGGTTTCTCGACCAGAGAGTGACGGCACTTGGCGCACTTGAAGCAGGCTTCGTGCCAATGGCAGCCTTTATAAGCAAGATCCTTGGAAGCAGATGAGACATGTTAATGAACACCATTTGCGTCCTTGGAAAACATCCAGTTGGATAAAATCAAATTGAAAGGCATGATGAGCCTCTGGCTTCAGAAGCGTGGTCCAAAGTGACCTGAATATTCTGACCAATGTTCTGTTGTTTGGCTCTGATTTATTTTCCTGAGTTTTTCTTCCTGATGCTGCTCTGGAGAAAACTGTATATTTGCCAGAATGAAGAAACGGATATATGGTCTGTACCCCATTGGTTCATCCTCCCAACCCAGAACTAGTTCCGCCCCCAATTTTGCTCATGAGGCAAAGTACCCCACTGCAACCCACATAGGAAACTGCCTTCAACCAAATCAGACCATCAACCCATTACACTCACTATTGGCTTAGTTTAGCCAGCCCTACCATTTGGCAGAGTGAGGCAGTTGGCTCAGGTGGTAGATGGTGGGAAGCAGGGAATGGTGACAAATTGTCGGATGATAGCGCTGTGTGTGTCAGGCACCCTGCCCCATATGCTCGGTTTTGGTGAAGGAGGATGCCCCACTATCACCAGTGTGGCATTAAGATTGACCGGCCAGTCTAATCAGCTGTTTTATTTATTTATTTCATTTATATCCTGCCTTTTTTCCTCCAAGGAACCCAAGGCGGTGTACATAATCCCCCTCCTCTCCATTTCTATCCTCACAACAACAACCATGTGAGGTAGGTTGGGCTGAGAGCCTGTGACTGGCCCAAAGTCACCCAGTGAACTTCCATGGCTGAGTGGGGACTAGAACCTGGATCTCCCAACTCCCAGTCCAACACTCTAACCACTACACCACAATGGCTCTTCCATTCCACACTGGAATGGGGGAGGGGCAACCATCTTGTTCTTTGAATCAGGCAGTGAAACATCTTTGGTCGGCCCTAATTTGTCTATGCTGACTGGCATTAGCTGTCCAGGATTTCAGACAGGAGTGTTTCCCAACTCTGTCTGGAGGTGCCAGGGATAGAACCTGGGGCATTTTCCATGCAAACCAGGCAATCTTATCACTGAGCTAAGGCCCTTCACCTAAGATCAAGGACATAAGAATGTAAGAGTTGCCAAGCTGAACCAGACCAACGGTCCATCTAGTCCATCATTCTTGTCACACATTGGCCAACCAGCTGCCCACAGTAAACCCACAAATAGGACACAAATGCAACAGTGGCCTCCTGCCCGAGTTCCCCAGCAACTGGTGCACACAGGCTTACTGCCTCTGATACTGGAGGGAGCACGCAACCATCAGCACTAGTAGCCATTGCTAGCCTTCACCTCCAGGAATTTATCCAACTCCCTCTTAAAGCCATTCTAATTGGTGGCCATCACTACATCTTGTGGTAGCAAAATCCATAGTTCAACTATGCGCTGCAAGAAGTATACATTTCTGTTTACACGCCCCACTTTACTGTGGGGTGTGTAGTTCTAATCAAAATTCTGCCGGAGATTTAAAAGAAAAGGATGAGATAAACAAACCCAAAGAACTGGAAGTTTGTTTACTTTTGATTGCCTCTGTTCCCAGTAAACTGTCATTTCTGTGATGAGTGGGGAGGCATTAGGAGATAAACAACAAAATTAAGTTGTCATTTAGGGAATAAAATATTTTAATCCAAACACATCTTTTTGGAGGTATCTTGCTCGAGGAGACAGTGTTATTACATAAAAATGATAAATGTCACTTGTTTCTAGTGAAACGCCCCTTGAATCTTTGCAGTTACAGTGGAGGCTGCCTTTAGTATCGAGCAAGGGAAGTAATTTTTCACTGGTGATTTGTCAGCGGAATTTATTTTAAAAGTTTTGCTTGATCTTATCAGTTGAATTAAATCCAAGATAGAAAAGGAAATCAGCTCTGTAATCGCTCTGGAATGAGTTGTTAAAACAATACAACCTACTACCGTTTTAAAAAATCAGATACTAAAGAAAGCAGCAATATTATATGGAGGTTAATGCAACAATTTCACATCTCTCTCTATGTATGAGGCTGCTGAATACAAATGATGGATGAAACCACTGCGTCTGTTGGGAGACTGCAAGCCATTAAAACCTTCTTATCCTTCCTGGAGCTTAGTATCACCAGCCATCCATTCGTCATTTTATATGGGTGCCCCGACCCCATCTCTGCACAAAACCTGCAAATGTTAAGGGTGGAATTTTGGGGGTGTGGGTGCATTGTACATCTGGCTGTATATTAATGCATAGACAAGCACCTCAATTAGCTCAACATTGGACCACATCTCCCTCCGAGCAAAAATGAACACTAGTGGTGAATCTTCATTATGATGAGCAGTGCTGAGTCATTAGCAGCAGGGACGACTCCAGGGTGGACGGCCCCATTCTGGTACCCTCCAGATGTATTGGACTACAACCCCCTCACCACCACAGCATGCTGGGTTGGGATGATGGGGGCTGTAGTCCACCACATTTGGAGGTTGGGAAAGGCTGCTCCCGGGAGTAGCATTGGGTAGTTCGCACCCCACCGAAAGGCTTCTTCATTTTCTATCTCAGAACAGTAGCATAGTTTCATGACACACAGCAATTAATTCTCAAGCACTCTCAGTGAATGAATCAAACATTTGAAAAGCCTGAAGATCAAAATAAGTGATGCCCACTTTTCCTTTCTTCTCTAACTGCCAGTTCATCAAGAATAAGCCAATGAAGCTAGTTGAGAAGGATGTGGAAGCTTTATGGCTGAGAGGCCTGTAATTACACACACTGCCAGCTCCACGTTTTTGAGAGCTCGTGGGCAAGACATCTTCCCATGGTGCCCAGCCATGGTTCACTTTGCATTTTGCTTCTTTTAAAAATCTATTTTAATGTGCTTTTATTCTGTTTTCATTTTATTTTGTCTTGTATACCACTCTGAAATTTTGAATGGGGAGCAGTATATAAATATTGTAAATAAATACAAATGAATGTCCCCCCTCCCTCAGTGAGCCTTCCTACTCACTACATTGTCACCAGCTGCTATTGCTCCTCATCCTCTTTCTCTGCTACCACTTACTTGCTTGACAGGCAGAGAGCCAGTGAGCAAACATGCCGTGGACTCTACAGTTCCTCCTTCTCACTGCCATCATTGCCTGGGGCAGAGGGAGAGGCAGGTGGACAAGAAGGTTGCAATGATGAAGAGGAGCAAGCCCAGGGGGCTTTTGTCAGTGCCCCCCTGCTGGGGTATGGGCTCTTGGCAAGTACCCAACTATGTCAAGCCTTGGTGCCATCGTGGTAGCACACGGTGCCTATTCTGAGGGAAGCTCGGAGGACGGCAACAAGAGAGAGGGCCTTTTCTGTGGTGGCCCCCCAATTGTGGAACAATCTCCCTGACGAGGCCTGCCTGGCACCCGCATTGTTATCTTTTTGGCACCAGGTCAAGACTTTTCTCTTCTTTAGCCTGGGTTTGGTTTTGTATGTTTCTGTGGTTTTAAATTGTGATTTAAATTGTTGTATACTGTTTTAAAGTGTTTTTATCCTGTGTAAACCACCCAGAGAGCCTCAGCTATGAGGTGGTATACAAATATAAACAACAACAACAACAACAACGTTATCTTTTCGGTGCCAGGTCAAGACTTTTCTCTTCTCCCAGGCTTTTAACAGTATTTAACAGCATATGCTGAGTTTTTTAACTGACCCCAGAATAGTTGTTTTTAAATTGTCTGTTTTTATTTGTATCTTATGCTTTTTATGGTTTTAAATTCTGTATATTTCTTTTTAATGTTCACTGTTTTTAACTTTTGTAAACCGCCCAGAGAGCTTCGGCTATGGGGTGGTATATAAATGTAATAAATAATAACAACAACAAGAAGAAGAACAGTAGTAAATTATTCAAAAATCCTGGTTCCTCCAAATGCATTATTCTAGAGTTGCCCCCGACCAGCGATTAATCACTTTGCCCATACTGTAAACACAATGGTTCTCTCTTTCTGTTTGAGCTGGATAGATGAACCCCTGTGTAGAAACTAATTGATGCTTACCTTGGAGTCACATTCAATGGGCTTCTTGCATTCCTCACAGAAGTTAGCAAACAGGCCGTCATAGCACTTGACACAGTAAGCATTCTCTTCTTTTATGGCATACTGCTTCCCAGAAAGGGAGTCCATGCAATGATAGCAATTAGTATGGTCACTTGCCATTTTGAATTCTTCTTGATGTGTCTAGGGGAGATAAATACATTTAAAAGGTTGTTGTTAAGTATTAAACACTTGTTTGCAATGGTCAAGATGCTTCATTCTAGAACCTCAAAACTCACTATGACCTCATAACTGCCTTATACTAATCTTAGTGAAGGAGGAAAGTTCTGTAATATGTAGATCATCTGTTTAATGCTGTTAAAATCTAAACCAACGGAGGGTGTATTTTTGAAACCTCTGGTTTACAATTGTAAATTGCAGTGTGAGAAGGAGAGAAAGCAGCTGGAACAACCTTGAGCCCTGAGGTTCTTCTTGAAGGTTTTGTCAATAACTATGTCTTTTACAACATGTGCTTTTCTTGGAAATTCTAGTAAATTGACCAATCTTTTAAGGTAAATGATTTTTCAGAGTGCTGTAGATTTGGGATCAGCAACTGGAGGCTTCTGAGCTTCTTGTCTGGCTTCTTGACGGATGCTAACTGCCACCTCCCTCAATTGCCAACACAGAAAGTTAAAAAGAGGCATGGAGGAAGTAGCATTCATGTTCATTGAACTTGCTGGCAGATCACTACTGGGGGTGGCGTGCAAGGCGTGGGCCCTTTTTCAAAAGTGGTTCTCCAGGAAAACATGTTGCTGACCATGGCTGTGGATTAGTTGCATATTCTACTTGTCCCCTCGTATTTTTAGCATGTAGAAACTGGGGAAAAACACATTTGAATAAACATCCAAATTTTAGGGGACAACAGATCTTCTGCAGTTTGTAGGCAATCTATTTTGGTCTGGCCCATTGGACCAGAAGGACTTGGCTAAAATTAGGGCATCATTCCTGAGAATGAGGGAAATAAAATAAAAAATGTTCCCAGTGAAGCTGATCACAAAACATCTGCTGGATTCATTGAATTTTGCCCCCAGGAACGACACTGTGCAGAGAATGCTGGGAACAAATGGTTATTATGGATTTAAAGTAAAGCTATGTGGAAGAGAGAAAATCAATCAAGTAGTATATCATAGGTATCATTAATATGTCATTGATACCATAGCAGCACTTTTTAGGACACAACATGTAGGTGACCAACTTGCGAAGGATGACAGAGGATATCAAAATTACTCATCGAGACCTTTTCTACTATTCCCATCGTCCAATTTCTACATTCATCTCCAGATGAATCAGAGTCTATATTGTGGTGTTGGATATTGGACAGTATCCAACCATGTCAATCTGTGAATACAAATTATGTTGCATTCGCATAAGGGACCTCCAGCACAGTGCCAGCAGTGTTGGCTTATGCCATGGGATTCTTCAGAAAACCCATCGGCTAATGCTAAATAAGTGGTCAGAGCTTTCTTCTTAAAACCCTACATATGATCCTTTCTTGCTTTGACCCTAAGAATATGAATCAGTGCAGTTCTGTGTACATCACTCACCCTTGCTGGATCAATGCAGGCAGAGTGGGAGACAAGATAGATTTCATCTGTGTGTCACAATGACAGAACTCTTGCACATACCTTATTGAAATGAAACGGAGCTGTTGCGCAAAAGAGCTTCCTGTTGGATTGTATCCCAAGAGGAGTGTTGTTTGCAAGATAAATAGATAACAGTATGTATTTGTTAATATTTGATGCTGAGAAATAGAAGTAATATAGACTCCCCTGCTAAAAGGAAGTGTGTGACTCTGAACTCTTGAGTTTTTAATTCAATTCCCAGAGGGTTTGTGGAATGACAGAGAGGGGGAGGAGAAGAGGAAGAGGAGGATGGAATGCTGATCTCAGACCAAAAATAGCGACTACTTTATCTGGCACAAACAGTGGAAAATTTCTCGTCCCTGCGCATTTAAAATCTTTGCATTGAAGTGATTTGCTGTGTCTCTAACAGTGCCAAAGCTCTTTCTGCTGCCCAAACTGACAGACAATACAATCCATCAAAACAATCCATAACGTCCATAATATTCTTTGAGGATTAAACAATAACTCATGGTCTACTTTTAGTGTTCTGCAAGGGCTATTTCACTCTCAAATAACCTCCATTGCCTGGGTTCTGATAACACAACAATCCATTGCAACACTTGGCTGGGGCTTGCATGTTTAAAACGGTGGACAGCATGCAACACAGCTTATCACTGGTAAATTAACCCATGATGGGTTGTTGTGTAAACTAGCCCAATGTACATGAAGCTCTTTGACCACTTGGAAAAGCTAGGCAGATATCAAGTATTAAGTGTTTTATGTCTGCGCTGTACTAAATTATAGTGCCAAGGTTGGCTTTCAGGGAGATTGGGATGGGGAAGTTCTCTTCCCCTTCCCCCAATTCAGTTTTCTAGCAAATATTCACCATATGTCTGGCTAGAACAGCAATTCTATACTCTGAGCAGCTACCATTATTATCCATTAAATAGGTGTCTATGCAATATATGCATACTAAAGATGTGTGTGTGGTATGTATGAATGAGAGAGAGAGAGAGAGAGAGAGAGAGAGAGAGAGAGAGAGAGAGACTGAACTACATGTACTCCTTTACAGAGAAAGAGACTGAACTACATGTACTCACCCTTGCTGGATGAGACCAAAGGCCTCTTTCGTTCAGTCTTTTGTTTTTATAGTGGCCCACTAGCTGCCTGTGGGAATCTGACAACAGGACGTGAATGTCATAGCACCCTCCCGCTCATGTTTCCCAGTCACTGGCTTTGAGAGGCATATGAGCTCTGATACTGGAGGTAGCATGTAGCCAACATGTCAACCAGCCATGGATAGCCTTATTCTCCATGAATTTGTCTTATCCCCTTTTAAAGCCATCCAAGTTGGTTGCCATCACAACATCTTGTGAAAGCGAATTGCATAGTTGAACTATGCACCTTTAACAAGGTATCTTTTCTACATTAATATCCTAACAAAGATTGTTTTCGTGATGACTTCTGACTTTAGCTCTATATTAAGTAAGAGGAAAGAAGGAAGAGAGGAAAGAAGGAACGAATGCCATTTTTAGCTACAAGACCAGAACAGCCTGGAAAACAAGAAGTTAATGACTCATTCCAGGACTGTTCAAGGCTCTGTGGTGTGTCTATAAGAGACACATCAAAATGATTAACACCTGCCGCCTTGCCCTTGCTGTCTTCTACCCCCAGTAGATAAATAAGGGAGTGAATCATGCTGTTGAAATGGAATCTTTTCTGATGCTTTGATCCTAATGTCTAAAGAAACATGTAGACTTTAATTTTGCTGGAAGCTAGATTTTGTGTTTGGGTAAATCAGATAAAAAGACTCCAGAGACCTGCCGCTATGCACATTACTGTACTAAAAGGTTAAGCCCAATGCTCTCTTTGTTTGGTTGGTTCCTAAACACAACATATAGTGACTCACTAAATGGTTGCCTACGGTCGTGTAGAACCAGTGGCTACAAAGAACACTAGGGTCAGACCAATAGTCCATCTGATTCATCATTCTTACTCTTTTTAACATTTAACAAACATTCTAAATCAACATTTTAAGAGCATAGTCTACTAAAAGTGGAGTCCACCCATCCATCCGCAGATAACTGCTGTTGGCCATTAGGCGTTCAAAATATAAAGGATGTCGTAAGCATTAAGATGGCTGCATCAAGATTCCTTCTTATTTGTGCCAACACCATTCAGAGTATTGTCTGCCCTCTTTTATGTCTTAACTCTTTAAAGTTTAATAGCCCTGTTTGAACATAGCTTACAAATTTTTGATAACAAATGGTTAGGTTATCCCCCCAGCCTAGTTTGAGATAAAGCAGACATGATTTATTTTGTGACCTAATATAACCTTACAAAAATACACAAAAAGGGACATTATCTACTAAACAGTGTGAAATGTCACCATGAAGCCTTAAAAAACTCATCTGTTAATCTTCTTTCTCGTGTTATGATTGATTACTTGACCTAGTCTGTAAAAAGAAGCAGAAGAGGAACCCAACCCTCCCAAGAGAGCAGCTTTTGCTGTTGTAGTTATTTTTTAAATAACACCTTAGACATAAAGATAACCTGCATAAGCTCCCATGGAGTAACGACTTACACTTGGGAGAAACTCTGACTCTTGACTGTTTATATGCCTATTAGATATGCAAAATAGTTTGCACCATTCTCCCAAGTTGGGAGCTAGAAAACATCTACCATTTGAGAAAACCCCTAAGGGCCATTCACATAACATGTTAATCCAAATCAGTGGTTGAGTGTGGGTTGTTTTGAACTGTGGGTTGCTTGTTGAAATGTGGCTTAGTGTGTTGTCTGAATGCAGCATATTTTCCACAAGTGGGTTATCATGCTGCCTGAATGGAGTCAGGGTGGCTTGTTAACCCTGCATTTTAGCTTCTTAACAATCCTGAACAAGCCAGCAACAAACCATGGGTTCTCAAGGTGGCTTGTTGAAGAAAATATGCCACACTGTATGGTTATTAATGCACTCTGGCTGTCAACCACTGAGTGTGAGCTAGTGTGTTGTGGGAACAGCACTTTAATTATATATCTGGAAATGTAAAATTGCATTAAGGTAGACAGAGATCTGAACAATTCTAAAGTAATCTTTGTACAAATTTTGTAGCAAAAATGTAAAAACATAATCAAGGGTCACAATATTGTTCCTTCTCTTTCTATATTGTCCTCACCCTATGAATTTAGTTTTGATGGTAAAATCATCCAGCAAAGTCTGCATATCATAGGAATGCCCATCCTTTTAAACAGAGGACAGTCTTCTATTTCAAGGACTGTACAGTCCAATTCTGGTTTAATGATTAAGGACCATGAGAAATGTTCCCATCAACCGTTACCACATGTACAGGCAGGCAACACAGGTCATCTATTCAAAACCTTACACATCATGGTGAGATATAGATATTTCGATTTAAATTATAAAATTGGATCTATGCATATCAATTAGCATAATTTACACAAATCGCTATCCTCTTTTGTCCTCTTTTTTGGGATGCATTTCCTCTTTTTTGGCAATTCATAAATGCCCAGTCATTAAACCTATTGTGCATACACACTCCGTGTGCCCATAGGATGCACATGGAACCCCCTTAGCTAAAAGGGTTTTCTAATTCACTTTACTAGGAGGGTCAGCTCTATGCTGGCCAATGGGTATACTCATAGAGCTGACCTCTCCCACTTATGTGACTAGATAGACTGGATGCATAAGAGCTCTCTGTCCCTATCACAATGCACACCAAGTGCTTGGGATCAGGCTGACAGAGGTACCCAGGTTTGCTGGCTCTCTACAAAGAAAAAAAATATCCGAAGAAAAAATACATTTAAGAATCCCTCCCCCCCCCACTTATTTAGGCTGTTATTGCATCTGGCACATAATTTTTGTGTAGAAATGCATAGGACAAGTCAGCGAAGATCAGAGAGACGTATTTGAACAAACTGATTTTCTCTTTCATTAATACAACGAAGTCAATATTTTCTTTAGATTTCTACAGATTATGCAGCCTTAAATCATAGTGGCTTGTATGGCAGCAAAATGAAACGAAATGACAAAATTGTTAACGACATGACAACAGATTTATAGATGCATTCATTCTAGCCAGCTTTGGAAAAATATCTTGATAAATGTCAAGTAATCATGCAATAAGAAGAAAAATATGAGAATAAACATCAGATGGGAACAAACCAGACGTCAGAAAAAATTCTCACTGAAAGTATGTGAAGATGTAAGACAAGGGTCCTTAACCCTTTTGGACCCATGGGCACATTTGGGAATTTGAGAAACTGGTGTGGGCGCCAACACAAAATGGCTCCAATGAAGGATGTGGCTAGTCGCATAATGCCTGCTGTCAGGGCCTGGGTAGCAAAAGAAGCACGGGGAGACAAATAGCAATGCTGGAGGCTGGGAGGGAGGGAAAAGAGCAAAACAAAGGGTGAGGTGGGGTGGGGTAGAAGAGAAAGAAAGGGTGAGGCTGGGAGGGAGCTGCTGCACCCGTGTCCTGCTTGTGGGTCCCTGGTTGGCAGCTGGTTGGCCACTGTGTGAACAGGGTGCTGGACTAGATGGACCCCTTGGTTTGATCCAGCAGAGCTCTTCTTATGTTCTTAAGAGGTTAGAAATGGGGAGAAACAGTGAGATAAAGGGGTGAGTGAAATAGCAAGGGTAGGGACTAGGAAGAGAGAGAGAAAAGAAGGTGAAGGATGGGAAAGGGAAATAGTGAGGAAAGGGATTGGGTGGAGAGAACTAGCAAGACTGGAGAGAAAGAGCAAAGGGGAAACCTCTGTGTGGGTAGAAGAAGATTGGTTGGGGCTAGGAAGCAACTCTTTCCTTTTGTTCCTGCAGAAGGAAGTCTTATGCAATGCAAGTGTGTGTTTTCCTGGATTTTTTTTTTAAAAGCCAAAAACTCACAAAGGGCCAATGCAATGAAGGGCCTTCCGATGCTCAGAAGGCACAAATGCTCTGAAGGACTGCGATCTGAAGACATAGGACACAAATGCCATGTTGAAACTAAGTGGTACTGGGGCTTGTTGATGCCTGGGTGGGTGAACAATGGGGCATCTCCAAGCTCCATGAAGGAAAAGAAGTGGAAGTTAAATAGTGATCTGAGGATCAAAGAGCTACTTTCAACTTGTGCCTTTCCCTGTCACCATTCTTGATCTTTAAGAAAGTTCTTAAGATGTCTCTGCTTATCAAAACTGCTGTGTTTTGATTAATTTTTATGAGGTTTTTTTTGTTTTTGTTTTTTTTGTTTTAAAGGCTTGCAGTGGCTTTGTTATAGCTCTTTTGTACTCAATGCAGATTGAAAGGCAATCTAAAATTAATAAATTGCCTTAGTAATGATCAATCCAACAATGATCAATCCAGTTAAGGCAGAAGTTGCTTCGAGAGCCAGTGTGGTGTAGCAATTAGAGTGTTGGACTAGGACTTTGGAGATTTGGCTTCTAGTCACCTCTCAGCCATGAAGTTCACTGGGTGACTTTGATCCAATCACTTAGTCTCAGCCTAATCTATCTTACAGGGCTGTTGTGAGGATATAATGGAGAGGAAGACAGTGTTAGCTTCTTAGGGCTTCTTGGATGGAAAAAGAAGGGATATAAATTTAACAAATACCCCTGTTCCTGCCTTCTTATTCCTCACGGCATGGCCTGGACTGTGGATTGGGCTTACAGTTTAACACTCCAGGAGATAGAGATGGGGCATAATCCCTCCCTCTCAGTTTGTTGCACTTCAGCCTGCTTTTTGGTCAGCTCAGCTCTACTATAGATAGATTAGATAACTATCTAATTGAATTAGTGGCAGAGCCCGGTAAGGGACCAAGGGGGAGAGGGGCCTTACCTGCCTCCGTCCGCGGTCCATCGGCTTCTTCAATTGAGCCCGCAGTTCAGCCAGGAAGTCTGGGCCGCAAGTGCGGCCTAGACTTCCTGGTTGAACCGCGGGCTCAACTGAAGAAGCCGAGGGACCGCGGACGGAGGCAGGTAAGGGAGAGGAGGGGGTGGTTTACCGGGCCCGCATGGGCGACAGCGGCAGGGCCCGGTAAACCCCACTTACCTTTCCGGCGGAGCTCCGGATCGGGGCGAAGGATCCGCCTTCACCTCGATCCTCTTTGCCACGCTCCGCCGGCCCCCCAATCCTCTTCGCCTCCGCCTTAAGGGGAGGCGAAGCACCCCGCTCCGCTTCTAATTCGCCTGTCCGATTAGAAGCGGAGCACATCCCTACTGAAATGCACTCTACATGGGGCTGCCATTGAAGATGACTCAGAACTTGCAACTAGTGCAAAATGCAGCAGCTAGACTGCTGACTGGAACATCATATAAAGACCATATAACACCAGTCTTAAAGGAATTGCACTGGCTGCCTATATGCTTCCGGTCAGAATTCAAGGTGTTGGCAATGACATTTAAAGCCCTAAGCGGCTTGGAACCTTGATACTTGAGCAAGCGCCTCTCCCTATATATGCCTGCCCAAGATTTGAGATCTGTTAGGGGAGCCCTCTTTTGTGTCCCATCAGTACGAGACATACATGGGAGAGGGCTTTCTCTGTTGTGACATCTTTGGACGTCCGACTGGTGTAGTTCATGTCTTTGTTTTGGCGCCAAGTTAAAACATGGCTTTTATCAAAGCCTTTGAGGGCTAAATTTGCCTAAAGCTGCACATAGCTTAAATTGTTTTTTGTTTTAAATTTTTTACTGCCTTGACAATAGATTGATAGACCAATCTATAGATCAACAGATGGATAGATATATAGATATGTATTTATTTTTGCTCATACTATTTTGTGTTTGTTGCAGTTGAATTCTGCTCTTCCTCCAAGATCAGAGGTGTTCTAGTCATATATGGAGAAAGAGCAGAATTCAATTGCAACGGACACATAATTGTAGGAGCATATAAATTAAAATACAAATTTACTATGTAAGTCACAGGAACTGCCCAACACATTTTGAACGATTGCTAATGATTACTTCCTTCACCAGGCTAGACAAAGTACTGGACATCTGAACAGAAAACAACTGAACAAAGAACAAAATGCACAATTTTAAACTTCTACAAGGATGAAGACATCAAAAATAAGGAATTGGTTGAGGAAAAATGTGTCCAAAAGTGCTGTTCCACCTTATAAATTTGATTAACATTGGAGTTTTAGACCCATTAATGTAGAAGTAAATTCTATTATTTCAGTTGAAATTTGTGCCAAATAAGTGTGTTTATTGTGGAATGCAAATAATGTATAAATAATAATTTTAAAAGGTTGGATATAGGATCTGCCTTCTGTGGACAGGTGCTTCCTCTTGATTTTGGAGTATGTCCTCCCTCCCACACCATAGCTCAGCCCATTCAGCAAGGTCCCCTGACTCTGCGTAGCATTTTCAGAGGTCTGGTAGGGCTGCTGTGAAGAGGAGAAGGCAGGAAGGTCCACTTCCCCCAGCCAACTTGCACATGCCTATATCTGGATTCAACCCATAAATAATAATCCTTCATTAACAATAGCCTACTTGGACTGAGAGTTAAGTCCCATTGAACACAAGGAACTTACTTCTTAATACATATGCATAGGATTGTATTGCACATCAGGTCCGTGAAACGAGTAGACAGGTCAGAGGATAAGCCAGGTTAATGGAGTAATTATAATGGCGTTGACCACAGATCATTTCTGAGAATGATCCCATTAACAAACTACCACACAATGGTTTCTGAGATTCTTTTTGTCACAAGTAAATGAGCTTGCTTGAATTTGCTTAAATTTGCAGAAAAACAAAAGCAAGTGTCTTCATATTGATAGTACATAACTGTATATCGAAATTAAAATACTAATAACTGTATTTAAGGATAGCTTAAAATGTATAGTGATTGGTATGAATATAATTTGCAAGTAACTCACAATGTTGACATATAATTTGGTAGTTGTACTTCTTAATAAAGTTCCAAATATAACCCCACTCCCAACCCTGCAGTTTCTTTTGGAACTTCGAAGATCCACATAATCTTTCTTGGCACATTTATTACTAAATAGTTCTTCCCACTTTAATGCGTATAATATTTTTCATTTTCACTCTTTTGACATGGGTCTATATGGTAATATAGGATAAAATTAGTCATTAATATCTTAACATTTTTAATGATTAGCAGGTAAACATATTAGACAGAGCAAACGTTACTAAATACTCACTTTTTTTAAACCAGTTGCCTGTCACAACACCTGGGGCATCAAAACAAAGGTAAAATTTTTTTTTAGATATTTACACAGAAACAAGGCATCCAAAAGAAACATTCGTAGTCCGCCAAATCTGTTTTGTCTCTGATGAGATTTTTCGGTTTTGGAGAAAACAGCCAAGGAGGTCACTTCATTTTCTTTAGACCTCAAAACAGCTGGATCCCTTGCTGTTTTTGTCATGTACAGCTTGCACTTTGGAGTTAAACATAGATCATGTAGGAGGGGCTTTGAAGAGGCTTAAATTTCAGGAGGGGAGGAGACGTTTCAAAGATCTAAAAGTATTAGAAAAGAAATCACAACAGAGGAAACGGACTTGCTCTTTATTGAGCTCACCCTGAGATAGCTGTGATCAGATGGAGCGGTGCCCAGATGTAGTTTCTGCCCAGGCAGTACACAAAGCATTTTCCACCAGGAAGACTTCCAGAAAGAACACGGTAAGGTCCAAAGCTAGAATTTCTGAAGTTACACTTGGGTAAGCTTTGAAGTAGATATCTCACAGCCTTGGTGTTATGATTCTAGCTGGGTAAATTGGGCTGTTACTGGGAAATTACGAAGAATTCTGATTTCTGTCATTCTTGAAGGGCAGG
The DNA here is from genome assembly GCF_023053635.1 of Elgaria multicarinata webbii. Lineage (NCBI taxonomy): Eukaryota > Metazoa > Chordata > Lepidosauria > Squamata > Anguidae > Elgaria > Elgaria multicarinata. Next base: position 99,963,058 of record NC_086174.1, read on the forward strand.
TTGTTCACAAACCATCTTGTGATGGCAGCCCCATGTATTCATGTTGCAGTGTCACTTGGCTATGGCTCATGGCACTGAACTGGCAGCAACAATGCTCAGCACAGCTAATGAACTCCATACATTGCTGAAGTTCCCAGTTAGATACGATGGGCAAAGCAGAGACTGATAGCTGCATAACAGGCATGTAAGGTTTCAGCATGTGGTGGTTTTGAAAACTGCTTAAAAGTTTGTCTGCAGCCTCCAACTATATGTGTTCACATCCCAACCTCCAACCCTGAAACACTTTAGAATTTCATGCAAGTTTGGAATTTATGGGAGATTTCAGACAACTGCTTTTCTGCTTGTTTACAGATCCTATGTAGTTTTAAATCACTACAGTGTAGTTCTGTTTGTCTGATGCTATCCAGTCCCTAAACCAAGAAGTTAGAAAATAGATGACACTTAGTAAAAATATAAAAGGAAGCCTTGAACGTTAATGCAGTCATTTAATGAGCTCATGTAATGAGTGTTACATTTCTAAAAACACAACTGTAGAAGGGCTACAGATTCCTTTACACATTTGGACTATGTGTGGTCCCTTCTGGTTGCAGATATATAGCCCTAGATATGTTTTGGAGAGCTTTAATGGTGCTCTGATTCAAAGGTTCTTGCACTTTACTATGCAGATATTTACTTAATGAGACAAAAAACAGTGGGTTTTTTTTAAAAGAAAAATAACACCTATTTTATTGCCCCCATATTCCCATTACAAAATGTTCACAAACTTATTGGGAAATGTTACCTTTTTACAGGAACAGATGCAGAACGGAACCAACGGAGAGTAGGATAAAAGAGAGTTTTCAAGAAGTAAAGCAAAGACACTGAGGTAGGCAGAGCAGGGAGGAGCATAGACAAGTGGAAAGAAAAAGGACTTGGCATGAGATGCAAAGGAGGCCTATGTACAAAACCCAAAATGGGGCAGAAATCTGAAGTGAACAATAAAGGGAAGAGGACCAGGCTACAATGAACTGGGATCCATGTGTGGGGAGGAAGCTAATGGGAAGAAATTAGAAAGCGAAAAAGAGAAGGAAGAAAAGTTTGTCACTGTAACGACTGCCAGGATTTGAAACCCAATCAGTTTCAAAAGGATTCAGTTGGGTAGAAGACCTGTTTCCACTTCAAACCCAGCTGCCTTGACATCATTTTATTTCATTACCTGGCTCTGAGTCAATCTCCATGAGACAAATCATGAATGCAGAAGAAGCACTGAGTGGTGGTGGTGGTGAGGACTGGAACCCGGCATCAAAACGTGCATAGCATTCCAGTATCCACAAAAGTGGTTTATTACTGTTGCAAAAGGACTTAAAATTAATGGGAATCAACAATGCATTTTGTTAAGCCAAATATCCCTTATAGATTAAAGCTTGATTTAATGTACATCCCTAATTCAAATCCATATAATCACAAAACGCAGCAGGGACAGTGATAAAAATAAGGGTTACACTTGGCACGAACAGTAACAATCCACTCGCCCAAACCCTCATAAGAATGCTAAGTACAGGAACATAATTTCTCAACAAAACGAAGGCATGCATAAAATATGAGCATAGGAACTAATGATAGCCCCCTGAACAAGGTTAAAATTCTGTAACACTGATAAGAATATTACAAAGTTCCAATCACAAGATATACTGCTGAGCACCCATTGCTAAATACACCACAGGTGAATCTAGCAATGGGCAACCATAGATCTTATTTTAAAAATTACCTTTTAATGGGCCATACGTTAAGAAAAAGCATGTGTGATGTGCGCCTTGCCTTCTAAGGAACATCTAGTGATTATCTTAAAACTTTGCTCTGGTTCGCAAATAAAGGTAACCCATGGTTGATTTTATTTAACCCATATTTGTTGCCCTACCCAGTGCTTGTCTGGCAGATGATTGAACAAACCATGGTTTGTTTTCTCAATCCCTGGGTTGCTTGTTTTCCACCTCCTTCGCCAACTCCCTCTCTGTATCCCAAATGTCTTTGCAATGCTATAGTACTGGCATGTAGAACAGCTGCTTTTGTTTTTGCTTTTCCTTGCTACCTCTGCAGCTTGGTGAAACAATCCAGTTTTGTGCTCACATCTAACGATGATGATGATGATGATGATGATGATGATGATTATATTTATTTGTATCCCACCTTAAAAAACCAATTCATGGTTTAAACAGCCCAGAGTTCACAATCCAACAACTAACTATGGGTTTTCTTTTTGAGTTGTTTGTGGTTAACAAGACATGGTTCCTTGGTGTGGTTGCATTCACACAATGTGACAATCCAGAATTTAACAAACTCTGGATTAAAAAAAAAAAAAACATGGTTAAGTGCTATGTGCGAACCACATTCCGAACCATTCCTATTTTTAGTAAACTGGTTTTGCCATTATGATATCCTTTGCAACAGCACTATATATTCTTCATTTAACATATTATAAGCTGTGTTTCAAAAAGACAACCAGTGACATTTCATTTTAAAATTGTTAGTAAGTTGGGAAGAAAAATACATAATTCAGGATGCCTCCTTCTGTCAGTGGGAGGTGTCTGATCCAGTTTTTTGACTGACTAAACAGGGGAGGAAGATTTTTTTAGATTCTCCCTGCAGTCCCTTATGTCCCCCAAAAATCTGCTTCGGAGGATGGGGGACACTCCAAAGGTGTGGAAGAGGTGATGCTAGGGGCTCTACAAAGAGGAGTCAATCAATGAAAATTGCTTCACCTTCCTTTTTGCCAGAGGGAGTGTTCTGAACAGAACTTCACTTGGTGACGTAGAACTCTGGATTCTTCTGATCACAGAATTAAATAAATCATTCAATCCTCAGATCTTACAACATTTTTAATGTAAAAAAGCATTATCCTTTTGGGCTATTTTGCATTGCATTTTGTTCTACATTATTAATGCTCAAGGAGTACTTGAGTTCACACATACTCCTACCACACCACCAGCAACTGCTGTGTATTGTACTATAGTATTATTACAAGCAAAGCTTCTAAAATCCAAAGATATTGCAGGCATCATCAACAAGGTTTGCCTCGATAAAAATATTCCGACTCTTTGAAAATCCTGAAGGAGTTTTATTAAGACATTCATTCCTCTGTTACAGAAGATTTTCTGGGCCTCAGAACAACATCTTTGATGGCACCAGACAGTTCTTGGAGTTCTTTTCGGATCGCTTCTATGCTTTCTTCTGCATCTACGTTATTATCCACTGAATCGTCATCGCCTTGCCCAATTTTCTTATTTTGACTTATCAGCTGTTTCACTACTAACCCTTGGTATTTGACAAGAAGAGAATGCTGATCCTGAAAATAATAATAAAAGGGACTATTAAGAAGACAATCAAATGGTGTCATATTAGTTCAAAAATAACGGAAGAATCTGCAATGAGAAAACAATTGACTTCAGAGCATAATTATGTGTATAATTATTAAGCCTGTGTGTAGGATCAAACCAAATGAGACCATTTTAAATTATCTCTCTCAAGTGTCACATAATATTTACAGCTCTTTCAGTAAGACCATTCAACTACAGAGAAATGTTACATAGTATCCTCAGCTTTTAAATGCTGTGGACAGCATGCATTTTTCTCTCTTAAGCTTATTTTACTGTTATTTCCCTACAGAATTCACTACATGTGGTTAATTATAATCCCATTATGTGGGAACGAACTATCTAAGGTAGCTGAAAACACGCATTTAATAGCACAAACCTACTCCTACTCCTACATACCTACTCCTAATTAAATCTCATTAAATTCAAGGAAAGTGGATTATGATGGCAGGCAGGCATAGCAATCTAGAGTGGGACCAGGGAACAGCAGAGAGAGAGAGACAGGTCTACTGCCACTCCCCAAGCAGTTCTGGCTTCTGTTGGCCAGGGCAAGAAGGTGGAGCTTAGGGGTCCAAGGTTTGGGTTCATTGGTTGGATCCATAGGACTGCTGGCACCCTTCCTCCAGAGCACCCAGAAAACACCCCTTTTGGGGCTTTCCACCGGTGATCACTTTCTGCCATATAGTGGGGGCTTCCACTGCAGCAGAGTCCCTCCTGCCTGAGTGGAGCTTCTCCCCAGTCTCGACTACATCATACCATGTTCCAACCATCAACAAGGGGGGGGGGGCAGGTGTGTTAAGATTGTACTTGTATGTCATGCGCCACTCAGGGTGAATGAGAGATTGTCTTAAAGGAAAATAAAACAAATACAAGGTAAAGATATAAAACACTATCAGAAGAAAGAAAGAAAATAGAGAATAAAATACCAATTAAGGGAAAATGCTACAAGAAGCTTCTCAAACAAGATTGCCACAATGGGGGATGAAACAGAACTGAGGGTTTTGGAGGAACCCGTGAGGACATGTGCAGTAGGCGAGTATTCTTGCCGAAAATGGCTCAGTTATAGAAGTTTCCGAAAGAAGGCTCTGTGCAGGTGTAGAGCCTGTATGTGTGATGCACAGAGATCACAAAGAAGAACCTTTGCTTTTCAGTGGAAATACCTCTGGGATCTTTGTACTTAAGAAAGTAATGATCTGTGGCACACATCGTCCTGGTGCATGAAGCATACAGTGCGTTGAGAACTGGAACAGCAAGACTGATGTCAGGTGGAGAACAAGAGCTGGATCTTCTGTGACTTTCAGGTGTTCAATCAGAGCTTGTCTATGTTGGAACAGGATTTGCCTAAGGTAAGAAACAGGATATATGTTTAAGAAAGGTTTTTACCAATTTAATCACTTGCAGATTTGGGGTTGTTACAAAACCATGTGACCTTGCAAACCAGGTTTTGGACTTGGACCACAAGCCCAACCATCACTCCGTCAGTGCAACTTCAGGAGAATAAATGCTTAGGTTCTTAAAATATTCAGAGACTTCAATATCCCTTTTGTTCCAGAAAGCATTTTTCAAATAATAGAGTAGCAATTCATTTCAATCCTCCACATATCCACTCAGAAGTAAGCCCCATTGAGTTCAATTAAGACTTACTCCTAGGTAAGTAGGTACAGGATTGTGGCTCAATGAAAGTAAGAGCAAGATCCTGTTAAGTGTTTTCTTATATTTTTAAAGACACAAGACCTACCTGCATGGCTAGATGAACACTAAGAAAACTAAGGTCATAACCAAAGAACTGGAAAACAATATTCTGGGGAAACTGATTTCCATATAACAACCAGTATTATTGTATACCACACTATTGCTGCAAGCATCAGGATTAGTCCACCAACAATGAAGCAGAAAATTTTGCTCTTCCCCTTTGAAACAGTGAACAACTGTACAAATCTTAAGTAAAAATAGTATGTTGCACAAAAAATAATGGTTACCTTTCTTTCTTCTTATCTCCCTTTTTCACCATAATATCACAGGCTTCTGCAGCAGCATCAAGGCAGGAAACAAACTCTTCTAGACTCTTCAAAAATAATGGGGGGGGGGAAGGTTATTCAATTTTCAGCAATTTCCCCTACTGTCTAAAGTATTCTCATTCATACAGAAATAAAAAAGGTAGCCCAAGGAGCAAGTAAACAAATCATGTGTAATTAGAGGGTCAAGAGACAATGACCAGGTTTGGACATGCTGCAGCTCGTTTGTGGGTTATTCAACCCACAATGAACCGTGGTGCCCATGGGTACCATGCTAAATATGCAACCCCTGCTACAGCATTTATATAGTTTTAAGAGTGTTTAATCTATGGTCTGTGAATTGGTATTTTTATTACTTCTATTTTTGTTATTGAATGTATGATTTTTATATTGTATTTTGTTTTTTAATCGTTGTGAGCAGCAATGGATACTGAAAGATGGGATATGTTTAATATAAAACAAATAATTAAAAAATAAAATAATATACAAGAATTTGGATAAATGGTATTGGAGAAAATTGGACCACATCCCTAAACCTCAAAGTTGCTTTCAGTTTCTCTCTCTTTCTTCTTACCCATTCCATGTTATAGGAATGTTTATAATCTACCAAGTAGTCAACTGAAGAAAAGGGTATACAACAATAGAAAAATATAAATATATGCAATGCCATTTCTTACATTTGGAAGGAAAAAACATTGCTCAGGATAATGGTGGAAATATTCTGTTTAAACAAACGAATGAAAACTAAACTTAATTCATCTGGATCCATTCATAAGCAAAACTACATCTCCTTTAAAGTCAAAGTGAGGTTTTCCACTGAATTCTGTAAGAACTCACCTAATGAACTCTTCCTAACGTGAAATGTTATGACAATCCCTCGCCCCCCCCCCGCCATCCACACACTTGAGATATGAACACTGACCTTTTTGCTCCACTCTTGCTTCCCTACACTTCGTTGCTTATTCCCATGTATGAGTAAAGTGCTAATTGTCTGCCTATTTTGAAACTGTTTATTAAGGAAATGAGTTAAGAATACTTCTTCACACAGCACATAGTTAAATGATGGAATTCGTTACCACAAGATGTAGTCATGGCCACCAATTTGGATGGCTTTAAAAGGGGGTTAGATAAATTCCTGGAGGAGGCAGCTATCAACGGCTACAAGCCCTGATGGCTATGTGCTACCTCCAGTATCTAAGGCTGTAAGCCTGTGTGCACCAGTTGCTAGGGAACATCGGTGGGAGAGTGCTGTTGCACCATGTCCTGCTTTGTCGGTCCCCGCCCGATGGCTGCTTGGCCACTCTGTGCACAGAGTGCTGGACTAGATGGACCCTCAGTCTGATCCAGCAGGGCTCTTCTTATGTCCTTACGTTCTTAAATAAATTCAGAGCAATAAACGGAATGAAATTATGCTCATTTACTATAGAGCAGAACTTACCTTGCCATTTATAGAAACGTGGAGTTTTGTTAAAGGACCTCTTGTCTCTTCCGGTAATGTACTTAAAATCTTTTTCCTCATCTATTGGGGTTTGAAGAAAGATGAAAACCATTGAAAACAATCTTCAAACTTATTTTAGTAATTTAAAGGTCAAAGAGTTTACCAAGTCTTCTTAGAAATGCCCATTTTCATCTACAGGCTGGTGTGAGGGTAGGTGCATGTGGCAAGCCTACTCCCCTCACTCCCTCTTTCACCCCTGCCCCTCACATCTTGGAGTAACATAGGAATTGTAGTAGTGTCATAATAAACTTGTCGTGTATGCATGTACTATTCTGGGAAAGTGGCAGCAAAAATTATGCTTTATCCTGGGTGTGTGTGTGTGTTTGTGTGTGCACAAATAGCAGCAACTTAATTCCAAACAATAAAGTCAACTTAGATCTTTGTAAAAACTCAAAAAACCCACAATCCTAGTACAAAAGTGCAAAACATGTAATCATCACGGTCACAGGATTTGATTAATAGGAGGCAGCCAATGTGAATGCCTCTTGTCACACGGATGGAAAAAATGCACATATGGGTACTTGTTTATTTAGTACTTCTGGCTAATGCTGGAGGTCACGACCAAACACAGAGAAAAGTGGTGTCCTTTCAAGGTATGTAGATGATATGCAAATGAGCAAATGTCTTGGTAATCAACACCCTACAATTATTTAGGCAACTATGCGGCTAACAAAATAATATTAATGTACCTCAGTTGTAATGGCAGTGTAGTCTTCTGCTGCCATCATTAGATCAGCAGCTAAGAAGTTGAAAATAAGATTGGTGATGTCTGTACAAACTGTCTTCAGCATGTGTTTGGCAATGTTACTTTGTGTCTCATCTGCAAAACAAAATTTCTTTAATTAAAAAGCAGGTTTATATACCAGCTTATAACATTAGCAAATCTACACTGGCCTCAGTTCACAATAAAAAATTTCTGCTTTCAGGCCATAATGCACAACTTCCCCTGCTTCCAGCTGCTTTTACCGGTGTAAAAATATCCATGGCATGAAAAAGCATGAAAGGCTTATAAATGTTACTGGAAAGGTCAGACAAGAGCTTTCAAACTAGGCGATCTTGCTTCAAGTAGAGAAAGAGAAGATTAAACTAACTCTTACAGGCCACTCAATTTGGACCACAAATGGCAGAACTCAATGATCGTCGACACAAAAATAAAAATATATGTGGACATGAAGAGGTTGGATGGGAAGTGAAAAGAATGGAAAACCAAAACTGTAAAGAAAACGTTTTAAGAAAAAAAGACGGCAGTATATCAAGGAGAAGGAAACCAACCCCTCCCTCCCCCCAACTCAGCTAATTAACTAAAAAAGACCTATGCATGAAAGAGAGGGTTACACACGTTGTCACAAAAGCAGACACATTCCAAACCACTGTACCACTGTTAGCTAGGATTAACCAAATGTTTTCTTTTTATTCCTGTTTTATAGCTAGAAAAATGTGGAAAGATCACAGTGAAGCAACAGTACACACACTGTTCATATCCCGGTATTCATCGTAAATTTCTCACATGCATCCCTAGTTCAACTCTTGTTCTTCAGAGTTCTTTGTAACGAACAACATCCTAGCAGAAAAGCACTGAACTGTAAATTTGCTTTGAACAGAAATGGTTTACTGCACCTGTAAAATGCTTTGCTCCTTTTTCAAATAACCGGATATTATTATACAAGTTGGAAACCTCTTCCTGCAAGTCCTTGATGGTCCTTTTCCTACTTGCTCCCGAAGTAGTAGAAGTTGAAGACATAAATACAGAACGCAGCACTTCCTGGTACCTTTTCGTTAAGGGCCTAAAGAACAGGGGGGAAAGATGACATTTAACACAGGTCCAATCAGGGAATGCTCATGCCAGAATATGTGAGGCTACTGGCAGAGATGCTATTCCAGGGGAGCAAAGAGCTTTTAGTAAAGCAGGGTGAGACATTCAGCAAGGTACAAATCCCCAGACTTTGACACATCCAGTATTAAAGTTTGTAAAACAGTATATTTTAAGAACTTCTGTGTCAATTGCTATTATTATTATTATTTTATTATTGTTGTCTCTCGCTCATGGCAGTTTTTCTAGACAGACATGACGGGCATTGCCAAGTCATGCTTGCTTTTACAGATTCAGGAATTTCCTGGCAACTGAGCATGATTTAATTATGACTGCTTTCTGGATGGTGGTGTGGATGTATTTGGTAGGCCCAGTTTCTGAAGGTTTTCTGTATAGTTTTTTTGCTGTGATGCCAGTAACTGAGTTGACTAATGAAATAAAAGTGACCTTTTCCTGTTGCCATAGGAACAGGAAATACACCAGTGGCGTCTTCTTCTTCTTCTTCTTCTTCTTCTTCTTCTTCTTCTTCTTCTTCTTCTTCTTCTTCTTCTTCTTCTTCTTCTTCTTCTTCTATGTTCCCTAACACACAGAACCTAAGACTCCTCGAGGTGGTTCACAAAAATTAAAGCCCTTAAAATTAAAGTAATATAGAACATATACAGGTTTAAAACAGTAACTATATCATTGTGCATCACAGTAACTATATCAGTGTTCTCAACACAGAGCACTCTTTTTTGTTTCTTGTTTTTACTGTTGATGCAAAGGGCAGGGCCAGCTCCAGGACCGAATTAGTCCCAGGTAAGGTGCCTTCCACCACCATCCTGTCAGCCCACCCTATGTCAGTGGGCATTCCCCCACTGCAGCCCACCTGGAGCTGACACTGGTACGTTTGCAAAGTCTCCTCAAAGTGTGCTAGATGTTATGTGAGGAAAAAAGAAAAACAAGGACACACAGCAACCCCTGCCTGCTGAACAGATTCCAATTTACAATTTGGTTCTCCAGACAGGTTTTGAAAGCAATCCCATGTGCGTCTACAAACAGAAAACTGACAAGGTAATCTTTTGGAGGGTCTATCTATCAACAGAATCTGACAGGTGTCCAGGATAATTATGACATAACATTCTGATTCACTTAAGATATTCCATGAAAGTCTGCCTGAAAATGGCAAATGTTACAGTGGCCCACCCGAGTAATATTACAAGCTGCTATCAACCATAACTATATTTATTAAAATGCTGAAACAGGCTCCTGCCATTCCAAGTAATATGTAGCTTTCCAAGAGGACCCACAAAATGGAACACTGGGATTCTGATTCCTCCTTGGCTCTCAGTTCGGGGCACTACAAGATGAGTTAAGTACAGTTTAAGACCAACCCAAGATAAATTAATAACGTCACCTTATTAGATGATCGACGAGTTCTGTTATAAGCTCTTCAGGACAGTCCCTTACATGTTTTCTTAAAACATCCTCAATCTCTTCCAGTGACATAAAAGGGATCTCGAGGTGCTTGCTCCTACCTGTAATGATACAACAAGCCTATTTTTTAAAAAAAAATTCCTTAAACTCTCCCTTGTGGAAGAGGCTATAGGAATGTTACTGTGAAACCAGATGTGGAACATGACTGTCTTCTTTTCAGGACTCCTCTAGGTCACACAAAAACAGCAGCTACTGAACTTTTTCAAAATTACTCTTGCTTATTCATGCCTAAAACCTAGATTCTCTGTTGTGAATTCTTGCCAGAGCGCTAGATTTTCTCTCTGATTTTGTGATGGATCAATCAAAAAGAAGTTTGGAAACAGCACCAATAAAATGGATTCCCCCCGCCCCCCTGAGAAGTGGCTTATTATATCGCATGGTCATTGCCATTTGCTGTACCTAATGTGCCCAGATACTTTTGTGACATAATTCTTTGATGTAAAAAATCAATACAATTTGAAATATTCATATATATATGCTTATGTTTTTTCATATTCCTTTCTTTAATACTTGATCTGGATGACCATTAATAGACTTCCTGCAACCATTCAAATAGTTATCTTTTAAAAATCAAACAAACTGGTAATCATACTAATACATTCCATATTTTAATGGGTGATGTATGCCTGTATATACTCACATGAAATAAATGTTTATATAAAAATAATGTAAAAACACATCAATACTAGAGTTACAGAAAAGCAAGGAGAGGTTAGTTTAATAAAAAGAAATAGAACTACAAACTTGTGCCACCTGGTTGTGATTCCTCATCGCTGTCAGCATCCTTCCTTCCCTTTTTCTTGCTTTTCTTAATCTTGATTTCTCTGGCATTTCCACCACCACCGCCACCTCTCACACTTCCAGTGCCCTCTGGTGGAAAAACAATTAGATTAGCATACAAAGTATTACTGAATCAAGTGATGTTTTCACAAAGTCAGAGAAATCAAACTGAGACCCTTGTCAAAGCAAACTGGGGAAATGGTAATGCCGAACATATTATGTATGGAAACCACAAGAAATACTGTCGCTTGATGCATAATAAGGAGGGGGGGGGGAAACCACCCTTGGACCAAGAGAACAGTAATCCAATATTTATTCTAATTTCCACTTCAACACTAAAACAAATGGAACTATATGAAAATGAGACTCCGACTTAAATTAAATAGAGCTTGTGGTAAAATAAAAGACAGCAACATCCACAGCAGCCTCCATAATCATACACTGTTTTCAAGATGAAAGGAAATGCATTTAGCTCTCTAACAATGAAATTAACAAATTCCAGTGATGCTGAAAAGGGGAAAAATATCACATACATTTAACTATTACTGTATGCATTTTAAACAGAACTAACTATCCCCTGTCATCTTTATTTAAAATAACCTTCAATCATCTAATCAGAACACTTAAGCTACAATTCTAAACCCACTTCCTTGGGAATAAGCTCCACCGAATGCAACGGGTCTGACTTCCAAATAGACAGTGATAAAATTGTGCTGGGAGTGAAGGGTTTCTGAAGACACACTTCACACCGGAATAAACGTCAATGGTATAATGAATAAATGATAATGGTATAATGCAAAATTCACCTGCATTTTTCACCTTAACATAAACATTTTGTATTTATTCTTCCATGGGTACTTTTTCGTGGAGGAAAACCATTATGTCAAATCAGCTGTCTACCCTCTAGTAAATGTTGTTAAATACCGCTTAGCATAAACATCATCACACAATTCTATCTCTGGCTGATTCACATTCAGTCTAATCTAAACACTCAGTGCAAAATCCAAAGTCATGTGAGGGGCTGTGAGGAGCCCCCAACCCTCTAAAGCAGATTTTGAGGGTGCGTCGGGGACAACAGGTAGGAGGGGGGAATTACACCCCTTTCCACTGATGGTAGCTGTTCTGATGCGAGCCTGAGTATAAATTAGTTTCTACATTGCAGCGAATCCTTTTTATCCTATCACTTGTAAAACGAAATTACCCAGTTGAATGGGCCACAATCATATAGTTTCCTGGTCATGTACCCCATTAAAAACAGAGGGGCTTGATTCTGCATCTTGCTGTCAGGTAATACAACCCCCACCAACACAACCAGAGTCATGTGGTTTTATCAACTGAATAAGCAACGAGTACAATGCATGACTCTTAACTTTGCATAAATGCACATTTGAAAAGAAAAATCATAATACAGAGGATAAGAGAAACTGCTGTAAAGAATATAGAATATATTGATGTAAACATTTTATTTAATGATAGCTTTAGAAACTGTCTTGAATATTGCTATCTATAGAGTTGCTATGGCTATCATGCTCTAGAAAAATCTGGTCTCTTGGGGGGCTTTCTTCATCAATATGGTTTTCATGTCAACACAAAGCTACTTTCTCACTGTATAAGTTAATGTCCTCTCCCAGAAGAACCTCCCCTCATTGTTTCTGATTAAGTCAAGCCCTTATGATGGGCCAAGGACTATACAAATAAGTTGCTATGCTGTAAGAACAACAACACTTTCATGGAGTTTTAAGGAGCAACAAAAGACAGTTTATCACCCTGAAATGCTTACAATCTAGATTGTGGGGATGATGACAGAGGAAGAGAAAGAGAATGAGAGGAAATGGAAATGAGGTTGAGGCCAGTTTCCAGATGCATTTTTAAATCAAAGCACAGTTCCATTAAAGCTGAAGTTGTTGTAACATACAATTTATTTCTTTTATTTTTATTTAAATGCAGTGGTATCCCGTTCTTGAACTCTGAGGGGTTAAGAGTGCTTACCATCCTGTATTCCATGTTATTTTCTCAACTCACTTAATCTGTGGGAGGACCTGGGCTGTTGCTTAGGCAAGCTCATACCACAACAAACAAAGTCATCTCTAAGGTACCACAGCACTTTGTGTATCTTCTGTAATTATCCAGGAGACTTATGCAGCTAGGTACTATTTCATTATCATTTTGACCCCTTACTCCTAAACAAAGTTTGCTTCAAAGTAGCTTAAGCCTAAGCATGTCTTTGTCATGCTCTGCACCATGACGAGATTGATGGGGCTATGCAGATGGTGGTGAAAGGCTATGTGTGTGTGTGTGTGTGAGAGAGAGAGAGAGAGAGAGGGGGGGGGAGAGAGAGAGAGAGAGATGAAAACATATGCCTGTGTGGTTTCCATTGCTTTCTGGCTCTCATGGCTTCCCATAAACAGGAGTCATAAAAGGGACTAAGACTCCATGGGTGAGCTCCCATATTCTATGAAGGACGAGCTCAATTGCTCCCCATCTCCAGCATTACAGCGTTTTCACTTCCGGCCACAGTCAAAACCAACACTAGCTAGCAAGTACTGTAAGCAATACTTTCTCATGTCAATACCTTTGTCTCTATTGTCAATGCTCTGAGTAGTGGGGGGAGTAAGTCCTTGCAATGCCAACGCAACAACCTCACCTTGCTCTGCCCCATCCTACTAGCAAGTACTGAGCCAGCTTTAAAGAAACCAGAGAAACTCTAACCAAAGAGTTAGCCCCCACTTTCCCTACCTGTTGCTTTCTTCCTTCTTTCATCCTTTTTATCTTTTTTACTTGAAGATATATTTTCCGTAAGAGCAGACTGTTTCAGGTCCTCTTCTGTGATTAAGTGTACAGGGTTATTTTTCATTTCCTGAAATGAAAACCATACCGGTGTTCAGTTATATCTGCTCTATGAGGACATCCTACGATACTTGAGGTTTTTGATACTATCACGGATAATGCTTTTCATTCAGCCTCTAGTCTCCAAATTGAAGATAGCTTCAGCTGAACTACATAGATTCTAAATCCAGACAAGGATGTGCTGTAGCAATGGTTCAGCAGCTGTGTGACTAGCCAAGAGCCACAAAAAACTCACAGCCTTGGTGTGCCCTCTGTATTTCCTGAAGATATGAAGCTTCCTCACACTGAAGGTGACACCTGTCTATCTACCCAGTATTGTCTATTCTGGGGGTCAGCAGCTTTCCAAGGCACCAGACAGAGGTCCTTAGGAACCGTTACTAGAGATCCCCTTTAACTGGGATCACCCCTCCTGCATGCAAGCACGTGCTCTAACACCTAACTATGAGCCATACACACACACAAAAAAAAACACCTTTCCACTCACTCAGATCTCTCTGCTAAGAAAGACATCTGTATCTATTTCTTGGTAAATAATTAATGCTTTCATAATCTTGAAGCTTGGCTGCTATACAGTATTGTAAGTAGGTTGGTCCCTGAAGACCACTTAAACTAAATGCTCTGAATAGCTACAAGATGGTAGTGGTCTTCTCCCTTTTGGGCACACAAATCCCACTATTACAGTCTAAAGTGTTTTCCCACTCCCCACATACTGGTATGTATACTATTTTTAAATAGTATCCAATCCCTGCACCAGACTCACAGGATTTAGCAGGTATCTAACTGCTGGAGACTAGAAGGTAACATCTGGACTGCCCTACCTGGGGACTACAAAACCATTTAGGAGCATCTTTCAGGAGGTGTAACAATACATAAGCAATCATGAACCCTCACAATGACAAATTACTATATTGTTGTTGTTGTTTTCTTCTGCCTTGTGTCTTTTGGTAGTGGCAAAAAAATATTCTTCTGCCTTTTGCTAGCAGCAAAATATCATTTCAGCAATACATTTCTATGGCACTTTTAGAATATTCAAGTGCTTTACCAGTTTACCTTGTGTTAGCTGTCAGAACAAACTTGCAAAATTGATCACAATTCTTTCTGTTTTGAAAAGTGGAAAATGGAGAGAAAGAAAAGGTGTCCTCAGAGTTCACTGCTGAGTAGGGCTTTGAATCCATTACCCTGATGCGCCAAGGACGATTTGTGCATGGAAACAAGTCGGCATGTGCAGATTGCTCCCACTTCAAATGTCAGAGGCTGCGGGGTCACACAGATCTGTTTCCTATGTATTGCTGCCTCGGTTGTGTATATGTGGTTGATTCGTGGTTCAGAGATCTGCAAGGGTGCTTGCACACTTTTGCACACAAAGAACTCACCCCCCCCCCTTTCCTCCTTGTTGTGGGTGGTTCACTGCAGACATCTCCTCCTCTGGCAATGAATCATTTGTTTTGTAAGACCGAGAGGATGGTACTGGGGAAGGGGAATCTCCAAGTCTAGAAGCATTATACCTCTGTATACCAGCTGTTAAGAACAGGGAAGGGCTGAAACCTTCCTATCGGCTTAGAAGCTTCCCAAGGGAGCTAGCTGCCAACTTCTAGAAAGACAATTCTGAACTAGCTACACCTTTGCTCTAATCCAGCAAGGCTGTTGTGTCTCTATGACAGACACATACTCAGCTAATCTCTGCATGAGGAAGCTCATTTGTCAGGACCAACCACAACACTATCATCTTAGACGTTAAAGTTATCCACTGGACTATGCCAGTTTTGACAGGAAACATTTGCCAAGAAATACACATTTCATAATTCCTTTTCCTTCTCTTTTTGCAGGGCATTCTCCCCTGCAGAGAAACTTTATATAATGAAACAGACATACAAAATATAGAAAAAGTGCACAAGCTTTTCTTTGCTGTAGTCTTGCTTAAAATGTACACTTAGATATAATCAAATAGACAAAGCTACCGTTGTGTTCTTGATTAGCAGCAGGAAAGCCAAGAATCTGACTATGGCCTGGTTCAGACAACACGCTAAACCATGTTGCTTAACCACAAAATGGTTAATGGAATGCATTAAGGTCAATGCATTTCGTTAACCATTTTGTGGTTAAGCAGCATGGTTTAGTGTGTTGTCTGAACCAGGCCTATTACTGGTTTGGGATATGAAATATGGGCAGAGAAACGTAAAGAAATGAACCCATCTGATGGCACCCCAACATTCCCTCAAAATGCTTTGAACAAATCTTACAAAATAAAGCTCCCATTTAATTCCAAGTAAAATGCAATGCAAAAATGGAAAATGCAAAAATGGACTTGATGCTGGTTCCACAGACAATTCAGATTAAAATACAGGGATACCTTAAGAAGATGTATTAAACCCAGGCCTGCAGAACTTGTCAAGGTGAATACAGCTTTCTAGCCAGGTAAGTGGCCCATCAGGGGCTTAATAAATATCTTGACTTTGTTGTTTGCCTTTGACTGTCGAGCGGGACAAACACTTGGCAGGGCGAAATATTAATTGAAGTACAGAGCTTGGTGAACCGTAGCTCATGCAACCCTGTTCTAAAACAATGTACTCAGTAACAAACCTTTTCAGCTTTCTGGTGCATAAGATCAGTAAACAAATCAGCACAGCTGTTGATAAATTTTTCACTGACTACATTAGTGTCACCAAAGACCAAAGTTGAAGGTTGTTTGCTGAAGGATCTCATCACTTGCTGAAGCAACATGCTGGCGTCTTCAACAGATAATGAACTTGGAAGCAGAGGCTGGGGCCGAAAACAAAAGAAAGCAAGAGTCACGTTTAAGTTCATATTTATT
Source organism: Elgaria multicarinata webbii (assembly GCF_023053635.1). Taxonomy (NCBI): domain Eukaryota; kingdom Metazoa; phylum Chordata; class Lepidosauria; order Squamata; family Anguidae; genus Elgaria; species Elgaria multicarinata. Next base: position 99,979,646 of record NC_086174.1, read on the forward strand.
GTTCAGCTAAAGTCATTTGTATATATGATACCTAGTATTCATCCTGGTACAGAATTCAGCAGTCTGAGAAGAATCTCATTTCATTTTAAACACAACATAAAATACAAACAAATTTCTAGCCCTTATTAGCTGCAAGGACAAGCTTGATATGGGTGCACAGTGCCTAGTGAAATCTCAGAAAAATATGTGGGGTAGGTGGGCTTGGGATTTAGTATCTTGCATATCTTTCTGTGGAAGGATAATAAAGTTATGCAATATATCACTGGATTAATCTGCATAGTTTATATTATCAACTGCAGAAAGCAGCATCAACTGGCACAGAATTTAGGCTACCATGATGCAAAATCCGGCCTTTCTGCTCATTTAATTCTCTCAAGTGGCATTACATTCAATCACTCAAACCTGAGAATGGGCCAGTATTGATTTGGAAGAAGTTATGCTCTGACATTAGGGCTTAATAATGAGGCCCAGTATTGGGCAGAAGGCGGGATACAAATAAATATAATAATAATAATAATAATAATAATAATAATAATAATAATAATAATTTTCAAGTTGGAACAAATGAGACTGGTGAGTGGTGATCTTTCAATGGTTTTAGCTTTTGGAAATTCCAGTCTACTTGCAGTAGCCACTGCTTTTAAGCAGTGACTATCAAGTGTTCAATGCTGCTCTAAAGAATTGTATTAAAAGTTTTCTTTGTCGCCAAACAGGAGCAGATTGAGTCAAGCCACTGGTCCATCTTGCTCAATATTGTCTATACCAGTTGGCAGTGGCTCTTCAGGATTTGGAGATGGCAGAGATTGAATCTAGGGCCTCCTGCAGGTGAAGTTACGTGCTTTATTATTGAGCTACAGACCTTCCCCTAACACAAATCCAGTGGAAACAAAAAATAAAGGAGCATACCACTATATCCACCCATGTTCCAGAGCTGATGGCTTCATCCACGGAGGCCTCCACCTGATCCACCATTTCCTGACCAACACAAGATGCTTTCAGAAACAAGAGCTGCAAGGACTTGTATCTTTTCTTTATGTAGTTCACTGGGTCTGGGATGCCAAGTCTGGACAACGCATCAAATTCTACAAAATTACAGAAAGCCCTTGACTTTGGAGAAAACCAAAACATTTGGAACAGGGGTGGGGTAGAGTGTGAAACTTGCCTCTCAAAGGATACCAGCCCCTCCCTTCATAGTTAACTAGGAAAAGACCTATCTTGTTGGGTTGGCAATAGTTGGAGATTACGATAAATCCAATCACAGGCATTCTCCCCATTAGGAGACGCTTCCCTGACCTTGGCTTCCTGCAAGGAATGGGGTAATGGGGTAACGGGGTAATGGGGATGGGGTGGAGCTAGGGAGAGGTACTTCTCCTGCTCATCCTTGCCCATAGTTGCCATGGGTGGATCAAGCAACAGACCAAAGCTTCTTTTCCAGACATGGCTTTGCTGCCTCTTACCCCAACTGACCAGTGCCTCCAGGCCCTGAGAAGGAGGGTAAGGAATGCTTCTTTCTTCCAAGCTAGAAACCATGTTTGACATTGGGTGATGGCAATGCTCTGCATTGCCTTCTCCCCAGAACCTGTGTCTAGTGCAGCTCTCCACAACTTGGTGCCCTCCACAGGTTTGGGATGTCAACTACCATCTGCCCCAGACAGCATGGCCAATGGCCAGCAAACCTAGAAACTGTAATCCAAGACATCAGGAGGGCACCAAGATGGGAAAGGCTGTTCTGGGGACTTTGGTGGTATGGAATGTTCATAAAATTATGAACATTCCTTAGAAACATCACGGGGGTGTGGGGGTTGCTTTCTTTTCTGACACTTTTGCTATTGGCGGCTGAGCCACCTAGAAACAATAGTACTGAGCATGTTCTGCCGCCCACTGTGCGTTTTCCTTTCCTCCATACAAAGGAACGGCAGCTAATCATCCCTATAGGAAAAAATAAAAGGACGTGTTCAGGAACGTCTTTCCCTTGGTGACTCCAGCCATCAAGAATCAAACCTCCTCCTACCTACATAGTCAGATCATGGGTCCTGTTTCTTGTTCATGCAACAATGGCATAGAAGGTTGAGAACTGGCATATGAAAGTGAGATCCTGGGTACAAGAAAGATCCTGGATGCAAGTTTCTCTTGAGAAGTAGCTTCCAGAAAGAAAAGTTTGTTCAAAAGAATTACTTACCTAAATAACCATTTTGCTTGAAAAACGAATCCACCCAGTTGCTCTGAGTCTTGGCATAAATGTCAGGGATAAACACAGCCTTATCTTGTCTTCCACCAACCACTGTGCCTTTCAGACGCCCAGTATTGACAAGTTCTTCCAGCACAGCTGATTAAATAAATGAAACATCCACTGCATCAGGTTTTTTTTGTTAAGCACTAACAATATAGTAGTTATCATCACAATCTGGATAGATGCACGCACACCTACATTTCATGACTGAACTTTGCTCTCACCTGCTCCTGGTAATAAAGCAGATATAGCATTGTGTTTAAACAACCTTAGATGGCTGGGAGCCTGGTTCTCCTTTCTAGATTTGTTACATTTAGTCTTAAAAGCGACTAGAGTTTGGGAGCCTAAGAATGTTTACAGATATCTGTAACTTCTGTATATAAAAGTCGTAGGTTTTTTCCCTTCACAATATTTTGTTATACCCATTATTAATTAATATGATTTTGTAAAGTGGCATGTCTGCAACCAAACATCCATGACACCTAGGAGGGGGAAGGGATGGCAAAGTTATGTGAGGTTCTTTATCAAACCCTCAAAACTAATAGGAACCAAGGGTTTAATGTGGATGTTGCCATCATTCTGGACAGTTGAAGGTAAGCAGGTGGCCCACAATAAGATGCATGACATCAAAGCACAATGGTCTCCACCCTACAAGATCCTTTCAGCATCAAGGACCAGCTCCTGATGGCAGTGGAAACGTGGCATGTGTTTTCTAAGTCAAATTCCACACCTCCGTCCTAAGAATCATTTCGGTGGTGAGGAATCACCAGTTAGTTGTCTCTTCACCAATTAAAGAATCTCAGTGGGAACAGACAAGTACACCTCTAGGGACCTGCTTCTTCTCAGGCCAATTCCCTTCTGTTTGAATGTTCACAGATTCTAATGTGTTGCTGTTTCTCCTTCTATAACAACAACAACAATAATATCTCTTTCTCGTTCGTGACTGTTTTTCTATACTGGCATGACAGGTTTTGCCAGGTCATACTGTCTTTTCTGATTCAGGAATTTCCTGACAATTGAGCATGTTTTAAGTATGACTTTAGTGTGGATGTATTTTGGTAGGCCCAGTTTCTGAAGGTTTTCTACATAGTTTTTTTGATGAGATGTCGGTGACTGATATGACTACCGGAATAATTGTGACTGACTGATGTGACTAACAGAATAATTGTGATGGAATTATTATTATTATTATTATTATTATTATTATTATTATTATTATTATTATTGCATAAATTGCACAAAGCAGCTCACAACAAAAGTACAAGAATACATATGAATGCACCATTACAATAAACAGTGTGATACCAATTCATTTCAAAACGTAATATAACAAATCAAACCAGGAGCAGGCAACCTTTTGGCAATTTGAGAAACTGTCCTGGGTACCTCCACAAAATGGCTACCATGGGAGCCATGGCTAATCACACATCTACCCAAAAGACTGAGGACAAAGCAGGAGTAGGTGCTGAACCCAAACACTCCTCTCCCTCCCCCAGCTTACCAGACAGAAGTGACAGGAGTCTCTTTTATTGCCCCTCCTCCTTTTTCAGCGGAGGAAACCTGCAGAGGAAAGCCTTCATTTCCTAAGAATGTCCCTCAGCCCCATGTGTGGCCCAGATGTATTCATAGGAAGTGGAGATGGCAGTGGCTGCAGAGCCTCACTAGGCTTTGAAGCAATTCTAGCTGTAGTTAAGAAAATTTGTTAATTGAGGAAAGTGTGACGAGTAGGCTAACTCAGTGGGCACCAAGAATGGTGCATGGGGGACACACTGGCCCTTGCCCCTGGGTTGAAGCAATGCCACTGCATTGAAGGCGGCAGCCACTGTGCTGGCACCACGGTTCCTCTGTTTCCTGTCAAGGATAGGCGACATTATCTGAGGCAAATAAAGGGCACTATTTTAGGCTTAATTTGACAAGAAAAGAATGTAGAATAAAACCCCAAGGGCTCTTTGTAAGAATATGGAAGATGATTTGGGGCGAGACAGAAGGGGACAATTACCTTCCTGGATGAAGCAGTGAACGAGAACTGAGAGAGCACCAGCCCCCCTTCACACATAAACCCAGAACCCAGAACATAGAACCCAGATAGCCAATGAAGTCAGACCACTTTATTTTTTTAAAAAAAAGGTGGGAGGGGTGGGACACCTTGGCAGGCACCAAGAAAAGTGAGAGCTGCTGGCAGTGGGTTTACACAATACTAAGTGGTCTGACTTATTTTCTTACTGGAAGCTGGGATTGCTGCAAAATAGGTTTCTGTTAGTACTGAAAACCGTGGGTTCAAAGGAGTTGTATAGTGTGTTGGGGCTCAGACCCTACCTCTCCCTCCAGTCAATCTTTGGGGCACTTTACTTGTTCTTTGCCATGCCTCCCATGGCAGCCATTTTTGTGGTGGGAAGAAGGTACAGGAAAGCCTAAACAACAACAACAACAACAACAACAACAACCACCACCACCCCTTAGTGATGGTGTGGGCAGCCAGAAAAAGCTTGGTACTAGAATATATGCAAAAATAAATGCAAAATAAACTGGGGAATAAAGTGGATAATGGGGAGAAGGACAAACAAGCTAGAATGTTCTGCAGCAAGCAAGAGCTGTAATTATTAAGGAGACACATAATAAGGGCTTCAAAAGGGTTTTGGTAACCAGGCCAGGCTGTCACTATGAGGCACTATTAAATGAAAGGTAATCAGGCAATGAATGATATAAAGAGGATGGTTTATGTTCTGACATATACAGCTGAGAGCATCACAAAGACTCTGGCTCTGTTATTACAGGGCAAAGGCTATAAATACAACCTCTGAGCCATTCATGTCTTTACGGCTTATGTGAATTCTCTACCCTTGCCTGTGCCCCATTAAACTGCTGAGGACAAAACAAACAAACAAACAAAAGATTACAAAACTAGCGCTGCACGTTTTCTTTCGTCCTGCTCCCGTGACCATTTCAATGCTAGAACTTTAACTGGCGGAGGGATAGAGGACCTCTGAAGAGAGGATGCTATCTAGAGACCTCTCAAGGTGTGAGTATGCTGTGTCAGAGCTATTTATCTGAAAACAGTATAGACAGAAGCTGCTGTGTTGGTCTTCCAAAACAGGATAAACAACGCAAGGAAGATGCCTAGCTTTCAAGAGAAGGGAAAAGAAAGAAAGACAGAAAGAAAGACAGAAAAAGTCAAGCAAGCATTCAAGTTTTACAGATTCCTTCATCAGGCTGGAAAGATATCTATTTTAGTCAGCCATTGAGCTGTACAATTCCCCCCCCCCCATACGCTCAATAAAGAGTCCTATTGCAAAGTTGCCCATCGATACCTCACCCTAGGTTGCTTGATTTAGCACTTTCAGAAGATTCATTACCAACGCTAATTTCACTATGAAATTCTCCAAACAAAACTCACAGTAAAGAAGATGCTCCTGAAATCCATGCCGAGTGATTAGGTTAATTATTGGTGTAGGTCTAAAAGAGAGAGATGATATACGTGGAAGCTGTATATACATGTATGCATACATACACAACCATTCAGTACTTCTATTTATTCATGTCAAAAACAAACCTTTTGAATACTGGAATAATTACGTAAGCTCTAAAATAAAGAAGAACTGGCTATTTTTCTACTCCGAAAATGTTTGCACAATCTATTCTAACACCAATGGCAATTATTATTACCATATTTCTTCGATTATAAGACACCATCGATTGTAAGACGCACACTAATTTCAGTACCACCAACAGAAAAAAAAACCTAAGACACACCCACGATTCTAAGACGCACCCCATTTTTAGAGATGTTTATATGGGGAAAAAAGTGTGTCTTAGAATCGAAGAAATAGGGTATTAACATTTTATCTGCAATGGCAAAATACTGGAAATGTGTGGAAATCTTGGGGGGGGTGTATGGGGGGGATTTCAGTGCTTGGCATAGCTCCATACGTCTCCCCAGGATTGTAATTACTTCCATTTGTGTAAAGATTTGCCCCACTGGTGCCTATGGGTAGTATCCAATGGTGTCCCAGCACTAGCACTAATGGACACCGTACTATTCCAAACCAATACTTGCGCAACGTAACTAGCACAATGTGGGAAAGCTGTGATTTGCCACTGAAATTTGTGGCAAATTACCACTTTTTTCTGTTACAGAAGCCTTGGCTTATGCTAGCACAACATCAATAGTGCTAGTGGGAGTGCACCATGGATCTTTCCCATATTTGGTAAAGAACCTGCAAGGCAACAGGTAAGGGCTTATGGAACCACACCAGGGACCGCAGGCAGTGTGGTGCCCGCTCCCAGCTTTTCCCTTCCTCCCCGCAAGTAGCGGGGCTCTTAAAACAGGCACGCAGCTGCGCGGGGGCAGTCCGAGCCCATCAGGGGTGGGAGCGGGAACAGTTCAAAGGTGTTTTTTTTTTAAAAAAACTTACAGGCACTTGAGCGCAATTGCGCGATTGACTCCTCCTTCATTAAAAAAAATGGTGGCCACGACATCCCTCTTCCCTTCCAGGATGTTGTGCAGCTGTCTAGACGCTGGGGGAGGATTGCAGAAGCAGGTAAGTCCGCGATCCTCCCTCCTCCCTCCCTCTACACCCTTAGGTGTAGATAAGCCCCTAATCTTGCAGGAACAGTATTAGTGTTTGCTTACCTAGCACAAAGACTAAAGTACCAAATTATCTCAATTATGTATCCAATACTACGTACATTTCTAAACACATTTATTTATTTATTTCTGTACATATACACACACAGACACACAACACTGCCCCCCTCTCCCCCATGCCACCCACACGCCTAGGAAAAATGTCATCTAGCTGCCACAACCAAAAAATGCTAAGTTGACTTACCGAGTAATGGCACGGAAGAGGCCGCGAATTCGGGCTCGATGGCGTGTAACAAATGCCTCTGTGAAAATCACCCCTCGGTTGTCCTGATCAATCTGGCCATGGATAATTTTGCCCAGACGGATGGAAAATACCTGAGAACACAGCAATTAATTGGATTATTTATTTATTTATTTATTTAATTTCTATACTACTGCATAGCCGAAGTTCTCTGGGCAGTTTACAACAATTCAGAAAAATATAAAATACAACATAATAAAAATAGCCTACAAAAATTTAACATAAAAATTAAAACCATGTAAACAATGAAAAACAATTTAAATAAACAATGTTTCTCTTAACAGACATGTTCTAAAACAGCAGACAGAGATGCCTCTATTATTATTATTATTATTATTATTATTATTATTATTATTATTATTATTATTCTGCCTTTTGCCCAATGCTGGGCCTCAAGGTGGCTTTACAAAGTTTAAAACATACATTGGGGGGGGGAACATAGTTTAAAATACACAACAAAAATTATAAGACATTAACATAGAATTTATACCACTAAATGCCTGGGAGTAGACAGTAGTCTTCACCTGGTGCCCAAAAGATGAGTGTGGGCACCAGGCAGGCCTCACTGGGAAGCTCATTACATAGCCGGGGGGTACCGCCGAGAAGGGCCTCTCCACTCAGAGGGGCCCCCCAAAGATGTTGATTGTAGTGTCTGAGTATGTTCAGATTGTTCCATCATGTATTGCAGTCCTGAACCATGTAAGGCTTTCTAGGTTAAAGCCAGCACCTTGAATCGGGCTCAGAAAATTACAGGCAGCCAATGCAAGTGGGCCAGAAATGGTCGTATATGTTCAGATCTTCTAGTTAGTAATCTGGTGGGCGCATTTTGCACAAGCTGCAGTTTCTAAACAGTCTTCAAGGGCAACCCCCATGTAAAGTGTACCGCAATAATCTAACTTGAAGATTACCAAAGCATAGACTACTGAAACTAGGTTAGCTCTGTCCAGATGGAGGCATAATTTGCCACCAGCTGAAGCTGATAGAAGGCACTCTGTGCCACTGAGGCCTCCTGAGGCTCAAGTGACAGAGATGGCTCTAGGACGACTCCCAAGCTACGAACCTGCTCCTTCAATCCAGAACATGTTGCAATTCTTCATCTGGTCAGAAAAACCACCCACTTGGGCATTTCAGCCCTGTCTGTATTAAGCTTCAGTTTATTACCTCTCATCCAGTCCATTATTGCAGCCAGGCAATGATTTAGCACAGCCACAGCCTCCTCTGGTGAGGACAAAATGGAGAAATAGAACTGCATGTCATCAGCATTACATTACCTAGTATTACGTAGGTACTGTTGACAGGACCACAATGTATTAGTTAATTTTTGTGAACCGTCCAGAGAGCTTTGGCTATGAGACATTATAGAAATATAATGAATGAAATGAATGAGATGTATTATAACCTGAATTGCTCACTTGCCTTGTACATCAATTCAGGAAAATGCATTTTTCCTTACTTTTGGCTGAACACTGTTTTCCCCACACTGTGGATCAACAAATACTTCCAATTTCTATGTTCTAATGAAGTGGTTCCCAATTGGGGGTCCGTGGCACCATTCACATATTCACCATTCATTTCTGGAGTCCACTGACAACAAATTTCTACCAGAAGTAAAATATAAAATCACTGAGCACCTGCGACTAGCTTCAGAGATTGCTTCCCTGCACCTAATCCTGAAAACTCATGGATAAGGAATCCTTTTGAATGTGGTGATGTACAAACTAACAACTGCGGAAGAGCAAGATGCACTTGTTGTCGTGACTTGTGATGGTTCACTGAAATCATTTTTCAAAGAATACAGACTGGATCAATTCTGGGTGACGGTTTTTCCTGATTATAAGAAGTTAGGTGAAAAAGCTTTGAAACATCTAGTTCCCTTTTGTTCCACATATCTTTGTGAACAAACATTTTTGACATTTTGTTATATGAAGAACAAGCATAGAAATCGGCTCGATGTTGATCCAGATTTGAGATTAAAGGTAGGAAATATTGAACTGGATGTGAAAGGGATTGTTCGGGACAAAAAGAGGCATGATTTCTCTCATCACATTTAGGTTTAGTAGCTGCTAGACATGTCATAATTTGTTCAATTGTAAACTGGACATTAGTAAAATTAAATTCGTCTTTATATTCCTAACTAAATCATTGCCGTTTTTGCGTGGTAATATCACAAATATTACAAATTTTATGGTCTGTTTTTTAGTATACCTAAAATCCTTTGCTTATTAGGGGCTACCCCCCTTATTTTCTCCAAAAAATTGCTTCACACAGGTAACTACCATAGAGATAACAATTTTTTCAAAAGTAGGGGGTCCATAGCTTGGCATTTGAAAAACAAAGGGTCCACAGTACTTAGCTAATTGGGAACCACTGTTCTAATGGTCTGTGTTAAAGCAATGGCTAACTATCACTCTACATAAGTGCAAGAGCTATTTTGGTCTTTTCAGAGAAGTTTAATGAAGCAGATCAGATAGGTGCTCATTTATATACTTTAAGGCATTGCTTCCCATCCCAGTTATTAGGCATGGTGGCTGCCAGGAAATTAGATTCAATATTGCAGTAACTATATATAGCATTAAGAAGCAAAATATATGTATATTAGATCAGTTAAAACTTTAAGCCTTGTAAGAAAACAATGTTGCCATATGAAGAACACCATCTAGGATATATGACGACGATCTCCACAAGTATGACAGCAATGGGAACTGAAGTATTACATACTTCAGTGAAACATGGTCCATTTTCACATGCACTACCTGCTTCAAGAAGTCTCCTGGAAGGTCATATGCCTTGCACAAGTCAGATATTTTCACTTGGCCAGATTCCTGTAACTTGTCATTTGTTTCTTCCGCTATCTGATCTAGATAACACCTAATATGAAAGCAGGAATAAATATTAGTACAAAAGTACCAATTTGCCTTGCATATATGTCATATTGCTATTTATTAATACTAACTATATTTCACTGCACAATATAAAAGCTTTAGCTAGATGTCAGCTCATACTATAAAACTTAAAGGAGATGTGATCCATTTGCCTCAAATAGAAGTTACCGTCAGGTTTAATATTCTTAGATAACTGATAAAGGAAATATAATTATTTACATCAGTGGCGCACTAGAGTCATGATGTTTGGTTTCTTGATACAACAGTATCCCAAGAGACTCATTTCTGCAGTATGGAGTTCATAGACTAGTTTTGGCTTTTAAATGACATGGCCTCCATACTTAATATCAGAAGCAAGTTAAGGTGTCGAGACCATGGTAGCAACAGAGCACTGTATAAATGCAAGATATTACACTGTGATACAAGCTGCTCATTTTTAGACATGTCATTTTGACCTGAGTTCATAAAAGCAAATCTATTTCCTTCTGCCAAAGATTCAAAAACAAGAACTTCTACACTAGCAGTTCTTAAAGGGAAGCAAGAAGTAAGAGTTCCTTGCAGTTTCTCTCTTTGCCTTTCAAAATACCTATGTAGTGAGTTTGATACCAGAAGAAATGGTGAGGAGTCAGGTCAGGTGTTGAATTTGCACAAGTGTGCAATATGCTGTTTATTAAATGTATAAATGCCTGTTTAAAGGGCAGTTTTATTTTACTAAGAGTAGGACATGTATATATTGGATAACTCTGTAAGCTTCTTACACGGGAGATTGGTATCAAGCAGGCACCAATCCACATGTTAATAAATTGTTGGCTATCTGATACTGATAAGGGTGTAATCCACATGTCAACAGTTAAGCAGCTGCCTAATTTCCTGTCTGCTTTACTTTTCTGTCTTGCTTGGGCGATGAGGAGGATTTCTCTCCCCCACCCCGCCCCAGGGTTGGAATATTGGCATCCCTTGGTCAAAAGGATAAATTATTATCTTGCCTGCGATGTTTTGGGCTTGTTCTGGGATGTCAGAAAAGGGTATAAAAGACTGAACCGAGGCTTAACCCATTTGGCTTCACTCCATTGGGGAATGTGCACAACCAACCTAGAGAACTTTGGGTTCTAGGAACAAACTCTAATATGCTGTTGATTGGGGGCCCAGCAAAAGCCAACTCTGTTGGAGTTGCCAGCTCCATGGGCTGAAGAGATGTGTGAACTTTTTTTGTATTCTTATTCTGCATCCATTTTCTATCAATAAACTGTCATTCCTTTCGCAAGGGATCTAGTATTACTTTGGTAATCCAAAGAATCTACTTTGATTGGGCCCTGAATAATGCAGGCCTCCAAAATAAAACAACCAGAAGCCAGACTCCTTGCTACCAATGCTAGAGATTTTCATCTATCTCCAGTTTAGATACTGGACAGAAAAAGGACACAAAATCACTATTTTTTCCCTACATTTTTTGTTTCTCATGTTCCCTCTTTTAAGTACAAAATCCTATGTATATTTAGACAGAAAAGAAGTCTGGCAACTCCTAGCGTGGCTGGATAAGGAATGCTGGGAGTTCTAGGAGTTTTTCCCATCTAAATATGCATAGGATTGCAGCATTAGGAGTATTTTGATCATCCATACGGTAGTATAAGTCTGTGTTCCTTCTCTGTTCCTTAGGTTTTTCCTCATACAATACAGACTACAGGATGAACCATTTGTCTTTGTGTCAACTGCAGCTAAGAAGATTTAAATGTTTTTCCTTGAGTTAGGGAAATTAGAATACGACTCTAGAACAGTGATTCTGAAACTTTTGTGGGACTTTAAAGTGCACAGCTTTGGCTAGTGGGCGGTATAAAAATGCAAAAAAAAAAAACCATAAATAAGAATGAAACAATCTTTTGGACATTTATATATTGCCTTATCTGCTAAAAAGCTATCAGGGCAGTGTACAACCGTTTTAAATGTTAAAACAATAAAAAACAATGACATTAACAACAGTAAAAACATTAAAACTGCATATTTTAAAAGGCTAAATTGACAAGATATATTTTCACACACTTTCTAAAGGCCAAGAGACCCTTTCTAAAGGCCAACCATAGTTCTTGAGGTAGAACAATCCATTGTTTAGGGGCAACATAGGAGCACAACATGTGCATGACAAACAGGCTTCTGTGAGTAATGGTATCCTGAACAGGGCCTCTCCTGCAGATCTTAATAACAGGGTAAGTTCATAATAACACAGGAATTCCATTAGATAACCAGGTCCTAAAAGTTAAAATCAACACTTCGAATTGCACCTGGAAAGCAATTGGCAACTAATGAGAGCCAGTGTGGTGTAGTGGCTAAAGTGTTGGACTGGGAGTTGGGAGATCTGGGTTCTAGTCCCCACTCAGCCATGGAAACCCACTGGGTGACTTTGGGCCAGTCACAGGCTCTCAGCCCAACCCACCTCACAGGGTTGTTGTTGTTATGAGGATAAAATGGAGAGGACGATTATGTACGCCACCTTGGGTTCCTTGGAGGAAAAAAGGCGGGATAGAAATGCAATAATAAATAAATAATGCAGGTCTTTCAGGACAGGTGTAATATGTGCTTTAATATGCTAAAAGCAGTGGAATCCACTGACTTGCATCCTCGGTCATAATTCATAAAAATGGTCTCCATTACTCTTATTCTGTGTTCATCACATTTAAAAGTCTGTTATGATTTACATTACATTTAATTTCCCTTGAAAGAACTTACTCATCTAGAAGTTGTCCCAGAACTAGTTGAACTGTCCGGTCTGATTTCACAATGTCATTAGCACGATTTTCAATATGGAGCAGATCTACGTTTACTACCTAGGAATTAAAAATAGGTTATTGTCTAGAAGTCAATTCATTCCCTGCTGTTAAAATTATCTACTTCCAAATTCTTAAATTATTATATACTAGCTACTTTTCAATCACTCCGATAAATAAAAAGTATCTTAATTGGAATAGAAATAAGAACGTAGGAAGTGCCATGCTGGATCAGACTGAGGGTCCACCTAGTCCAGCACTCTGTTCACACAGGGGCCAACCAGCTGTCGACCAGAGACACACAAGCAGGACGGGTGCAACAGCACTCTCCCACCTACTGTATGTACCCTAGCTTACTGCCTCTGATACTGGAGCTAGCACATAACCATCAGGGCTAGTAGCCATTGATAGCCTTCTCCTCTAGGAATTTATCAAACCGCCTTTTAAAGCCATTGAAATTGGTGACCATCACTACATCTTGTGGTAGTGAATTCCATAGTTTAACTATGCGCTGTGAGAAGTATTTCATTTCATTTGTCCTGAATCTCCCACCAATCAGCTTCATGGGATGACGCTGCATTCTAGTATTATGGGAGAGGGAGAAAAATGTCACCCTATCCACATTCTCCACACCATGCATAATTTTTTACACCTCCATCCTAGCCTCCTTTTTTCCAAGCTAAATAGCAACGCTAAAACTAAAACAGCAATCAAGACAAGTTAACACAGAAAGTAAAATTTCAGTAAAACATCTAACCATTATGAAAGGCTTCAATTTACTTGAAGTTTGGGGAACAGAAAAAGGTTAATGGAGATGAGGTATTAATCAGTGATCAGACATTTTTATTTATACACGCTCTGACATTTAACAAGGAATGAGTAAAAAAGAAGAAAAGAAAGCCCAGCTTTCTTGATAGGTTAAAACAGGTTTCAAATAAATTAAAAGAGTTTGATGGAGTACTCTCAATATGAATAAAAATATTTGATTGCAAAATTACAAAGAATGAGAGCAACATAATGGAACCTAAAGAGGCAATATCTACTGTTAATAAGAACAAAATACACTTTAGCAGTTAGAATATAAACATCTATTCGGCAAATACTTAACGATACACCATTAAAAACAGTTGTAAACGTCAAATTGGTTCAATTAGGCACAGTTAGGAGAAATAAAAAATGTTTATATTTAAGGGAAGTTACCTGTTGCAAATCAACAATGTTTACACGACCTGTAACAATATGAAGAATATATAACAAATAGGTTTAAAGATATTTAGGTACAGAAAATACATTTTAGGGCACAACCCCACCCATGTTTAGACAGGAAAAAAATCCTACAACTCCCAGCATTACCCAGCCAGCCATGCTTGCTGGGGAATACTCAGAGTAGTAAGAACGCAAGAAGTGCCATGTTGATCAGACCAAGGGTCCATCTAGTCCAGCACTCTGTTCACACAGGGGCCAACCTGCTGTGTTTCTTGCCTTTTGGTCCAATTACATGTAAAGACATCTATCCCGCTGCATGGAATGAAGCCAAGCCATTTCTGCAGAACTCTTTACAAATATCTGGACCAGTATGAGTTCAGTTGCAGAGCCATCACCATCAGGAATGGTAAAGAGGGCAATATTTCCTGCAATCCAGAAGTATCTTGATTGGGAATTCTGGTATGTCTGGAATTTATTTCACTTGGCGTCTGTATCAACTGGCATCTGTATGAACTGCACTGGGTGGGAATAAGCCCCACTTTCTGTACATGAAGCCTGCTCTTGGCCATGTACAAAGGAAGTTCTACTTTTTGTAACATGAGGGCAATAGTCATGGACAATGGTTTCTTCTTAAAACTATACAATAGAAACAGTGCTCATATTATGGACATGAAAATAGTCTTTACAATGAATTATCAAAAGGGTCCAGACCTTTGCCTCTATTCATGTGCTGGCTCAGTTCAGACAACGTGTTTCTCAACTGTGGTTTTAGAACTCTACGGTGGAGTTTTTTGGGAAAACACTCCATGCTGAATATCCACACTGAGCAGAGGGGAGTTCCTGCACAACTGTTGTGCTGCGTGTTGTGTGGAGGGCTCTGTGGAGTTTTCTGTTGCGTTGAGTTGACCTTTCCCACTGGCTAGAGTTCCCTGGCAAGAACGGTGAAAGGAACAAGTGCTGCTCTAGGAGAGTCACCAGCATTGTTTCCCCCCTCCCCCAGCAATAGATGATGGGATACCATCAGGAGGACCAGGGGAGGAGAGAGGGCGGAGGAACCCATAGACAGTGGGTCCCTCCACTGAGGTTATAGACAGCTCTGTGACATCAGAAGGGGGAGTCGGGAGATCTGACCCCTCACAGCTGGCATGGAAAGAACCATACTGCCTTGCCTCCAAGGTCAAAAAAGAGACCTTGAAGAGGGGGGGAAGGGGGTGCTTTGGGGGACAGGGAAGGAAGGAAGGAGACTGCAGAGGCCAGGATACAAGCTATCCTGAGGCCTCCTCAGGCTCCTTCCCTCCGCCTCCAAAGTGTGGTCGTGAGCCCCTCTAGTGAAAAATGCAGGGTGGGAGGACGGCGAGATGAAGATTGCCTCTGCCGCCCCTACTGCCCTGCATTGGATGATTGGAAGCCTCTGTGTTTGGGGGCTTCTGATCGTCGAAGGTGCAACCCATGGAACTGTGCCCTTAATCTTGACAATGTCAGCAAAACGGTTTTTCTCCTGGAACAACTAGTCTGTCCACAGTACATCATATTAAATAATGTGCTATAATTTAACAGTACTAGGACAATGATTCTTAAATGTCTCAACAAGGAAAATACACATTTGTATGACATGTTAGATTTACGTCAAGTTTTTATTTTCTACATTTAAACTTCTAAGTGTGCAATAAGCATACAGAAAAAGTCCTACAACTCCCAGCATTCCCTAGCCAACCATGATGGCTGATGAATGCTGGGAATTGTAGAACTTTTTCTATATACACATGCATACAACTGCATCTTCAAAATGATTTTCTTAAATATTTACATATTATATACACACACTTACCACCACGAACATGAAGTTCATCGCGTATCTCTCTGCTAATCTGTGCAGGAGTAATATACTCTTTTCCATCAAGAGTATGCACTACTTCCAGCTGTTTTTCAGCAATTAACTTAGAAACGATCTCTATGCAATTACGTTCCGACAGCCTGCATCATAAAGAACAGACAAAACACCTTACGTGAGTCCCTGAGAACTTGATTTTAAATAGGTGGTACTTTGCTACTAAAACAACGGTAAACTATAGCAGCACAACTGCAGATTAGAAAACCATTGTAACACAATGGTTAGAAAACCATTGTGTTACAGTAGCTCCTGCTAGCACAGCAACTGTTTCCAGGTTAGATTTATTTATATTTGTACTGTTGGGGTCTGCAGTAACTAATTACTATGTAATTACTAATTACTATGTAGTTACATAGTAACTAATTACTATGGTATGCGTTTAGCATAAGATATGCTCTTTGTAAATCATACGTTCCATCGTTTGGGTAGATTCAAGAAAGGGTATTTGCCCATTTTAAAGTGTAAAGCAATGGTGGTGCAAACAAAAAACCCTCTGACTTTGGGATAGAAATATTTGGTTATTGGCAATAACAAACTGTAATATCCACTCTGTGGCACTGACAAGGCAAAACGGCTAGAAATATTCTGTGTATTATTTTGGAATTCCTTTTTGCATTTTCGTTAACAGCAAATGTGAATATAAGAACAGGCGAGACTTATATAATTTTGGCTCAAGGAATGTAATTTAATTTGAATGTTGTTCCCGTTTTTATTATAACTTGTAGATTTTAACATTATTATAGCTCCTGACGAAGGACAAGCAGTCCAAAACGTTGAGCAGAGCACATTTGGATATAAAGCAAAAAAACAACTTTTATATGATTCCTGAAGCACCAGAGCTTGCCTCTTTTTAGCGCTTTAGATCTAGGATGTAAGCAAGCTATCCCTTAACATTGGAGACTTCCGAGGTTTATAGGTTAAATAACAAATATGGATGATTCTCATTATGTTAGTGGTCTGCATCTATTTATTCCAGATTAATATTTGGTGCAAAACAAGTATCAAGATATACTTCCTTGAGGATCAGGAGTGAGGTATGGCATTGGGGACTGAGAGGGAATGGTGTTAGGGTGACAATATGAAAAGGAGGAAAAGGCTCCTGTATCTTTAACAGTTGTATTGAAAAGGAAATTTCAGCAGATGTCATTTGTATTTATGGAGAACCTGATGAAATTTCCTCTTCATCACAACAGTTAAAGCTGCAGATGCCCTTCCCTCTTTTAAATCTGCTCACTCTAGTATAGCTCCTGCAGCTTTAACTGTGGTGATGAAGAGAGAATTTCACCAGGTTCTCTATATATACAAATGACACCTGCTGAAATTCCCTTTTCTATGCAACTGTTAAAGATACAGGAGCCCTGTCCTCCTTTCTAGCTGTCCCCTTGCCTACATGCTGGGGTGGGGGAAGAGAGAATCCTAAGAAGCACTTTAAAGCCTAGCACAATGTCAGTGGCACAAGCTTCCTTGGCATACAGTCCACCATCAGACACATGACTCTAGCCCATGAAAAACTTATGCCTCCATAAATGTGTTAAGTAGGGTGATCATATGGAAAGGAGGACAGGGTTCCTGTATCTTTAACAGTTGTATAGAAAAGGGAATTTCAGCAGGTGCCATTTGTATGCATGCAGCACCTGGTGAAATTCCCTCTTCATCACAACAGTTAAACCTGCAGGAGACCTGCCCTCTTTTGTATCTGGTCAGGAGGGCAGGGCTCCTGCAGCTTGAACTGCTGTGATGAAGAGGGAATTTCACCAGGTGCTGCATGCATACTAATGACACCTGTAACTGTTAAAGATTCAGGAGGCCTGTCCTCCCTTTCATATGGTCACCCTACGTTAAAGTCTTTTAAAGCAGCCTTTCCCAAACTGGTGCTCTCCAGATGTGTTGGGGTCTCCAGAAGAGGGGGGGAGTCTTGTAATCCTTTAAGGCAACCTCCCGGAGGAAACCAGCTTGTTCAGACAACATGCTAAGCCACAGGGGTTAAGAATTTTAAGCTAAATATTACAGCTTAGCATGTTGCGTGAACCATTCCTAACCATGGTTGCTACATAACCATGGTTTAAACACGCTCACTGACCATTTCCTGCAAAAGGGTTAGTGGCCTAACCATGGCTTACCATGCTGTCTGAACAGGCCCTCCTTGTGGTTTTCACCGGCTGTTGCTGACTGACACTCCTACCCCTTTGGAAGTTGTGACCTGGGAAGGCCTCTCACACATCCATTTCCTGCAGCTCTTGCAAATGTTAAAGGTACAGGGACCACTAATAACAAAAACACATTTGGGTCTGGCAAGTTGAACAGCCTCTCTATATCCTTTTTCCGACAACAATGTGCTTTTTTCTCCCACTTTTTTTATATTCTCAGTATTTTTACTTTTCTTGTGCTTTTTATGTTCTCCGTTATGGACTCCTTTGTTAACATCTTTACGGTAGTATGTATCTTTGCAATGTTCTTAGTTGGCCCCGTTCAGAAGACACCTTAAACCATGGCTTTAACCACAGTGCATAAAGCTTTTTGCCTTAATCACCGTGGTTAAAGTCATGGTTTAAAGTGTCTTCTGAACACAGCTCAACTTTCTGGCTAACCCACTGTACTTAAAGCTGTGGTTTAAGGTGTCTTTTGAACGGGGCCATTGGCACCCTTGTGTGTGTGCCTGCAAACAGCAAGCAAGCACTGCACCCATTTTCCGGACAGGTTTCTCTCGGTAGGATTCGCTTGAGTGTTTTACACTGGAGCCAATCCCAGCGTCAGTTTCCCTACAAAGGTTGCTCCCCGGCCTCTGGCAGCAGCTTAGTACACAAAGCCCCAGCCCATCTTTCTCCGGCATGACGATAAAGCGGTGCGAAATGCTGCATCCAATTAACAGCATCCTGACGTGCAGCTGTTAACAGGCGAGCAGGCGTAGGACCCATTAGGAAAAGGAGAAAAAAAGAGGGCGGGGGGCAGGCAACCCTATTTGAGGGTATTACGGTAGCACTGATCAGAGACCACCTACAGAAGCCGGAGAAGGAGCGCGCTGCTCATACACGCATTACGGGCGCTGACTAGGGGTACAGAGAGTTGAGGAGGGGTTGCTATAGAACCGACGAGCTTCGGTGGGTGGGTGGGGGGAGAGGGGCGGCGCGCGCATGCGGGGGCGCAACTCCACTTCGCGAGGGGCTCGCGCCTAGCTCCGCCCCCTCGCCTCCCGCGGATCTCCCCGCTCCCCTCACCTCTGCGACGCCTGGGCGAACTGGGCGGACTGAAACTGCTGGGACAGCTTCAGAATCTCTTCCCACGTCGCTGCCATCGCGGCCCCGGGTCCGAGGAGGGGCGGGGAAGGGGAAGAGAAGGTGACGACGGTTGACAGAGTGGGGAGAAAGGGGCGTGCCCTGGGAAGGCCTGCTAAGCTCACACGTCAGCTCAACAGCCGTTCTGGAGACGGGGCGCGGCGAAGGACAATTTACCTTGTCTCCTCGCACAACGCGACCTTCGTCCGCCACAGCGCCACCTGCAGGAGAACTCGTTCCGCGTGGCAAGAGGAACTGCAGCAGCAGCGGAAGAATGTTAAAGCTCCGTCTCTCTCTCTGCGCGAAGAATCCCTTCTTCAGGCGTCTGTGCGCCGCTACAAAGAGAAGGGGCGGGAGAGGCAGAAAAATGTTGGCAGCCTGCGCTGGGTACTTTTCTGGCTCTTGGCGTTTCCCAAAGCGACCAGTCTCCAACACGGGGTTGTGGGAAATAATTTTCCTTAAAAGAAGCGTATGAAATAATGATCATGCATGCTGCAGAAATCCTGTGCTTTTATATATTTAAAAGGAATGAGTAAGCAGAGTCAGGATCAGGACGTGATTATCGTCATCGTCGTTATTAACGAAGGGTTCAAACCACTTACCTGGAAGAAAACCCTATTGAATTCAGTGAGATTTACTTCTGAGTGAACGTGCATAGGATTGCTCTCTAATAGGTCAACAAATTAAAAGGATCCTACACTTAGATTTCAGTGGGCAAATAGTTTCACCAATTTCCATGCTTGAGTTTGACAATGCTAGTCTCCCTCCTGCTGGGAGGAAGGGGCAGCTTGGATTCTGCCCATTTTTCAAAACCAGTGGCTGGTCAGCTAGGGCTTGCACATACAGAGGAGGGAACCTGATCTTTAGAGGGTGATCTACTTCACCCTGAAGCTTGCTTCCAGACTAAGGTTACCTCATTGAGGCATTGGGGTGCATCGTTGTCTAAGATATCCCTTTGTATACTGAAAGGCTTTATAGAAAGGATTAATGGCACAGTAGTACGGAGGCTGGCTGCCACATAACTGCACAATTTCCATTATCAGGATTTTCCATGATCAAAAATGCTCACATAGGGTAAAGCGATAGCACTGTATACACTGCCAATTACCACTTGTTATATTCTGCTTGTTCTATGCTACATTACTGTTCTAATTTATATATTCCATGTATATCCTTGCTTCCCTCCAGGGAGCTCAAGGCAACACAGCAACCCTATGAAGTAGGTTAGGCTGAGAAATAACCAAAGGCTAGGCTAAACAAAATGTTTTTTATGACCTGCCTAAAGCTAAGCAAAGATGGGGTCAATCTGACCACCTTAGGGAGCGAGTTTCATAGTTAGACTGCTGCTTCAGAAAAGGGCCTGCCCCATGTCCCCACCAACTCTCCTCTATTGATTGTGGGACATGTAATATGTAGCTAAAGAAGAACAAAAAAAATCTGTAGGTTCATATGGGTGGAGGCAGTCTTTCAGATATCCTTGGCCCAACCTGTTTAGGGATTTATAGATAAGAATATATTTGGGAGTGGAACTGTTCTCCAATGTCACATGATCATTATTATGACCATCTACTATTAACTTGTTTTTGCAAGGTCATACCCAGAGAAGAACTCATTGGCTACTCCACAAGTGGGACAATTATTAGAATAAACAACCACATATATTAGGGCTGAGAAGGGTTAATGAGAACTGTGTTGTGTGGAATAGGTATGCACTTTTGTCATTTAGTCATGCTAAATGTCAATTTGTCTGCTCTTTGGAACATAGGAATCTGCCTTATACTGAGTCAGACCCTTGGTCCATCTAGCCCAGTATTGTCAACAGAGTTGTAGTAGCTCCCCGGGGTTTCAGGTAGGAGATCTTCCAGTTCTACCTGGAGATGCCAGGGACTGAACCTGGAAGCTTCTACATATAAAGCCTGTGCTCCTACCTTTGAGCTATGGCCCTTCCATGCAAGAAGGTTCAATGTGACCAATAGATGGAATGCTCAGATAAAACCTTGCTTCTGGCTTACCCAGGTGTAGCCTGCTTGGGAGTGGAGGTAGGAAGAAATCCCTTTATGTCCAACTGAAGCCACCCAACTCTTCCTAACTCCCTCCCCCCACCCTGCCATTGCATGATCCTGTCTTGACCTGGAACTGAAGTGAGCAAATGACACTGGCAAAGCATTTTCCCTCTATAATATATGCTCAGGACCTGAATAGAACTGAAACAGCCAACTCCCCAAATAGGCAGGGTGGCAGTGCTAGCTCCAGGCTTTGGAAGGCCCTTTGTAAGACACCCTCAGTGGGTCCTTCTTTCGGGCTTGTCACCAGGGGGGATTCCACACGTTGTACTGAGGGCGCTTCCATGCGCCCCCAAAGCGATTGTGTAACTTGCCTGGAGAAGAGACGAGGAAGAGGCGTCCTTGCCGCCGCCGCCACCGCCACCACCCACCTACCTCCGACCCAGCCGGTTCGGAGAGCTCAGCAGAAGAAGGCAGGGTGGAGAGCTTCCGCTTTCCACCCCGCCTTCTTCCGCCGAGCTCTCTGTCCCGGCCAGCGAGGAAGTAGGTGGGTGGCGGCAGCGGCAAGGACGCCTCTTCCTCGTCTCTTCTCCAGGCAAGTTACACGATCGCTTTGGGGCCGCACTGGGGGCGCATGGAAGCGCCCTCAGTACTACCTGTAGAATCCCCCCAGCTGCTGCTGCACCTCTTCCTTATCATTGCTACCACCGGCTTGATTGACAGGCAGAGAGCCAACGAGCAAATAGGTGTCATCTACTGCTCCTCCTCCTCACTACCAGCATCGCTGGGCCAGAGCAAGAGGAGGGTGTACAAGCAGGTTGCAACGGTGAAGAGGAGGAGCAAGTTGGGGGGAGGGCTCTTGTCAGAAGTCCCCTGCTGCGCTGTAGGCCCTCAGTCGGTGCCTGACCATGCCAACCCTTGATGGTAGCCCTGCATGGTGGTGCATCCTTCAGTTTTTGCAAACTACAGCTAGCAATATAAACAACTAGTTTGTTCGGTTTCTTTTCTATTTTACAGCTATTTTTCGTGCTTTATTGGCAATAAAGATCACAAAAACAATTTAGTCTCTATACAGATTCGTAGAGCAGTGGCAGATAGTGGATTGATTTTAAAAAGTCACTATGTCAGTATTGCAATGCTGATTGATAGTTATTTGCAAAATAATAATAATAATAGCAGAATGAATGCAAGTTTAACATACATTATACGTTTCACCGACTGTACCATATTGATTCACTCTGGGAAAAGTAATTTGCCGGCCCTAATTAGAAACAATAAAGGCAAATTCCAAGTTACTAAGGTTGTCAGAGTGAATCAATGCTGTAAGTGTGAAAAACTATGTTACAAAATACTGTAATACCTGTAGGGTAGTATTTGCAGTCACTGATCATTCATATAGGAACAAACACTCCTAGCTGCTTAACTGAGTATGAGTTAATGGAACATAATGCCAATTCTATTTACTCCTGTTCAGAGCTACCGAGGGATTCATCGAGATCCATGAGATCAATTTCTGGAGAACTTTACAGCAGTATACAAAGTTTTGATAACCAATATGGTTAGTTTCAAAACAGGTTGATTGATAATTTGTTTCACTCACATTTTTGTTCAGATTCTTCTGCATAAGCAGATGGTTGCCTTCTGTGCCCACTTCCTGTGCTACTGAAGATGGCCATTTGGATACTGAATAGCTACTGTATATTGCACAACTGGATAGTCCAAGTCCCTGTCCATTTCACAGCACTCATTTGTTCAGTTCAATTAATCTGTTATATTTGTGGCCTGTAAACTAGCCAAGGTGCTGAGAGTGGTGTTTTTTTTTTTTTAAATATTACTATTATTACTATTATATTTATTTGTATCCCACCTTTTGCCGAATATTTAGAGCTAGTGTCAGATATTATGAGGCAAAGTTGTATTTTATACTGAAGACTTCACTCTGGAAAAAGTTAAGTTAAGCAGGTGTCTTTCCTCTTTATATGCATACGATCAAAATTCTGCACAAGGGCAGAACACATTTGGTAACAAGAAAGATTGAATTATGTGATCTGTTGCTCTAGATAATTTGACATCATGTTACATCCTAGCTCTTCTTCTTCCAAGTACCCCATTGCAAGCCAATTTGTGCCACTAAAAAGGCCTCCTTTTGTGTGCTTTAGCAATCAATAAAAGTTTATTGAATAAGTCTTCGGACCATTTCACACACAGTAAACACATGTTAAAAATGAACAATAAATACAAGAATCTTAAAACATGTTGCTAACTTTTAAAAAGTCTACAATTGAGGTAATAAAATATTTTTAAAAGAGAAAAGTGGGATAGGCTCTAAGGGATAGGATACTGGGGCTGACTTAATATGACAAACATTGTCCTCCATCTTTCCCATATTGCTGACTACTTTTGCCCATGCGTCCTGCAATTCTTCCACATTGAGAGCATTACCTGCTTTTCTCTCTGTCAGGCCTTCTTCCTCGGGTATCTGCTGCAAGTTGATGGCATTGACGAATCCTTCCTTCTTTTTCCTTTCTTTCTTGCAGGCCTTCTTACAAGTTCGGATCCAAATTTGAGTTTGGGTCTGGCAAGTTGAACAGCCTCTCTATATCCTTTTTCCGACAACGATATGCTTTTTTCTCCCACTTTTTTATATTCTTAATATTTTTACTTTTCTTCTGCTTTTTATGTTCTCCGTTATGGACTCCTTTGTTAACATCTTTAGTATGTATCTTTGCAATGTTCTTAGTTGCCAACCAAACTTGTGCAATTCTTTTATCAGTTATTATATATTTCTGCTTCTTCTCATTGGAAACAACTGTCAGCTATCCACAAGCCACACTTTCCTGTGCCTTCTGCAAAAGGGCTTGAGAAAAAGCTTGGAATAACACAGTTTGTGGGGTACTTGGTGGTTAGTGCAGTAAACTGGGTAGAACATTTTTGGTAAGCAGCAGCTAAGCCTAAATGGCTGGGGATGTGTAAGATATAAATATTAGCTGCTTTGAAAACCAATGAACTTTTGTTTGTCCCTTGACTCTAAATGGTCACATTTTGGGGGGGGGGGTTAACAATAACAGTCAATTTCCACTTCCAGCACAAAATATTGCAGTTTGAGATTGATAAACAAATGGTCAAAGAACACCTAATTTCCTTGAATGAGTTCAAATCCCCAGGGCCCGATGAACTGCATCCAAGAGTAATGAAGGAGCTAGCGGAAGAACTCTCAGAACCTTTGTCTATTATCTTTGCGAAATCATGGAAGACGGGTGAGGTGCCGGACGACTGGAGGAGGGCTAACGTTGTCCCTATCTTCAAAAAGGGCAAAAAGGAGGAACCTGGGAACTACAGACCAGTCAGCCTGACATCCATCCCTGGGAAAATTCTGGAACAGATTATAAAGAAGTCAATCTGTAAACACCTTGAAATCAATGCAGTGATTACTAGAAGCCAACATGGATTTGTCAGGAACAAATCCTGTCAGACTAATTTGATCTCATTTTTTGATAGGATAACCTCCCTTGTGGACTGTGGGAATGCTGTGGATATCATATATCTTGACTTCAGCAAAGCTTTTGACAAAGTACCACATGACATTCTGATTAACAAACTAGCTAAAAGTGGGCTAGATGGAACAACTATTAGGTGGATCCACAGTTGGCTACAGAATCGGACTCAAAGAGTACTTATCAATGGAACCTTCTCAAACTGGGGAGAGGCAACGAGTGGGGTGCCGCAGGGCTCAGTCCTGGGCCCAGTGCTCTTCAACATTTTTATTAATGATTTGGACGAGGAGGTGCAGGGAACGCTGATCAAATTTGCAGATGACACCAAATTGGGTGGGATAGCTAATACCCTGGAAGACAGAAACAAACTTCAAAGTGATCTTGATAGGCTGGAGTGCTGGGCTGAAAACAACAGAATGAAATTTAATAGGGATAAATGCCAAGTTCTACATTTAGGGAATAGAAACCAAATGCACAGTTACAAGATGGGGGACACTTGGCTCAGCAATACTACAAATGAGAAAGATCTTGGAATTGTTGTAGATCACAAGCTGAATATGAGCCAACAGTGCGATATGGCTGCAAGAAAGGCAAATGCTATTTTGGGCTGCATTAATAGAAGTATAGCTTCCAAATCACGTGAGGTACTGGTTCCTCTCTATTCGGCCTTGGTTAGGCCTCATCTAGAGTATTGCGTCCAGTTCTGGGCTCCACAATTCAAGAAGGACGCAGACAAGCTGGAGCGTGTTCAGAAGAGGGCAACGAGGATGATCAGAGGTCTAGAAACAAAGCCCTATGAAGAGAGACTGAAAGAACGGCATGTTTAGCCTGGAGAAGAGAAGATTGAGGGGAGACATGATAGCACTCTTCAAATACTTAAAAGGTTGTCACACAGAGGAGGGCCAGGATCTCTTCTCGATTCTCCCAGAGTGCAGGACACAGAATAACGGGCTCAAGTTAAAGGAAGCCAGATTCCGGCTGGACATCAGGAAAAACTTCCTGACTGTTAGAGCAGTGCGACAGTGGAATCAGCTACCTAGGGAGGTTGTGGGCTCTCCCACACTAGAGGCATTCAAGAGGCAGCTGGACAACCACCTGTCAGGGATGCTTTAGGGTGGATTCCTGCATTGAGCAGGGGGTTGGACTCGATGGCCTTGTAGGCCCCTTCCAACTCTGCTATTCTATGATTCTATGATTTAAATTCATATTAAATCCTTATTTTTGGAAGGCATTAAAGTGGCAATCCTTTACCCACTTACCTCAATGGGTCTTACTTCTGGGTATATAGGATTTTACAGTAAATCCTTATTTCTCTATTTGGATTGGAATTAAGGCCAAATGTACTAAACCACTTTCCTAAATACACTTCCACACTCTAATGTTGTGTCAAATTGCCTTTGATTTTGTTTCTGGAACATGTTGAAATGAAACAGGGCTTTACTGAGACTTTATTTCCCCTGATTTTGTGAATACAACGCCTTTTCAGCAGAGGAAAGATACATTTTTAATGCACTTACGCTTTTGCACAGTTTGAAATAAAATGTATTGTCATGTTAGTCGGATATGTTTAAAAATATTAAAGCTGGATTATCTACCTGCAAGTCATCATGCAACTAAATACTTGACTGAAGAAGCTAGATCTATCTATCATGTATGGAACAAATGATATGGAGATATACAGTTTTAATGTTATATGAGGCATTGCATTTTTATTAAAGACTCATTACAGCATTGCAATTACCATATGGTACTGTTTACTTTGACTATGTGGCTTCACGACATGACTTCTAAGAAACAATAGGAGCAGGTATTTGCAAATACACCATTACATCTTTTGAACATTTGCAAATATTTAGCCTATAAAGAAGTATCGTTATGTTTCAGTCCTTAACACATACATCATGATCTAATTAGAGTATTCTGTAAAGTGTGTGTGTGTTATCTGGAAAAGGAACCGTGTGTGCAAATGGGGTGACAAATGCATTTCTTTCAAAAGTCAGATTCAGGAGCCAGGGATGTGCATTCAGCAAGTAGATCTCCCAAGGGTTTCAGTTTTATACAATAATCTTATGTGTGACAGCGGCTCATTGTATTTGGCATAAAGTTTCTAGCACCAATATTATGACAATGT
Source organism: Elgaria multicarinata webbii (assembly GCF_023053635.1). Lineage (NCBI taxonomy): Eukaryota > Metazoa > Chordata > Lepidosauria > Squamata > Anguidae > Elgaria > Elgaria multicarinata. The sequence continues at coordinate 100,006,400 of NC_086174.1, forward strand.
TAGTCTGGTGTCCGACCCCAGCACCATCCCAAGAACTGGCTCTCCTGTACTGGTGTCTGTGTCTGTCTTTATTCCCCAGCATATCCACCTTGCTAAAGCAGCATCTAAAACAGCTACATAACACCCCCCTCGCCCCCGCTCCCACCCTCTAAACTCCTGCCAGCTGTAAAGAGCGATAAACACTCACACTCACATTCCACCCCATGCTGGTTATTTAAAATAGCTAGAAGGTTTAAAAAGAAAATCCTAAAAGTGGTTATTGCAGACTTCAGATTTTCCATGTCAGCTGGAAAATCTTTTCCCCCTCAGTCCTCATTATTTGCCAGAAAAGTTAAATCTATTCCAGTTTTGCTATTTTCCCTTAGGTTAAATGATGTCTGCATTGTGGCTGGATATCAAGTTCCAAAGAAGGATTTTAGAGTCCGGTATGTGGCCTCTGTGGCTTTACTCTTACAGATGGAACAAGGAGGGCAAAATACGTTTATGTGAGCTGTTGCATGAAGGAAGCTGTTGCATGAAGTCAGCAAAAGGATCAGTGAGGTGGAGAAGAATGCAGAGCTCTTATAGTAGTGCAGCTGGCTGAAGATCTGAAACCACAAATGAAGTAGCTGGCTAAGATGTTGGAGGGAATAGAGTTCAGCTCCTAAGTAGGTCACAGGTGCACATCCATAAGAGTAAGGAGTATACCTCACCCACTGATCTCATACACACAAAAGCCACTGACTGGGATCCACTGCATTTAAAAAAAAAAAAAAACAGCTGAAGAGGCTAAATGGGCTTTCATACATTTTACTGAACCTGAGAGGGAAAACATACTACTAATGAAACCTATACTGAAAATGCAGCTCTCGCAACATTGGCTTCATCAGACCCTTCATTTAGCCAGGAAAAAAAATGCTATAATTAAATAATTGTGATGCAGAGGAAAAGGTGTGCTGAAGCATGTATGCTTCCAGACACTAACCCATGTGGGCTTTCCCCTGGGCTGTAGACTTCCTGAACATGGGATAAAAACAACAACAGCCCAAGTCTTTGAGTGATCTATTTGCTGTCACAGGAATTGCTGAAATGAGCTGGGCTTGGCTAAGACAGGCTTGCAGAACCAGTGACCCAGGGCTTTGCTAGACCTACCGGGTGTTCCGTGTTTGAGGAGCGGTGAAACCGGATTTTCCCGTTCAGGTGTGACGCCTCATGATCCACACCTTCTTTGGATTTGCACGGTATTGGAGAGGGCTGGTTGCGGAAGTTTGCTCCGGTTGTGCTGCTGGCGCCTCGAGCACGGGTTGCGCAGCCACACCGGCCTGATTTCCGTGGGGTTTTTTTTCCGCTCGCCGCACGGTTTGCGCAAGTCTGAAAGACTGCAATCGGCGTAGATCGCTAGCGCAGCCGTCAGCGCTGCCGCCGCTGCCGGCACCAGCGGCGGCGGCGGCAGCTGAAGTGCTGCTGCTGCTGCTGCATACCACCCCCCTCAGGCTGGGCAGAGGGGAGCCAGTTGACATTGGTGGATGGCTCACAGGGGGCGCGGCCAGCGAGTGCCGCTGTTGAGGGTCAACATTGATGCTGTCACTTCCTGATGGGGGTCGTGGCAGGTGTAATGTGACCCGAGGTCAGTCGTCTGCATGGGCACTCTGTGCCTACATCTCCCATCATGCCGGTGGAGTGTCGGTGGCGATGACCGCCTCTGTGCCAAGCAGAGAGAACGGGGCTCGTCACTTTCCGCACCACCGGAGGTCCGAAAGTTCCGTCAACAGCCTACCCCCGTCGCTGCCCCCCCTAGCAAATGCAGTCGGAAGGACAGGGGAGTGTCTTGAGGCATTTTATGGGCCTCCAGGGCAGGTGCCCCCCCCCTGGGCTGATGGTACCTTCACCTGCTGCCGCGTGGCCGCTGGAAGATGGCCAGCCACCCTTGCTTGTTGCCCTCTTCCAGCCGTGTACCCACACCAACAGGCACACAGCCCTTAATGCCTGGACCGTCCCCCTCAGTCCCCGCTGGCCTTTACATCTTCCGTGCAGCGTACAGCACCGCCATTATTCGGCCACTGTGCCTGCCCACCACGAGGAGTCACCAACTTCCCATGACTGTGGGATGCCCGCCTTTCCGAAAAGTGACCCACACAGAGGTTGAAATAGAAAAAACAGGCGCACATCCCCCACCCATCCCCCACACCCCCCAGCAGCTCACCAGCCACTTTTCCGGTCCTCCGTTCGTGCGCAAACTGTAACTGTTGGAATAATAAAAAAAAGCCGCTCCGCTCCGCTGCCCCAGCTGCGGACTGGGTGCAAATGGCGGAGGCGGCTTGACCGAAGCCGCTGGCCACTCCCCTTAGCACGCCTTTTCCTGACCAGTGCTGACCACGGCGGAAAGCGCACTGACCTCACATCCTCCCACACCTCCACCTCCCGACTCCAAATTAGCGTGGGCCGGCAGGAAAAGCCGCGCTTAAACTCACTTTTAAAAAGACGGGATAAGGAGGCTTCACCACAGGATGATGACGGATCCTGGTGAACGTCATCTGGATCTGTCGACACGACTACGGTAGGTAACGCGCGCTACAGCCCCGTCTAGTAACGCCCCCACTTAGCCCAAGTGAAACCCACTGTGTTTTTGATAGGTGCTTCCTAACTTCTCGGTTTTTGCAGTTCCAGCTTGGCAGGTAGGGCCTGCGACAGACCATCATACATGGCTGGAGGTTTGTTCTCCTGTCGGTGGCTCACAGGTTGTGCAGGCCTATGTTAGAAGGACACTTTGAGAGGCATGTTTTTAAGTGCTAAACCACATCATAGCATCTAAGTTAAGGGTTGTCACCATGCCAAGGCTCCCATCATCTCTCACCATTGGCTATGCTGGCTAGGGCTGATGGGAGTTGTAGGCCAAAACATCTGGAGAGTGACATGTTGCCCACCCCAAATCTAACTGAATAAGGCGGCATGCTGGTGGAGGGATGCTGGGAGTTGTAGGACCTTTTTGTATCTAAACATTCATGGGAGTGCTTCCCTAGGCTTCTTTTTGAGGAGTGCTGGTCCTGGTCTAATCTTGTAGCACTCCTCCTGGATGCATACTTTGGCTGAAGAAAGTTGCTGTGGTGACCCAACAGTTCTTTTTATGAAAACATCCAACTATTCAGGCTATAGTTATCTTTCCCCACCAGCCTCAAGCTGTAGACTATCATTGTTCCCCTCGTAATTTTCTGCCGAGGTCTCCTTGCCTGTTGTACAACACAGGGGACTGGCTGCTGAGAGAACATTGTACTGATGCTACAGGCTCTGTATGGAATTCTTGTAGTTTTGTCTACAAAGAGCCCGGCAGCACCATTGGGTTGGGGTGTGGGGAGAGGAATAGGCAGGAATCAATGCTGAATGGTACAATAAGACTTTGAAAGCATTGGTCTAAGCATGTGGGTGGGTGTCATTTCGGTTCTGCTTCAGGTAGCAAAATAGCTTGTTCCAGTGGTAACATCGTGTTCCCATATGTACAGCATTTGATTTCTTTAATGTATGCTACTGAGCATGCTCAGATGCCATGGTGCCTGCACCCTCAAAGTACCACAAAATGAAGTCTGGTTCCTTTTCTCTGCCCTCACGTCCAATCAGATTTCATCGTTTCACTTATACGAGATAAATCTCAATGCTGCGCCATGACTTCTTCAGCACCCAAATCAGTGTGAGAAATACACAGTTAGACTACAACTGTGTTTATTAAGCAAATGCGGTGTGAAAGACCTGCTGAGCTGGCAAAACGGGAGCATGCTCAGTCTCTGCCTGTGTCAGTGCCCTTACCCTGCCTCTCCTGCTATCAGAAAACAAGATCTTTATCCCAAAATAGCTACAAGTGTTAAGAGGTGTCAGGTATATGATTGGAGTGTTATTGAACATGCCTGAAAAGAGGGGAAGAAGATTTTTTTTATCCCCCTGTTTCAAGACTAAGCTGTATTAGCTAAGACTGGGGGTGGTGGGAGAGGGGTAGAAGACCTTTAATTATTCTTTGGTTTGGAATTTCATATATGCTATAGTTGAAGGGATAGTTGCTCTAGTAGAGGCTGGTACAGAAGTATGCCTTATCCAATCAGAATTGTTTCAGTTAGCCTGGCCTAACAAATTATAACAATGAAATAAAATAAAAAGGAGATTTAATGGCCTATACATCACAAAAGATTAGCCTGCTACTGAAATATGATAGGGTATAGAAAAAGGATGTTCAAGGACCATCTGAAGACATTGCCATTAAAGGCATCTGGTAGGGTAAGGAGAAATGATGTTATGCTGGCATTGCAAAGGGAAAATCGGCTTCACTGCTACATATTTTAAAGGAAGGGCCTCATACCCCATTCAGATTCTTGTTTAGCATCCTCAGTAGCTGTGAGTGCAGCAGCAAGCACACAACCCTCTCCTGCACTTGTTATTTTCTGGACCAGTTTGCAACTTGAAGAGGAGAAGCAACTTAGCTCTCTGAGAAGCCATTGAGCAACATTGACTAACTGCCATTGTTCTGTTTGAATTGCAGCTTCTGCTCCTCCCCCCTCCTTTTCAGGTACTTCAGGCCTCCAGTCTGCTGCAGTTTGCAACTTGAAGAGGAGAAGCAACTTAGCTCTCTGAGAAGCCATTGAGCAACATTGACTAACTGCCATTGTTCTGTTTGAATTGCAGCTTCTGCTCCTCCCCCCTCCTTTTCAGGTACTTCAGGCCTCCAGTTTGCTGCAGTTTGCAACTTGAAGAGGAGAAGCAACTTAGCTCTCTGAGAAGCCATTGAGCAACATTGACTAACTGCCATTGTTCTGTTTGAATTGCAGCTTCTGCTCCTCCCCCCTCCTTTTCAGGTACTTCAGGCCTCCAGTTTGCTGCAGTTTGCAACTTGAAGAGGAGAAGCAACTTAGCTCTCTGAGAAGCCATTGAGCAACATTGACTAACTGCCATTGTTCTGTTTGAATTGCAGCTTCTGCTCCTCCCCCCTCCTTTTCAGGTACTTCAGGCCTCCAGTTTGCTGCAGTTTGCAACTTGAAGAGGAGAAGCAACTTAGCTCTCTGAGAAGCCATTGAGCAACATTGACTAACTGCCATTGTTCTGTTTGAATTGCAGCTTCTGCTCCTCCCCCCTCCTTTTCAGGTACTTCAGGCCTCCAGTTTGCTGCAGTTTGCAACTTGAAGAGGAGAAGCAACTTAGCTCTCTGAGAAGCCATTGAGCAACATTGACTAACTGCCATTGTTCTGTTTGAATTGCAGCTTCTGCTCCTCCCCCCTCCTTTTCAGGTACTTCAGGCCTCCAGTCTGCTGCAGTTTGCAACTTGAAGAGGAGAAGCAACTTAGCTCTCTGAGAAGCCATTGAGCAACATTGACTAACTGCCATTGTTCTGTTTGAATTGCAGCTTCTGCTCCTCCCCCCTCCTTTTCAGGTACTTCAGGCCTCCAGTTTGCTGCAGTTTGCAACTTGAAGAGGAGAAGCAACTTAGCTCTCTGAGAAGCCATTGAGCAACATTGACTAACTGCCATTGTTCTGTTTGAATTGCAGCTTCTGCTCCTCCCCCCTCCTTTTCAGGTACTTCAGGCCTCCAGTCTGCTGCAGTTTGCAACTTGAAGAGGAGAAGCAACTTAGCTCTCTGAGAAGCCATTGAGCAACATTGACTAACTGCCATTGTTCTGTTTGAATTGCAGCTTCTGCTCCTCCCCCCTCCTTTTCAGGTACTTCAGGCCTCCAGTCTGCTGCAGTTTGCAACTTGAAGAGGAGAAGCAACTTAGCTCTCTGAGAAGCCATTGAGCAACATTGACTAACTGCCATTGTTCTGTTTGAATTGCAGCTTCTGCTCCTCCCCCCTCCTTTTCAGGTACTTCAGGCCTCCAGTTTGCTGCAGTTTGCAACTTGAAGAGGAGAAGCAACTTAGCTCTCTGAGAAGCCATTGAGCAACATTGACTAACTGCCATTGTTCTGTTTGAATTGCAGCTTCTGCTCCTCCCCCCTCCTTTTCAGGTACTTCAGGCCTCCAGTTTGCTGCAGTTTGCAACTTGAAGAGGAGAAGCAACTTAGCTCTCTGAGAAGCCATTGAGCAACATTGACTAACTGCCATTGTTCTGTTTGAATTGCAGCTTCTGCTCCTCCCCCCTCCTTTTCAGGTACTTCAGGCCTCCAGTTTGCTGCAGTTTGCAACTTGAAGAGGAGAAGCAACTTAGCTCTCTGAGAAGCCATTGAGCAACATTGACTAACTGCCATTGTTCTGTTTGAATTGCAGCTTCTGCTCCTCCCCCCTCCTTTTCAGGTACTTCAGGCCTCCAGTCTGCTGCAGTTTGCAGTTTGCAACTTGAAGAGGAGAAGCAACTTAGCTCTCTGAGAAGCCATTGAGCAACATTGACTAACTGCCATTGTTCTGTTTGAATTGCAGCTTCTGCTCCTCCCCCCTCCTTTTCAGGTACTTCAAGCCTCCAGTTTGCTGGAGGCACGAGCCGAAGGGCCAGAGCACAAGGGCTCTCGGCCTGTGGCTCTCAGCCGTGGGGCGAAGCCGGTCAAGCGGATCCTCTACTCTGGAGGAAAAACCCCAGCCACGGTCCGGTCGCTGCCTCTTTCTGATTCAGGTCACGATCTTCTCATTGTCTCCTCTCAGTTCTTTTCTCCTCATATCTGTTCCTTATGGCTCGTTCCAATCTCGTCTCTCCTAACTTAGTTCCTATCCGGTGTCTCCCCTCTTCTCAGCTGCCTTTTTCGTGTTCCTTATGGAACTGTCGCTCTCTTGCTTCTAAGGCCCCTGTCATCCAGGACTTGTTTATCTCTAGGTCTCTCCACCTCCTTGCTCCTTGCTCCACCTCCTTGCTCTTACTGAAACCTGGCTTCCTGCCCATGATACTGCCATCTCTGCTGCCCTCTCTCTTGGAGGACTCTCTTTCTCTCACACTAGTCGCCCAGAGGGTCGGGGTGGTGGTGTGGGTCTTTTATTATCTAGTTTGTGCCAGTTCCAGCCTCTTTCCATTCCACCTTCACATTGCTTCTCCTCTTTTGAGGTACATGTGGTGAGGCTCTTCGCTCCACTGCGACTGCGGGTTGCAGTTCTGTACCGCCCCCCAGGCTCGTCCTCAAAATTTATCTCTGATTTTGATTCGTGGCTGTCCTTTTTCCTCTCTGACAACTGTCCTACTCTTATCCTGGGTGATTTCAACATTCATGTGGATGACCCTCAAGATGCTGCAGCTCTACGATTTCGCTCATTATCTTCCTCTTATGATCTTAAGCTTTGGTCTGATGCACCCACACATTCCCTTGGACACTGTCTGGATCTTGTTCTCACTCGGAATTGCTCTGTGTTGGACTTTTCTACTGCTCACTTTCCGCTGTCAGATCATCACCTAGTTTCTTTCAATATTACTCATAATCCTCCTCCTTCATGTCCCGCTTCTCGCTCTTGTCGTGACTTGCAATCTATCAATTACGAGGCTTTTTCCCAGTCCCTAGCCTCCTCCCTTCCTTCTGTCTGTTCGGCTGTCTCCTTGGACTCAGCTGTCTCCTTCTTTAATTCCTCCTTATCTTCAACTCTTGATAATCTTGCTCCATCTACAACTCGGATAGTTCGCCCTTCTCAACCCCAACCGTGGCTCACCTCTTCCCTCCGCTACCTTCGCTCTTGTTCCCGGGCAGCTGAACGCCTTTGGCGTAAGACCAGGGACCGGGCAGACTTTGTCCATTACAAATTTGTACTTTCCTCTTTCTCTTCTGCCATCTCACTGGCCAAACAGCAGTACTACTCAACGCTGATCCAGTCAAATGCTAGGCATCCTCAGCGGCTCTTTGCGTCCTTCAATTCTCTTCTGAAGCCTAATCCGCCATCTCTCCCCGCCTCTCTGTCTGCTAACAACTTTGCCTCTTTTTTCAATGCTAAAATCCAAACTATCCGCTCTGATCTGGCCAGCTCCGCTCCTCTTCCGGTTCCTGTTCCTCATCTGTCAGCTCCTCCTGCAAATTTCTCTGCGTTTCCTTCGGTCTCTGCGGATGAACTGTCTACAATACTGCGCTCTTCGAAGCCTTCCACTTGTTCTCGTGATCCGATTCCTTCTCGCGTCTTTATTAATCTTATTCCTGCTATCCTCCCTTCCTTGCTACATATTATTAATCTTTCTCTGTCCTCTGGTTCATTTCCTTCTGCTTTTAAACATGCTACAGTCTCTCCCATTCTCAAGAAACCTACTCTTGATAGGCTATCTCTGTCTAACTACCGACCTGTCTCTTTGTTGCCGTTTGTTTCAAAGATCTTGGAGCGTGCGGTCTACTCTCGCTGTCTTGACTTTCTTTCTAGTAACTCTGCTTTGGATCCATTTCAATCTGGATTCCGTCCTCTGCATTCCACCGAAACAGCCCTTACTAAGATCACCAATGATCTCCTTACTGCCAAGTCTAAAGGCCATTATTCCGTTCTTATTCTCCTTGATCTAACTGCAGCCTTTGACACGGTTGATCATGATCTTCTCTTAGATTCCCTTCATGACCTTGGATTTTGTGGCTCTGTCTATAACTGGTTTGCCTCCTATCTAGCGGGTCGCTCTTTCAGCGTGTTGGCTAATGGCAGCTCGTCTTCCTCCTTTCCCCTTTCAGTAGGGGTTCCGCAAGGCTCGGTGCTTGGCCCGTTGTTGTTTTCCTTATACATGTTGCCCTTGGGCAAGCTTATTCAATCTCATGGTCTCCAATATCATCTGTACGCCGATGATACACAACTATATCTGTCATCTCCGGAACTTTCTCCTGATGTTCACGATCGTATCTCGGCATGTCTTTCAGATATCTCAGCTTGGCTGCTTCATCGTCGCTTGAAGCTTAACATGGCAAAGACTGAATTGCTTGTTTTTCCTCCTAAACCTTCTCCTCATCTCTCATTCTCTCTTACTGTCAATGATGTTACGCTTACTCCGGTCAAGGAAGCTCGTAGCCTTGGCTTTATCTTCGACTCCTCGCTCTCCTTTATTCCTCATATTGAGGCAGTAGCTAAATCTTGTCGATTTTTCCTGTATAATATTGCCAGGATTCGATCATTTTTGTCTGTCTCTTCTGCCAAGACGCTTGTTCATGCACTGGTTATTTCACGGTTGGACTACTGCAACCTTCTTCTCTCTGGCCTTCCTTCTTCTCACATCAGCCCGTTGGTTTCTGTTCACCACTCTGCCGCAAAGATCATCTTCTTAGCACGCCGCTCCGACCATGTTACTCCGCTTCTGAAATCTCTTCATTGGCTTCCAATTCACTTCAGAATCCAATATAAACTTCTCCTGTTAACCTTCAAAGCTTTTCACGGTCTAGCTCCTTCCTATCTCTCCTCTCTCCTCTCACACTATTGCCCCGCTCGTGCTCTTCGCTCCTCTGATGCCATGTTTCTCGCCTGCCCAAGGGCCTCTACTTCCCTTGCTCGGCTTCGTCCATTTTTGTCTGCTGCCCCTTATGCCTGGAACGCTCTTCCAGAACATTTGAGAACTACAAGTTCAACCACAGCTTTTAAAGCTCAACTAAAAACTTTTCTTTTTCCTAAAGCTTTTAAAACTTGATGTTGTGCAGACTTCTACTGTTACTTTCTACTGTTAGTTTTTCCCTACCCTGTGCCTGCTTACCCTTCCCTGTACCTGTTGGCATTCTCTTCCCCTCCTTATTGTTTTACTATGATTTTATTAGATTGTAAGCCTATGCGGCAGAGTCTTGCTATTTACTGTTTTACTCTGTACAGCACCATGTACATTGATGGTGCTATATAAATAAATAATAATAATAATAATAATAATAATACAGAGTGAAAACGGAAGGTCTTGTGGAAGGGAAGGGAAAAAACAATAGTATTTTCCATTGACTTGCATGTAATCTGAACTGTAGACAAATTGATCTTCATTTTTTTCTTAGTTTTTATTATATATTGCTACATGTTTCCTGGTGTTAGATTATTAACTTTTCTTTTTAAAGCTGTATCAGACTAATTTAAAAGCTGGAGTGAAGCTGCTGCTAGAGTTTGATATGAGGATTAGGGAAACAAAATAAGAAGAATTAAAGTGAGCATTTATGCTTTCAGCCTTCTCCTTTCTGGAACACATCATGCTGTGAGTTAGGGGATTTGAGGTGTCAATTCTGGGATTTATATTCATTTTAATTCCCTATTAAATTGAACATGTTTTTCACGATTTTAATTTTCCTCTGGAAATAAGGATATTACCTTACATATGAGTTTAAAAATAGAAGAAGTGGAGACCTGCAATACATTGAGGTGGTAAGAAGGGTGTGGAGGTATGCATTTGGTAGCCGCCACCATTGCCCACTACAAGTATACAATGCAGAAACACATCATGTATTTCAAATAAATAGAGATTGTGTAAGGGTGTTCAGAAAGGTAGATTTGGATCTACTGGTAGATCTCTGGGTGATTTGAGATAGATTAGCAAGGATTTCTGTCTCCCAGTTGTTTAATGTAGAAATAACAAAATGACTCCCATCATGGCCTAAATTGTAATAGTTCTGAAAAGAACAAAGCTTGGGATAGAAGTGGGTTTGTGAGTGGGGGGACTGTGGGCTCCCTTCAGTTTTGATACTCAAGTAATAATAATTCTGGATTCAGTTTTTTTTAACTCTAAGTCTGGCTTTTGCCCCTGGCTCTGGTTGGTGGATCTCAGGGTTACCTTAAAAACATAGCTCGCAAGCCTGAAGTATGTCCATGCCTTATTTAGTGATAAGGCAGAGAAAACCCACCCACCCCTCTGTAGGTATATCACTTACCTCCGCATGGCTAAACTGCACATCCCGCCATGCTCCATGCCCAGAACGGGTACCTGGCAGCAGCTCCATTAAAAACACTGAAAAAATAGAGAAAGTCTGCGGCAGCAAGAACCTAGTTGGAAGTGGTGGTCTCTCTTGACAATGAACTCAATGGTCGCTGCATTTTTAAAGTTTTATTTTTTTTCGCTGAAATGAGGCCAGAAACCTATGGAGCTCCCACCAGATAACAGGAGAACCATTGTGGATTTCAAATAACCCTCCTGCAGCAGCTGGGTAGCAGGCATGGTTAGTTCACCCATGACACTGTTGATCACGTTTTTGAACAGTCCACGGTGGGTTAGCATGTCGTCTGAATAGGCCGTTAGACTGGGTTTACACAACACACTAAGCCACACTCAGTGGTTGAGTATAGGTAGTTGTTGAACAAAGGGCTGTCATGCTGTCTGAACACAGTGCATTCCCCACAGGGTGTCGTATTAACCATGCATTGTGGCTTATTTTTCTTGAACAAGCTGTCTTGAGAACCATGTTTGTTCCTGGGTTGTTCATGGTGATTAACAAGCCACATTGCATAGTTGTCTTAAATCTGGGTCCTGATCCAGCCAGGACCCACACTAAGCAGATACAAAGGTACCACTATGATTCGCATCCACTTGTGTGAAAGAATGATGATTTATTGATAGAAAATGGTTGCAGATAATAAAAGTAAAGATAAGTTTACATTCGCTCTCCCAGCTCTCAGCTGCAGTCACTCTGGTTCCTATGAAGTGATGGGTGTCCCAAAGGGTTGTTTAGCTGAGCAGGTGGTCCACCTTCCCCCTCTCAGGTGAGAACAAGTAGCAGGCCAATCTGCCCAGGATTTTATAGGGCTTGTCTCACTGAGTTGAAGACAGTCAGAAGGCACACACACACCTCGCTCCCTCCACCAAGGAGGAGAAAGCATGAGGAGGACTTTCTTTCTTGGCAGGAAAGACTGTTTCTCACAGCATAGAAAGAAGCATCTTTATCAGCTAAAAAAGTACGTACCATGCCAAGCAACTATTGTGCATTGTCTAACTTTTGTTAGTAGCGAAAAGGCTGACCTTCACTTAGCAGCTGTGAAAACTCTAACATCAGAATTGTTGCCAACTGCTCTAGTAAATTAGTATACATATGCTCTTAAACACTGCTTATGACTTTGTGTAAGTTCACACCTGACTCCTAGTCATTCTAAATCTGAAACTAAATCCAATACAATGGTTAATTGTGGTTAACAAGCCACATTGCAGAAAATGTGCTGTGTTCAGACAAAATGATAATCCACGGTTCAACAACAACCCATGGTTCAACAGCAATCGACACTTAACCACTGAAAATGGGTTAGTGTGTTGCATGAACCCAGCCGTAATGTTCAGGCAAAATGCTAAACTGTGGTCAAAATAAAACAGAAGCCAAAGGCTGATGAACTCATAGTTGTGAGAGAGGAGGATAGGGAGTACGCAAGCCTGAAACTCCCCTTGACTTGTTCACATCATGCTAAACTATGCTTTAACACAAGGTCTGAACACAACCAGTGGTTTGGAGAGCCATATACCCTTCCTGGGTTTCTCATTCTTCTGTAGAAAGGATAAATAATTACATGGTCATTATTATTTATTGTTGATTATATACTGCTTTATGAATACAACCCTGTAATGTAGGTAGGGAAGTACAGATTTTGTAAAATTAGTTTTGTCTGTTGTCGCAGATTGTCAGGTGCCTTTCTGTTGTCCACTCATTGATGGACTCTCCCCCCCCCAATTTTCCAAATTTGCACAAATTTGCATTTGCACAAATTTGCAAATGCACAAATCCCCCCAAATGCATATTTTCATGTTTTAGCCTTTGGTGGAAATACACCTTTTTGACTGGTGGGTTTTTAATTTTATTTTATTTTTCTACAGTTAGATTTGTGTAAAATTCCAGGAAAAAAGTCCACAATTCTGTAGAATCTGTGTGACTCAGAAAAAGTCAATCTGCTGCAGAATCTATGGGGTGGATTCATAGAAATCCAAATTTATTTGATTCCATTGTGGAGTTTGCTGCCTCCCTAAATATAGGCCATATTATTATCACTATATTGCAGACTGGGCAATGATGCTGAGATAATCATATGATAATAATTGCTGGCTGGGGCGATGGAAACTGTAGTCTTTCACATCTGGAGAGCACCAGGTTGGGGAAGGCTGCATAGTATTTGCTGCTTAGCATACCAGAGTTGTGGGGCCACCCAGAGCAGTGTGAATTCCCCCACAGCTCAACCCAATTATTTGTTCTTGCATCTGCAAACTTTGTTTATAGATGGTGCAAAGGTGGTGTGAGGGCAGAAGAGAAAAGGAACGTAAAGCAGAGGTCCTCAAACTGGTCCATAGATGACTGGAATTCTACAAGCTTCATTCAGAGTCCATGGAAAGATTGTGGAAAAGTCAAGAATATCTATACTTGGCCTGTGCATGAATTATGTTTTCTGACAACAGAGATTGAGGTAGTTTTGACTAGAGCATGTACCTGTGCATCTTGTTATTTTTTTATCACTTGCCACCCTCCAGTCTATATATAGAAGAAGGATGAATATTGAACTTGGCTTGAGGCTGATGAACATTCCACCCAGCTCACAAAAACAGGCATAGCCATTGCATTAGAAAGGGCCAAATGTCTGTTATTAAAATACGGCAAATGTATGTGCTTTGATTTGTAGAACAAAAAAAGTTTATTAACTGGTACATCAAGTCCCCCATCAATTTTAAAGTGGTCTGCCGGGGGGGGGGGGAGTTTGAGAACTCATAATATAAAGCATTTTATTTATTTATTTATTGCATTTCTATACTGCCCAATAGCCAAAGCTCTCTGGGCGGTTTACAATTTTTTGCATTTTAAAATACTATAACAGCAAAATGTTAACATTTCCCCTTTATTTTATTTCTTTCATCTTTCCTATTTTTTATATCATTTCTATACTGCCAAAGCTCTCTAACCATTCACAAAAATTGCAACCGGAAAATATAATATAACAAAAACCCAATATAAAAAATCTTTAAAATACAAAATTTCAAAACAGTTTAGAACAGTGGCAACAATACTCCCTTTTACAACCCTTTCATAGTGAATGTCTTGTTTTGTCTCTAATCTTCTGTTTTCTTCTCTCACCTCCTCATACAAATTCCTATGTGCTGTATTTTCTTTCCATTATGGCCAGGGCTAATTATGTAATATATAGCTGGGGAGTAAAATTGCTTAGGGAGAAGCCTACTAATTAATAGGATTAATTTAATGGTGCCACAGATTCTCATGGGTTTACATTGTGGAGACTATGGCAATGAATTGCTGCTGGCATCAGAGGCATTGTCTATAGTGAAAGAACCTGGAATGTTTTGTTCTGTGTTTTATTTGCTTCTCAAAGTCAACAATAGATCTACGATTTTGGGAAACCGAGGCAAGACATCCTCAGAGTGTTCCCTAAACCTGGAAGAAATGGTACATGTGTGTTCCAACTGAGCATTCCTTCACGGTGCTTTTGACATCCTTGAGTGTTTCACACAAATTGGAAATAGTAGCATGCTTGGAATGGTGGAACTTTTACAAGCCTTGGGGACACTGAATATGCCCAAGCCCAACACCTTCTGGAGCTGGCCCTCATCGGAAGCCTACAGCATATACAAGCCTTTCCAACGTGGAGCCCTCCAGGTGTTCTAAACTATAACTCAGGAAGGGCTGTAGGTTAGTGTTAGAGCACCTGCTTTGCGAGCAGAAGGAACCAGGTTCAATCCCTGGCTTCTTCAGACAGGGCTAGGAAGGAATATTGTCAGAAACCCTGGAGAGCCACTGCCAGTCAGTGTCAACAATACTGGGCTAGAGGGACCAATGGTCTAACTTAGGCCTTAGCTAGACCTAAGGTTTATCCCAGGGTCATCCCTGCCTGCTCCCGGGATATCCTGTGTGTCATTTACATGAACAGGGATGACCCCGGGACGATTCCGGGATAAACCTTAGGTCTAGCTAAGGCCGTAGTCTAAGGCAGATTCTTATGTTCCTGACTCCCATCATGCCTGACCACCTGCCATGTTGGGAATGATGAGAGTTATAGTCTAAAACATCTGGAGGATGCTAGATTCATTGGGAAAGACTGGCATATACTATTCCCTTGAAGAAGAATTATTTGAGAAAGCACTTTTCTGTTGGTGAATGCTATGGAACCAAGTCAAATAGTCTCTTATCACAGTGATGTATAGTCTTAAAAAAAATATCCAAAGGAAAAATACGGATCATATTCAAAGCATTTTTGAAGAGTAAAAGGTCCTAACAACACCTAGACGGCAAAACACCGCTGCAGGAAGAGGACATTTCATATAGATGGGAGAACCACTCCAGATATGAAGTTTTGGAAAACAGATGTGGTTTAAAGACGGAGGGAAAGGATTTGTATTTTGGCTGCCTTGGAATTAGAAGCTTTGCAGCAGCAGCCTAAAAAGATTCAATTTTTTTTTGGAAAAATTATTATTGAGGACAAACAGCAACTGTATTCAGCGTTTGAATTATAGTGGGAAAGGCAGGCAAGGCCTTTATGAAATTTACAAGCCCTACCCCAAGATTCTCCTTCAGTTTTAACCAAAACATCTCTCCCCATAACTTTGTTAAAACAGTAGCTACAAAAGAAAAGGAAGCAGTACCTCTGCCCTTCATGTAATTTGCGTACTGCGTATTCTGATATCAGCTTCTATTTCTTCTCAACCTGACCCTGCGAAGCTCTCCTAGTTTAATCTCTGATGAAAACTAACTCTGGAAAGACTGCCCTGAACAGGCCACTGATGAACAAAGGGAAAGAAAAATAATACTTAACAAGAGGAAATGACCCTTATGTAATTCTTAATTTCCAGGTCCATCTCTATAATGAAATAGAGTGAGGGCTCATCTATACCAAGCAGATATTCCACTATGAAAGTGGTATGAAAGTGGCATATAAAATGCAGGAGTCACACTGCTGCTTTATAGTGGTATTGAAGTGCACTGACAACTGTTGGGGCCCATTGACACATACCATGCTTTCATACCACTTTCATAGTGCTATGTCCTGCTTGGTGTAGATATGTCAATGGGCCTCAACAATTGTCAGTGCACTTCATTACTACCGTATTTCTTTGATTCTAAGACGCCATCGATTGTAAGACGCACACTAATTTCAGTACCACCAACTGAAAAAAAGCTTTGATTCTAAGGAATAATAAATGACCTGTGATTCTAAGACGCACCCTGTTTTTAGAGATGTTTATATGGGGGAAAAAGTGTGTCTTAGAATCGAAGAAATACAGTACTATAAAGCAGTAGTGTGGCACCTGCCTTTTATATACCACTTTCATACCTATGATGAGCCCTATGATGGATATTGTTTGGGTTCCATTAAAGGACAGCAAATTTGGAGTGATGTGTATTGCTTTAAAAATAATAATAGAGGAAGCATTGGTAGGATTTTCTGCCTCAGGAGCCAACATGAATTGCCCTGTCCATATAAACTGCCTGACAACCAAAACATCTCATTACTCATATAATTTTGCAACTCAGTCCCTAAATGTCTTACTGCATTTGACATAAGGATCTAACCCTAACGTAGCGGTATGACTTTTTCACTGGATAATAAGAAATTCTAAGTATCTGGCTTTCCCATCTATTTTCAACCTTGCAATTTCAAAATGTAATTTAGGCTGCAATCTTATGTGTATTTACCTGAGAGTAAGCTTTATTAAATTCAATGGGACATGCTTCTGAGTAGACATGCATAGGATTGCACAGCTAGAATGTGAAATTAGGAAAAAAATGAAATGAATAAGGGAAAGGGCAGTGATCAGGAAGAGAGAGCAGGTGTGTGTGTGTGTGTGTGTGTGTGTGTGTGTTTGGGGAGGGAGGTTTTATTTATTTATTTACTTACCATGTTAATGTTTCTTGCCCTTGATCCAGACTTCTGAAACTAGCATTAGAAAGTATTACCTTGCTGTGGTTGTAGCTGCTCCTAATTGAAATCTATAATTCCATTACAGATGCATCCAGACACATTTAATCAAACCATGTCCTGTTGTGCAAATTGAGATCCAAGTTCACAGCTCATCCCTAAACATACTCGGCATGAGAGCTCAAGCCCTGAATAGAAGCTTTGTAATGAATGTTGCCATCTCCTTCAGGTCAGCTGGGAAATTGAGTTGCCACTGTTAGCTATTTCTAAAGAATGGCAGGGTAGCTCATTTTCCAAACTGCCTTTTGGATATCTAAGTAGGTTACCACATGTGGTTCCTTATTCTGTTGCATTTGTAGTGTTTTGCTGAGGAGGAAATGCTTGGCCATAATTTCTTCAAGATTTCGCTGACAGCTGGCCAGCTTCCCTCCCTCAATTCAAAATGTGGAGTAAAAATGGCAAAATGGAACAGCTATCAGTAGCTCCCCATGGGTTTCTATTATTCTGGAAGCCTATCAACTGAGTATCACAGAGCATACTTTTCCTGCAAAAATTATCAAGCAAGAAAAACAGCAACACTTTGGCGTATTTCTGTTTTCCTCCACTGAATCCCATGCCTAAGCCAGTGCTGTTCATTTAGAATTCTTCTGCAAAAATATGCAGATGTACGTCTTTAGTTCAATGTGAATATTGTTATTTTTTCAGATTTCATTCCTTTGTTTATTTTGTGATAATGGACTCTAGATGGCAGCCTGGATGAGTGGATATTGAAGCGATATAAGAAAAGCTTTTTCGCTCCAAGCAAATATATTCAAACATTTAGTGACAGAATTTCCTTCCTGTTTCACTGTATTACTCTTTTACTGCCTTTTGGGTTTTTTTTGGGGGGGGGCTCTAAACATACAATAAAAATCCAATAAAATTATTTAACATTTAAACCTAAAATTATCTGGCTGTATATGTGGTGTATTTTGATGGTAGTTTGGAGTGTACTATGACCTTTACTTTCTTTCATAATAAGAAATGCTGAGGGGAAATTCTGTGGAGCAGGGATGTCAAAGCGTCACTGAACCATTCTGCCAGCCTCAGGCAGGAGGGCTTAGGACAGCCAGTAAAAAGGGAGGAAATGTCTTCTTAATTTAGAACAACTACTGGTCCAAACGGCCACCAGTGTGTCTTTCGTTTGGGGCTAAATCCCAGCAAGTTTATTTGGAAGGCAATGCGTTTGGGGACATTAGAGTATCGGAGGGCGTATTTGTCAGTTTGTCATTGTGGCACTACATAAATATGTTGTTCTGTGGTGATATGGAGCATATCAGAAGCCTAGGAAGAGAAAACCCCCAAACCTAACGCAGATAAATTGTGACCCAGAGGATATCTACCTCTTTCTATATAAAGGGTTGTTTTTAAAAAACACATGCTTCATACAAGTGTTTGAAGCTAATTCTCATACAGGGAGCCAGAATTAGCCACATCTACACTAACACATCTAATTGTGCTGCCATGCAATGTGTGAAACAGCTCTGGGGAATCAAATAAAAGGAAATGAATCCAAGATAGAATGATGTCTATGTATTCCAGCCTCTAGGCAACTTGTGGGCAACTTGTGGCACTCTAGATATTTTGGCCTACAACTCCCATTGTCCCTCACCATTGGCTAGCGCTGATGGGAGTTGAAGACCAAAATATTCAGAGGGCACAAGCTGACCATCCCTGCTCTAAGTGGAAAGAGAGTGCAGACAGCAGCATGCTGGTCCCTTCTTCCTACATTGATTCACAGCTTGAGAATGAATAAAGGCTCTTTCTCCCTTGTGAATGTTGCCTTTTTCTAGTACTTTAGATATACAGTCTGCTAAATTATGACTTCAGTTTTAGTGGCAAGTTGGAACACAATGCAACTTTACCACCAATTCAGCTCCTTCCATTTTATTTACTGGTACCAAGTATATAAACTAGGCTTGCAGTGCTCTGATATCATTTATTTATTTTATTTATTGCATTTCTATACCGCCCAATAGCCGAAGCTCTCTGGGTGGTTTATCATTGATTCTAATCATTCATTTGACTATTGTTTTCAAGCTAGAATAGATGAATGAGAAGAGATTGGTTTGATTTGGTAGCTTCCCAGCACTGGGCAGCAAAATGACTCATATTCACTGTGAAATATATCACTCCTCCTCTGTGATAAATAATTATTCATTAAATAAAAGTAGCACCACCTTCACAATGTACAGGATCTACACTACTGTTCTAAAACGGTTTATAACAGTAGTGACAATTGTTGAGGCCCAGGACACACTCCATATACAGTTTTCAAACCGTTTTCAGTGTGTCGTATCCTGCTTGGTGTAGATCTGGCTGGTGTCAGTTTTAAGAATTTGATTCAGTTATGTAGCAGTGCGCATTTTAAAAACACACACTCAAGTATGGATTTGAGACAATATGATATAGAAGGAGGAGTGGACATATATTGTTAAATAGGTTTTATGAATGATTTCAATCTAGAAGAAAAAGCACATTTAGTGGATTGTCAAAGGCATTACATTCAAACATTTATCAAGCACAGAGAAAGGAAAACCAAAGACTTGCCTGCATAAAGAATCAGTTTGAAGAATCATTTCTACAGTATCAACCCAGAGTAAACAGATACTGGAGGCAAGGGGGGGGGGGGGAAAGCTTTTTTTAGAGAGTTGACAATGTTTTATAAAATGTGTGATAGCAACCTCAAAAGGTAATGCTGAAAATACACCCCGAAGTATCACTGATTCACAACTGGAATGAATTAGAGTTTTTGCTTTATCGTGAGTTAAATCAGATACCAGATCTATTAGATAAAACTGATGTAAATTTGTCTTTTTTCCTCATTTAAATGTTATAAAATGATGCATTTTCAGTTTAAAGGTTGTATAAGTCAATGTAAGCCCCCCGTGTATGAAAACGGTGATATCTAAATATTATTTGTGCAAAGGAGAAAGTTATTTGAAATGGAAATAAACATTCTCATTGATATTGATTTTATATTCCAATTCCAATCATAATCATCATCACTACTACTACTCTTATTGATTAAATTTCTTAGATGCTTTTCACAGAAAAGACTCAAGGCATCTTATTACAAAAATTAAAGCATATACAAATTTTAAACAATTTAAAACCACTAAAAACAACTAACAATAAAATAGTGAAGCCCAGAAAAACAACTAAATTAAGAAGCCCATCGCATACTGTCAAATGCTGCGGAGAAAAGTATTATACAAAGGATGATGACGTTAGTGCCGGGTGGACCTCACTGGGGAGGGCATTGCAGAAGTGGAAGGGGGCACCACTGAAAATGTTCCCTCCCTTGTTGCCATCGTAAGACCCTCCTTCGGAGAAGGCAGTCAAAGGAAGGTCTCAGATGTTGGTTGTAGTGTACTGCTAGGTTTATACTGGAAGAAGTGCTCCATCATGTATTGAGTTAAGGATAGTTTTAATCTGTAACCTTAGTAATTCAACAGAGAATGTGTGTTTTTGTTGTTGGTGGCCTGAGAAGTTTTGGGATGGATCCACTTTATACCATTTCACCATGCAGCAAAGCACTCTCCTACATAGATATTCTTCTAATTTGTGTTGAGGCTGCTTTGACTTATCCTGGGGCAACATTTTCATTCCACGCTAACCACACTCACACCATGAATATTAGCAACCAGGTTGTTGGCTGTAAATGTGCTTCTTGAAAGGACATTTATATGCAGCAGCACCAACCAAAGAATCTGGCTCAGTTTATTGTTCTGTTAATAACACTACTCCAACAAGTTAGATTATAGGTACAGATTTATGAGTACACATTCATTCTCTAGTGACAGCCCCAAAGATGGCTAGATTTGGAGGTATGACTATTATATTTTACTTTGGGGGAAATGTATGAAAATGTAATTTACATAAGCTTGCCATTTTAAAGCACAGATGTTTTTTTTTAAAAAAAGCATTCAAATAACAATCATCTTACTGTAAAACAAAGCAGGGAGAGGAAGAGGAAATTTCTGTCACAGACAGAATTCCTCTGCAAGGATGCCACCAGCAAAAATGACAGTGTTGACAAAATATCCAGATGGTTTTATATTCTTCTTACAGCTACGGCCAAGATCTGAATAATATTTAACATATACCAGACTCCATTTTCATACATGTAAATTTAAAAAAAGATTCCACCCCAACTGTCCATCCTTCAAAAATCCTTCCTGCATTAAAAACTGCCAAAATGCCTAAAGACTTCTATGATAGTAGAGGTGGGCAAAGTGGGTATCCTCTGCCTCAAAATCTGATCTGGAGCTCCGTAGAGGTGATTCTCTGCCTCTATTTCAGAGCCCTCCCCTCTCTCCGCCTCGTCAAATTACCCACGAAGAACCGTTCAGTATTCAAGTAACTGGTATTAACAGAAATGATTACAGCACCCTCATTTTTAAAACTAAAGAGACAAAACTTGGCACAATGATAGCTCTTAAGGAGTGCTTTAGCCCCACCAAGTTTGAATCAAATTAGTTCATGCTTTGATTTTTAAAGGATTTTTAAATGGAAATTTACAAAATGCTTACAACTGTGTATTTTTTAGAGATAAATGGATGAAACATGGCAAGGTGATAGCTTTTAAGGAGTGCTTTAGTTCCACCAAGTTTGAATTAAATCAGTTTATACCTTGATTTTTAAGGATTTTTTTTTAAATTCCCCACTCCAGCCTTCTCCAACCTGGTGCTCTCCAGATCTATTGGATGGAGCCCCCACCCCTGCCCTACACTAGAAGCCCAGCCACTGAAATAAAAATCCTGTCTGTGCCTTACTCAGGTGCAGAAGCTTTCTCACTCACAATGCCAGCCAGCACCGCAGCACTTTCACACTGTGGAAATGTGGATGATTGACTTCTATGAGTCTGAGCAGAAATGCGCCCACCACCACCACAGCCAGAATCAGCAGCCAGTAGTGTTCCCCCCCCCCCACAAACACTGTGATTGGAGGAGAACATGGTCAGGGACAACACTGTGACTATTCCTATTGGTTAGCTACTCAGTGTCTACCAAATATAGAGATACACAGACACAGCAATGATGCCTGAAAAGCAGCCAGATAATTACGGAGACTTTAGAAGCATTGACTGGCCATGTCTCTGCTCTGAGTTTATTCAATGGGTTTGGAAGCGGCCAATCTCTGCTCTGGAAGACCGAATGCCCCACGGATGTTAGAGGTTACCAGATAATTCTGGGGTGGAGTGCACCCTAACCCTAATAGTTAGCAAGACTGGATGAGTCCAGAGACCGCAAACAACGCCTGTCAAAACTACAGCCATAGTAGAAGTATGCAATGTCTCTCAAAGCCACAGGACAATCAAGCAACACCTCAAAAGCCACAGGACAAGCAAACAATGCATCTCAAAAGCCATTGGCCAGTATAAACTGTCCAACACTCTCAAAAGCTGCAGGACAAACAATTAACATTTCTTAGTGTCACAGTTAAGTTGCTGATGCTCTCCAGGCAACAGCCCAGGACAAGCAAACAACACCTCTTTTCCTTTTTCCAGTGCTGAGAGCTGTTTGACTCATTGTTTAATGATTGGGCTGCTTGTAAGGGGTGGCGGAGGCTGTACACTCTTCTTGCAGCACAGGCCTAAGTGTAGCAGTAGCAAATTCTTCTGAATCAAGGTAAGTCACTGTTCTTCAGTTTTATTAGATGATACATAATTGTAATGCATTGCTTAAGTGTCTGTAGGATCTTTGCAGGGAAACAAGATGGGAAGAAAACTAGATCTAGTTGGCTCTGCCTACAGTGATCCCTTGGCTCTACTTACCATTAGCTGTTTTGCTATTTGCCCCAACAGCCTCAACAGATACCGAGTTCACCTGCAGTTCAGCATCCAAATAGCTAGGATTGGATCCAGACATAGTTACATTTTTCTTAAAATCCACATACTTTGTAATCAGTGAGTGTACTCTAAGTATGACTATGTCTGGGTCCAACCAGAAAGAAATTCTATTGTATATAAACAGAATTTAAAACAACTTCCACGCCTCCAAGGGTCAAACCAATTAGTTTCCAGGCAAAGTATAAAGTGTTGGTTATTACCTTTAAAGCCCTACATGGTTTCGGTTCAGGTTACCTGCAGGATTGCCTTCTCCCATACAATCCGCCCCACACATTTAGGTCCTCTGGGAAGAATTTACTACAGTCAGCCAAAACTAGCAGCAGTCTCTTCCAGCAGCCCTACCCAGTCAAATTTTAAGTTATTTGACTGTTATTTTAATATTATATTGGTTTTATATGTTTTAATCAGCTTTATGTATTTTATGGTATTTGTATCTAATGTTGTTCCCCGCCTCGATCCAGAGGGAGAGGCGGGTAAGAAATAAAGAAATTTATTATTATTATTATTATTATTATTATTATTATTATTATTATTATTATACCACATGTGATACCGCCAAAAAAAAAAGCCCTTTGGTATACTGGCCATCTATAAATCTATTCTAAACTGATCACAACATCACTATTGGAACAGGTTGAAGTACCACATAAGCAGTTGTCATTCTCTCTAACCTGCAAATTCACAGGATGTGGATTTTAATTAATTACCAACATTTCTTTTGTCTGGGACATCACTGAATTGGGGACTTAGAGAGATGTTTATCAAATGTAAAAGAACTTCTCCTGCTCAACAATTGACCTTTACTTATCATAATGGATCATCTGTTTCTTTGAAGTGTTAATCAACTCTACTTTAGCTGTTAATCATGTACAGGAAAACACAGGGTGAAAAGCGAGGTTTCCAGTTTGTCCACCCCCATTTTTATTACCTACCTTACCACAAAAACATAGTTCATGTGGGCTGGTTCTAAATTACCATAAAGCACAGAACTGAGTCCTGGAATGGGACTGAGTCATGAACAGAAAGTTCCATCAAGTCCAATATCATTTATTACACTGGCTACCTAACTAAGTGGCCATCACAACATCTTGTGACAGTGGATCTCATAAAGTAATAGAAAAATGCCAAAAACCGACGGATACTGAGTTCACCTGCAGTTCAGCATCCAAATAGCTAGGATTGGATCCAGTTTTTAGCCTATACCTTTTTAAAGCCAACTAAAGGTCACAACATAGATTTTCTCCTGGGGACCATAGGATTGTTCTATCCACTTTTCCCCCTGCCACCCCTGGAAAGAAAGTGGCACTAGGATAGTAACTCGAACACACTGCATACTCAGGTCAGAATCTACTTGCATTATGAAAACATGTGCCTGTTCTCAACAACGAAGCCATCTGACTTCTTTAGCATTCTCAGAATCATCTTTCACCAGTCCCACCATGGTCAAAAGGCTACTGCTACCTACCTGTGTTCCTATAAGCATTCTAGCACTCGAGCCACAATGATGGATGCTCCTTATTGCGTGGAGGGTTCCAACAAGTATGTGCTATGCAGATACTCAATGAAGGCTGCCACCTTATACCCATTGAATTCAATGGGGCTTACTTCTGAATAAACAGGTATAGGATTTCACTGTAAGACTACAAGCTGAGCACACTTACTAGAGAGGAAGTCCCATGAAGCTCAGTTTACCTTTTAGTAAACATGCTTAGGATTGTACTGTAAATGATTTTCTATTTTAAAAAATGGTGGATCTACAGTTGACAGCCATTTTCTTGTTCTCAGTGGTCCAAGGGGCACTGAAACCTGAAATAATCACAGTTTGAACATCTGCAAACCTATCTTCTCCTCCACATCATTTTAAGAATCTGACCATTCAGAGTATATCTATGCAAACTATCTAGTCCACCTTCCCCCATTTCTATTCCACCCTGCCTGATGAAGAAATTTGGAGATCTCAAAAGCTTGCAAATGTTTTGGTGATTTTTCCATAATAAAGGCATTACAGTACATGAGAGTTTGGTGTTTTTCTTATGAACAAGAGGCTGCTTCCCCTCTTTTTTTGAGAGGGACAGGATGGGTATGACTGTAAAAGAAGCAGCTCAAAAAAGGCTGGACCTAGAAAACCAACACCATAAAATCGGTATAAGCAGATAGCAGGGTTTCCTATAAGTCTGCTACCTGGTTCCTCCTACCTACCTTTCTTCCCCTTCATATCTTCAGGTTTAAACTCTAGCTCCCAAAATGGAGCAATGGAAAGAAATTGCAGAAACCTCCCCATTAGAGCTTCTCCTTTGTGAAAGGAATAGAGTAGCCAAATCCTGGGAAGGCAGGTCAAACATGACAGAAATGTGATGGTGGAGATGCTTGTGAAAACAGCAGCTGTGCACTCAGTTCCCCACTATTTCTAGGAGAATTTGCTGGTGTATGATCCTGTCATCATGGACATTCATCATTCCTTCACCCCAGCTCCACAAATCTGACTTCTGGTGGCAGAGATGGACTGAAGTTCATACTGTCAGGAGGAAACATGAAGACTTGATTGTAGGAGAACTTAATAATATGTGGTCATTTTTTCAGTAGCAGTCATACGTTTAGTATAATGTTTAATATGGTCCCGACCAACTTTAAATCCTGCTCATTACAGAAAGCAAGAAAGGGATCGGACAACCAATTCAGCAGCAGATTAAAAGGCAAAGGGGCAAAACTCTGGGTTGTGACCTGGCAACCCTATCTGGGTAGGCTTCTGCATTTGGACTTCTGTTTGGAAACAAAAGAATGCTTGTAGGGGCAATTCACTTTGCTGGATTGAGCCTGCCTGTAAGCCCCCTTTCCCAACCTGATGCTCTCCAGATGTGTTGGACTACAACTAGGCTGCCCGGGTGGATAGTCCTCTATTTGAAAGGCTGCCAGAGGATTATCCTGTATTTTGAAGGTGTCCTCTCTTTGCAGGGCTCTCCAGTCCAAGTCTTGTTTAGAGAGAAAGAACCATCAGAAGGAAGAGCTGGGCCTTGAAATTGCTCATCAGCAGCACCTGGATGGCAGACTGAAGAGGCACACAGGCTTCTTGTCCACCGTTTTCCACACTATGGTGAGATATACTGCATTTTACTTGAATTATAATAATAATTTCTAAATTTGCATAGCATACACAAATCAGTGACCTCTTTTGGTGATTCATACTTGGCCACCCTAACTGCAACTTCCATCATCACCAGCCAGCAAGAAGGACCTGGATCAGGTCTTTTATCCAGGAAGTCATCAGAACAGATTGTAAGCTGACAATACCATCTATCTATTGGGGTGCTAAGCACTGGAGCATTCTTATCCACAGTATAGTGCTCCATGTGAGGACCTGTACATCATTTGGGCCAATGGGTTCTGTTGTGTTTTAAACAGAAATATCTGGAAACCTTTTGGTAGCAAACTTTTGTGAAGCTGTTGTGTTTTAATGGACCCTTGCCTTCAGTTAAAAATAAAATACATACACACAATAGGTTGTATCCAATGTTAGTCTTACTTAGAGTAGATCCATTGAAATGAATAGGTCTTAAGTTAGACTAACTTTGGATACAATCCAATTTCATTAAGTTTAATCTTTTTTTAAAAAAAAATCTATTAAGAAATGTTACTTCTCAGTGAACAAGAATTGCTTATCAAAACAGCTTAAAGTGTTATACTGTGGCCACTGGAGTAATGCATATTGAAAAACCTTGGCATCCAGTGAATAAAAGTGCCAGAGTGATATAGAATATTAATAAAAACACTGAAGCTTGTCTCACCAGACAAAAAAATACAATCTTAGCTTACCTCGGTGAATGATGAGTCAATATTTATTGAGTTTCCTTTGGGGTAATATGTGACAGAAGCTACAGATAAAAAATTAAAATCTATTTTTATCATAAAACTTCAACCCCTATCCTAGGCCTGAAGGTGGAACGTGGTCAGCTCTGACATCTGTTTGTTTTCCCTTCAAGATGTCTCCTACTAAAATTAGAGCTTTTGGATCACTTCTTTTTTCATGTGATAGCAGCAATTATCACATGAAATTGCTGTATGAAATAGCTGCCTGTCACATATCTGTGGACATGGGCAGGTGCAAATCTATCAAGATCACAGATGTTTGTGTTGTAGAAAGTTGGCTCCAGTTATCCTTAAAACAGGAGTCTTTGAAAAATGTGGTAAAATGAAACAGAACATGAAAACCACTTTTACAGTTGTCTGAGATGGCAGTAAGCCATATAATTCTTGGCACAAAATGACAAGGCAGGTCGCATAAAGCCTTCGAGAACAACCATAGGATATTTTTGGTCAGGTCTAAGTAACAAGGAGTTCTCCTCAACGCATTTGAAGATTCAATGTAGCATATCAGAGAACTGAAACTCACAAATTAAAGTAGGCAGCTCAAGATTTCTACACAATTTTTATGTACCAATATAGACTAACTTTCCTGTTGCAATCCTTTACCATAGATAAGTCATACAATATTCTCATTTATTTCACACATTGGAATCCTGTTGCAGCTTCATTGCAATTAGTGGCTGTTGCATAGTAGCAGTTCAGAAAGAAAGGGCTTGCAGAGGTAATGATGCTGTAACCTCATTGCTGATAAAATGCTGAATTCAAGCATCAGACATCCTTACCCACCTAATGGCCGATCGCTAGTGGTCTCTGTGCTAATAAGACATGTGGAGGGAGGAACCCATGATCCAGTCTGAGAGCCCCTTTTCTTCTACATTCACAACATATTATTACAAGCTGAGCGAAGGAAGATAGATGCTTTTGAACTGTGGTGTTGGAGGAAAATTCTGAGAGTGCCTTGGACTGCAAGAAGATCAAACCAGTCCATACTCCAGGAAATAAAGCCAGACTGCTCACTTGAGGGAATGGTATTGAAGGCAAAACTGAAGTACTTTGGCCACATAATGAGAAGACAGGATACCCTGGAGAAGAGGCTGATGCTAGGGAAAGTGGAAGGCAAAAGGAAGAGGGGCCGACCAAGGGCAAGATGGATGGATGATATTCTGGAGGTGACAGACTTGACCTTGGGGGAGCTAGGGGTGGCGACAGCCGACAGAAAGCTCTGGCGTGGGCTGGTCCATGAAGTCACGAAGAGTCAGAAACGACTGAACGAATAAACAACAACACATCTAGAGAAGAAGATTATACTATATAGTCAGGGCTTCTTCTACTTGTTTCTTTCAGTGACACCCATTGGGAGTCTATTCAAATGCTAAATTACTTGGGGCCTGCATACATGAGTCCTCCGTGCCTATGCTCCACCATAACTTTTAAGACCAATCAGAAGTGTTCTCTTAAATATGCACCAAGTTGGATTGTCAAACGTGCACGATCAGAATGACCACAGAAGCATCCTTAATTTTTGCCCCTCAGCTGTGGAATTTTCATCGCCTGGGGTAATTATAGGCAAATCAGCCCACCTCAATCCAGAATGTGGTCACCTAGTATGAGCTTATTTTACTCAAATTTGAAAAAATAATTCATATTGTTTCAGAGCTTATCCTGAAATGTGGAGCACACCAGACTTCCGATGACATAATCAGGAATTTGATGGGACCCAAATACTTCTCTCCAACTACCTGCAAACTAAGAATATAAGAAGAGCTGTGCTGCATCTGACCAGAGCCCCATCTAGTCTGGCATTCTGTTCCTACAGGGCCCAGGTAATGACAGCTCACAAGGACATCAATATCGTAGTGCCATCCTGCTTGTGTTCCCTAGCAACTAGTATTCAGAGGCATGCTGACTCTGATATTGGTGGTATTATATAGCCATCATGATCAGTAGCCATTGATAGGATTATCTTCCATGAATTTGGCTAATCCCTTTTAAAACTGCCCACATTGGTGGCCACTACTACTTCTTGTGGTAGTGAATTCCATACAGTGTTATTGGATGATGCTAGGTTCTAATATTATAAGAGAGGATGAAGAAATCTCCTTCCATTTTCTTTTCCAGTTCTACAATATCCTTTTTGGTGTACAATGATCAGATTTGTATATTCCAAGTGTGGTGGCACCATTGATTTCTAAGAAGGCATTCAGATATTAGCAGTTTTATTTTCTATTCCTTTCCTAATGATCTGCAAAATGGCATTTGCTTTTTGCACAGCAGCTGCATGTTCTCATCATGCTTTGCACCACAAGCTCAAGATCCTTTACCTGGGGCAAATTTACACAGAGTCTTCGGGGCGCCTGGAGTGCACCTGGAGTGCGCCCCGAAATCAATGACGTAGACAGTACCTTAAGCGTTCCAAGAAGAGGCGGAGGAGGAGGAGGAGGAGGCGGCGGCCCCGCATCGCCCCTCGCGGGGACAGGGTGAAGAGTTGCCGGGCCCGGCGGTTTCGCCAGGGAATCGGCAGCGTCCTTGGCGCCGCCCACCTGCCCGCCGGCCTCCTGTTGCCGGCGAAAGAGCCACCCGGGTCATAGAGCTCGGCGGAAGAAGCCGGCGGCGGCTTCTTCCGCCGAGCTCTCCGACCCGGGTGGGCCCGGCTGGCTCTTTCGCCGGCAACAGGAGGCCGGCGGGCAGGTGGGCGGCGCCAAGGACGCAGCCGATTCCCCGGCGAAGCCGCCGGGCCCGGCAACTCTTCACCCCGTCCCCACGAGGGGCGATGCGGGGCCTCCTCCTCCTCCTCCTCCGCCTCTTCTTGGAACGCTTAAGGTACTGTCTACATCATCGATTTCGGGGCGCACTGCAGGCGCACTCCAGGCGCCCTGAAGTCTCTGTGTAGATTTGCCCCTGGTCATGAATGGATACATCTGGACTTGGTGATTTGTTTGTTTACAAAAGGCTCGTCTCTTGAAAGCCATTATTTGCCAGTTCTTCAGATGCTTTCCCTGAAAATATTAATTGAGGCATGAGTATCTGCACTGAATGAAACTTTTGAACCCTGTGCCGCTGCCTCCCATTACTGGCCATGAATGTAGCAAAAAGGACCTTGCAGCAAGGTCACTTTGTGAGGATTCCATAACTTCCTGGAAGTGTCTCAGTGCCAGGGGCACTGTGAAATATTTCCCCCCCTAGAGAAACTGACAAGAAACTGCAAACTCCATGGGTCCTTGCACCAGGGCAAGCGCATTATGAGACCTGAACTTCAGTGGAGTTTGGGTTCAGCTTGCAATGAGTTCAGAGCTGGGCATCTCTTAAGTTTTCCATTATGAGAAACACAATTTCCAACTTTAGCCCCATCACTACTCCTGAGATTCAGCAAAGCTTGGGCCTGTACATTACTCCAAAAGTCTTGAACATGCTTTTATTCAAATTGGCTTGGTACTTAGGGACAGGAAAGGATTAGTGTAGAACAATAATGATTACAAATAAATCAATTGGATTAGTCTCAAACTATACCCCTTGGCAGGTTAAGCATTTACAGTGGAAAAACCAAAAAACGATGACAAGAGCTGATGTTATTGGTATTAATTAAGGATGAGAAGGGAAGACAAAAAATCATTTTTAAAGATCTACCGTGGGCGTGTCTACACCTTAAGGGTGTAGAGGGAGGGAGGGGGGAGGATCGTGGACGTACCTGCTTCCATGATCCTCCCCCAGCATCCAAATGGCAGCTTGATGTCCCGAAAGGAAAGAGGGATGTTGTGGCCACATTTTTTAAAAAACAAACTAACAGGGGAGAAGAGTGCAATTGCACTCCACCGAAAAAGTGAGTTTAAAACAAAACAAAATTCCTAACCCACTCCCCACCCTCAGTGGGCACGGACTGCCCTTGCATAGCTCCATACCCATTTTAAGAGCCCTGTTACTCATGGTGAGACAGGGACGACATGGGAGCAGCGGCCACATGGCCTGTGCTCCTCAGGATGGTCCCAGGACCATGGAAAATTCAGGTTTTCCATGCTCCCAGATATCCCAGGGAAAGTCCCTGGTCGTCCCAGGTTGCCTTCGGGATCCCCTGTGCATCATCTGGATGCACAGGGATGATCCAGGGACTACCCTGGGATTGAGGGCTGGTGTAGACATGTCACGATGGCTTTCTCATCTTAGGTTGAAGGAAATAGTGCAATGCATATACAGCATTGTATCTAAATAATTAAAGCACAAGGTGGAAGACTATTTTATCTGCATCACAATAAAATGAATGACAAATTTTAGGTGGCTTTGATTTACCCTGTTTTGTATGAATCAAATCATATTACATTAACATCTGGATTAAAACTGTTTGGAAGATGAATGGTTTTTCAATCAAGACAGGCACAATAGAATGGCTATTTTAAACCCTTGGAAAAAGTACATTGGCACAAATTATTTCAGTATTTACCGTGATTGTTACCAGTTGGCCCTATTGGTGTAAATGGAACCATTTTTTTAAAAAAAAAAAAATCCAGCTGATGAAAATCAGCAGAATATATACAAAAATGACATTCTGTGGAGTCAGTTTTTAATTTTCCATCTAGTGTGCCAACTATTCTGCCATAGCCTTGCAGGCACTCACAGCCATTCATTCTATTCATAAGCCATATGGGCTATTATTCATCCGTATGTGATCCAAAATCAGTGACAGAGCGGTCAGCACTGGCATACATCATTATTCCCATTTTGGAAGGAAACTGACACACTGTTTTTCATTGTGCTATATAATGATGCACAAATTGTCCCAGATGCCATAAACATTCTCATAATTCCTTTTTTTCGCTCATTAGAGACATGGTTTAAGTCCTAACCTACTGTATGATTATTTAGCGCCTTGTTGCTATGCAAACAGTGGTGAAGGCAAAGAAGGGCAGCAATTACACTGAATTAGTCAGCCTACATTCACTTTTCATTATTATCTGCTTGGAAAATGTTTTCATAAGCTATGCATTGGAGGGGGGGGGACCCACATGTCAGAAATAACTGTCTTCTGTTTCTTGGGTTGGCTGCTGCGACTAGAAGGTTGTCCGAACAGGATGCTACTGCAAAGAATTTTTTTTTGAGGAAAATCCTATCATAACAAAGAAACTGTTTCTTTTAGCAATATTCAAGGAGCCAGTGGAGACGTTCTTAGTTAGCACATCAGTCAGGATTTAGGAGGACCAAAAATGGCCTGATATTAGGCCTTCACAGTGGTGGCAGACTGTTTTCTCAATACATAATTTTTTAAAATTCATTTTAATTATTACATTTCTATAGCTGAATAGCTGAAGCTGTCTGGGTGGTTCAGAACAACGAAAGCTATAAAATACAGCACAATAAAAATATCATTTTTTAAAAAAAAAAATTAAAGTACAGTATAAAACTGAAGTAAAACTAGCAGCAATGTAAAGATTTAAAATTGCAATAACAGATAGGAAAACAATAAAAAGTAAATAACTAAAATGCCTGGGAGAATAAGAAGGTCTTCACATGGAACTGAAAAGACTACAATGTAGGCACCAGGCAGACTTCTCTGAGCAGGGCATGCCTCAGCCAGGGTGCCACCACTGAAAAGGCCCTTTCTTTAGTAGCCACCCACCTCACCTCAGAGGAGAGCCTCTGAAGATGATTTTAGGATGCAAGCAGAATATCTACCTATAGCCTAAATGTAAAATTCTCAATCAAATATGGTGATACGATTACTATTTTTTTTTCAGATCCACTTTGGCATTCAGTTAAAATCCCTAGATGTCTGAAATACCTCCAATGGACTGAAAAGGTTTGGGCTTTTTTGGATGCCCTTTGTGCCTACAATGATATAATCAAGGCATGTCCTCCAGATTGTGAACCGCCCAGAGAGCTTCGGCTATTGGGCGGCATAGAAATGTAATAAATAAATAAATAAATAAATAAATGTTGTTCTGCCCTCCAGATATTGTTGAATGACAATTGCCATCATCCTATTGGCCATGTTGGCTGGGGCTGATACTAGTTGGAGTCCAACAACATCTGGAAGGCTACAAGCTTTACACCTCTGATGTAATCAGATGTATAATAGGACATATAGGACTTTGCATTATCAGCATCTTCTTATTTGAATCCATTCATGAGACCTGTTTGGAATGGAGGGAGTGTTTCCAATCACTAGACTAAATAAGGAATGTTTTGAGAACTGGACAACTGAAAAATTGTGGAGTAGAGTTTCTTGCAATACAGGATGCCAAATTTAAATTGAAATTGTGCCTTATTGCACCTTGGTTTTAATTTTTGTGAACTGCTCAGAGAGCTTCAGCTTTTGGCAGTATAGAAATGTAAATAAATAAACGTTCACTTTGAGAATGTTACTTGAAAATGAGATTATTATCTGCTTTACCTTTTCAAGAAGAAAATGCTTAAGCACCCAGCTTTTTAATTAGATAGGGACGGAGGCTAAACCACATTCCATATTTAGACTAGAGGTTTAGGGCTGACATTATGGATATTGTCTGTTTTTATAGCTCTGAAATATGTAAGGTGAATATCAAGTTAGGGTCATTACTTGCCTGACTTCATAATGAAAGAAAAACATTTGTGAAAGAATTGCATTTTACAAGTTGATACAACTGGGCTAGGTGAACACATGGTCTGTCATGGCATGAGGCGTTTTCCTCTGTTTCAAAAACCATTATAACTTCTATATTAAATATTGCAAAGGACAAGCTTCAGCTGGATTACTTAGCCCAACAGTCAACATTTCAGAAGTCCACATATCAGATTTTTCCAAGTCTGACATTTTGAGCTGTCAGCAGCTCATTTCTCTTGCCACATATTGGTTCTGCTGCGTTTCATCCCTGGCTCTGATTTCCTAATCCATCACATGGATGTGTTACTTTTAAAAAACGCCAAAAGCTTTATTGACTATACAATTCAATATTATACCAAATGTGGCCTTCAATTCTATTTATACTCACTAGGGACTTGCTATTGAACTTAATGAGACTTTTTTTAGGGTGGCCATGCATCCTCTTTTATAGAGGACAGTCCTCTGTTGGAAGGCTGTCCAGTCTAAGTCCACTTTAAAGATAAAAGATAACCATCAGAAAGAAGAGCTGGGCTTTGGCTCTGACTTCTCCCAAAAGAGGATCTATGTCCCATCTGGCATATGTGACAAACAGCAGAAGGGAGAGGAGTGCAGCTTGAGGTTGACAGAGATGACCACAGAATATCTAGGCATCTTAAATGAGTTCAAATTCCCAGGTCCAGATGAATTTCATCCCAGGGTGTTGAAGGAGCTAGCAGATGGACTTTCAGAACATCTATTCATTATCTTTGAAAAATCCTGGAGGGCAGGAAGAGGGCAAATGTTTTTCCTATCTTCAAAGAAGTCAAAAAGGAAGATCTAGGGATTATAGACTAGGCAAAATTACATTAATATCTAGGGATATTCTACAGATCTGTAGGGAATATAACACTACTGCAGTGATCACTAGAAACCAACATGGATTTTTCAAGAACAAGTCCTACCAGACTCGTCATATTTCATTTTTTGATTAGGTAACTTCTTTAGTAGATTGTGGAAATGATATGGACATAATATATCTTGACTTTAGCAGGGCATTTGACAAAGT
Source organism: Elgaria multicarinata webbii (assembly GCF_023053635.1). NCBI lineage: Eukaryota > Metazoa > Chordata > Lepidosauria > Squamata > Anguidae > Elgaria > Elgaria multicarinata. The sequence continues at coordinate 100,040,439 of NC_086174.1, forward strand.
ACCCATGATATTCAGATTATCAAGCTAATTAAATGTAGGCTGGGTGGCAGTACTTATAGGTGGATCCACAGCTGGCTGGAGAACCTTGCTCAAAGAGTGCTCGTGAATGGTTCCTCATCAAACTGGATGGACATATTGAGTGGTGTGCCTCAGGTTTCAGCCCTGATCCATGTACTCTTCAACATGTTGATTAATGATTTGGAAGAAGTAGTCAGGGGAATGCTTATCAAATTTGCAGATGACACAAAATTAGGTGGGACAATTAATACTTTAAAAGACAAACAAAACTTAAAATGATCTTGATAGGTTAAAAGACTGGGCAGAAAATAACAAAATGCAATTTAACAGAGACAAATGCAGTTCTTCATTTATTAAGATCAAAACAAAAGCATGGCTATATGACAGGGGATACCTAGCTTGGCAACATTGCATGTAAAAAGGATCTTGGAAGATTGGAGAAGGTTGCTGGAAGTAAGTCCCATTGAGCTCATTGCCATTTAGTTCTGAGTAGTTATGCATAGTATTGTCCTGTAAGGGTGTTTTGATAAGTGATGTTGCCAAATTTCATAATTAGTCAGCTCATTGGCTGAATCTTGTCCATTCATAATGCTCAACTTTGTAGTGAGCCTGGATCAATGTACTATGAATTTGGAGCATGTATTGTGAATTTGGATTGATTATTGTGTATCAATGAATCTATTATGAATCTATTATTATGGATTTGGATGTATTATGAATTGGATCGATATATTATGAATTTGCTATTAGGTTCGGAATTGATTGCAATCTTCAGAGCATGCACAGTAAAGTAGATTCCTCTTACCAAATTTTAAATCATCCTTCCATGTAGACCCCCCCCCGCCCACAAAAATGTACCTCATAATTGCCACTGCCACCACAGCTATGCAAGGAGGAGGAGGACTCTGTGGGTTCCATCTTCCTACCAGTGATTGGCAATGGCGAGTAAACAGCACTTGGGCCATAGCTAGACCTAAGGTTTATCCCTGGATCGTCCAGGGGTCAAACCTGTTCATCTAGGTGACACACAGGGGATTCAGTGCTCAGGCAGGAGTGAACCCTGGATGATCCCTGGATAAACCTTAGGTCTAGCTGTGGCCTTGATATCATCACGCAGGCCAGGCAGGCTACATGAAAACAACCAATCATAATGCCATGCTGCACTGTGTGATTTCAAAACACAGTTACCATGATGCACCTTGATATTGTACATGTGCAAAAGCTCATATACATGGAACAAGAATCCGTATTAAAGGAGAACACTCATCTGAGCTCAGATGGACCATATGGCCTGGTTCAGACAACACACTAAACCATGCTGCTTAATCACAAAATGGTTAAAGGGATGCATTACGGTTAATGCATTCCCTTAACCATTTTGTGGTTATACAGCATGGTTTAGCGCATTGTCTGAACCAGGCCTTTGTTACTTTCTGAGTAAATAACAAATTCACTTGGGTAAGTTCGCCCATTACTAATATGATGAAGGTGGCTATTCAGTGAGAACAATTGGGAAGGGGGAAAAGAGAAATGTGTGCTGAGCCAGGGCTGCAGGAATCCTACATAACTCCAGGTGCCAATAAATAGAAATGTCAGCTCAAACTCAGTATTTTTCATATGCTGTAACCAGAAAAGATATCTGCTCCCACCCTGTTCTCCATACATGGGGGAGGAACTTTTTGTTTATTTGACTGAATAGATTAACATCAGGGGTCATCCAGGATTTAGCACTAATGGTTGCTTAAGGCTTTTGCAACTGTTAACTAATTAAAGTTACAAACATTAAAGTCAGAAAGTGATGGTGATTTCAAACATTAATGCTCTAATAAAGCAATACTTGACAACACCATGGAAATCTGCTCTAATGATTCCTTTCTCCAGCTGTCTTATACTAATCTAGCAATCTAGTAACTCACCCACCCCTACAACTTTATGGGTCACACTCTGAACAAAAGTAATTTCATTGCTCTGTGTCCCTTGGGATCATTGGAGATTTTCTTGAATCTCCTAGTTTCAGTTTAAACACTTACTTACACCCCATGTGGCGCTTTCTAATTTTGTTGATGTATTTATTTTCTTTGGTTCTTTTCAGTTCAGGGTTTTTCTGCATTAAAATATGCACTGCTGAAACATAAAATGAAGCTAATTTCAGTCATTGGTGTTTGTGTATTTTCAGTTCATTTGGTTCCTCATCCCAAACCTCGTTTGTCTACCCATGTGTTCTTATTCTACCGATGAATTGGCTTGAGACTTTTTTTATCACTCGGAAGACATCACTTAAGTAGTTCAACAACTCCAACGTTCACACACATACAGCTAGTATATTATGCCTTAGGCTAAAGCCTAAGGTCAGGTTTTTAATGCTGAAAGTTTATATTGCTAGATTCTCAGAATGTCAAAATGGAAGTGATATCAGAGCATTTGTCATGAGTAGGAACTCTTTTGGACGAGGAATGGGAGAAAGGCAGAATGACTGACACAGCAACGTGGGAGCAGGGAAATAGTAGGAAACAACCATCCTTAGCATTCTCTCCATACAGATTTTATGCAAGTGCAACAGCAGGTCTCCATTAATACAGAACACTGAGATCTATCTATGCGCCAAGCTTATAGGCTTTATGTCACTATAACTAACATGTCTTCTCCGAAAGTGTACTGGAAATTGTAATTTGATGAAAGTACTAGATATTTTCAATTCATAGAACTGCAGTTACTTTACAGGGTTCCCTGGAGCAAAGGAATTATTGTTAAATTGTCTATTGTGTAAATATGACCCCAAAGTTGCATACAAGGCCCTGTGACTACCAGGAAGCCTGTTTGGATCAGAGCCAGCTGTAAACCACATTTGTTATTTTTTCCTATCATTATGAGTAGAGAGGCACAGGGGAGTGTCTTGATATTTTTAATAACATATCTGACACATCATTTATAGCATCCATACAATGCCAGCATTAAGTTAAACTATATTTTCTGACATCGTGCATTTCTGACAATGGTGTCTGATAAATGCCTATCTTACAATTCTATCTATATTAGCACAGCTAGATGGAGAATTGAGTCATTTGTTCCATTAGTAGAAATGCCTTTTGTTGTAAGAATAACTTTTCACATACAATCCAGATCTCCTATATCTGTGGGAGGGTTCAGAGAAGTAGGATTTGCCTCCCAGAATCCTAAATTAATCCCCCCACACACACACAATTTCTTGATTATCTATCTGAGTTTGTAATTCTCTCCCAAATCATAGAAGCAAATGATGTGTTGCTAGCTTATTAAAGGTAAAATGGGATAAAATCTGAAATGAAGACTACTCAAGTAATCTGGGCATCACATGTCTGCTCAGACAGAAAAGTATTTTCATACTTCTGAAATAGATTCAAGCTTGGCCTCTGTCGAAGCCCCAAGGCATGGGATATGTATCAAATAGTGTGAGATTGTCATTCTGCATTTGAACATCATATAGATATGTTATTGATAAAAGGTTTCTCATGTTTAATTCAATGGTCCACATTGGCATCTGGGAATAAATGCAGTCTCTATGTGGGTTCAAGCTGTTCAGAAATATTTAGGTCATAAGAAGTACCTTGGAGTGAAAAGCTGCAAGTGCAGACTTACTACTATTGATTCTACATGTTTCTAGTTACTTATCTGAGTGCATTACAATATGCAGATCTCAAGATTATAAAGCCATGAATTACAGCTGCCAGGTCCAACTGGGAGATGTGCCATTAACTAACTAGTAGACCTCACAGCTTTCAGGAATAATAGCTTAAATCCTCATTTTTTACTAAAAGCTTCATGTAATCATCATCATCATCTGCTTTATTTGTACTATTCCTCCAAGGCCGGTCTTCTCAGGACCTATTTATTTTCCTTAGCTTTAGCATAGGCTCATTGCAAAGAAGTTGAAGTCAAAATCAACTAAAATACAAAGTTATGTTTTTGAGTCACGGGCTATTGCCAATGCCCAGATTTCCTCAGCAGTAGAGTAGTTTGTCTTTGCTAATTGTGAATAGTGTAAAACATGGAACTTCCTCTATAGAACACTGACCTAAGGAAAATCTTATTTCGCAATGAAATAATAATTGATTTCTGCTTTAGAAAACAAATTCAAGATGCCTCAGGATCCATGTCTGAGTTATATAATCTCATCTCTCTGAATGGCCTCTGGGGTCTAAATCACAGAAGCTCAGGTACCTCACAAACATTGTATACGCAATTAGACCTTAGCGCAGTTTTACTGCGCTGATAAATCAACTACTTGATGTAAAACTTAACCTCCCTTTTCAGCCTGTTATATAGGTGTAGTTTATGAGATACACTATGTTTATGGACTACATTACATGGCTGGCACCATATCATCCGATAATGTGAGAAGGGCAGAGCCGTTTGTTGTGGAATCACATGTGTGATGAAAAGGGTTAAGAAATCTCAACAAACAGTACCATAAATCTGTCTTCAGAGATTAAAGAAGACTCAATTGCAGAAGAAGTTAATTATATCACAGTCAGACCAATTTATGTATGTTTATAGGAAGTACATCTCATTGAGTTCAAGGAAGCTTACTCTCAAGTAAGTGCACCTTTCAGCCATGAGGTGTTATCTTAAACAGGTGTACTCTGGCATAAATTCTATTGAGTTAAGTCAGCCTTCCTCAACCTGGGGTGCTCCAGATGTGTTGGACTGCACCTCCCAGAATGCCCCAGCCAGCTGGGGCATTCTGGGAGTTGTAGTCCAACACATCTGGAGCACCCCAGGTTGAGGAAGGCTGAGTTAAGTGGTTGCACTCTCCAGTTTGCACTGCTTCGTTTTGTGTCCTTAGGCTTGGGTGTAAGCACTGCTAAACTCAAGGGCCTTCTTCTGAGTAGACATGTATAGGGCTGAGCTGTAAATGTTGCATGTACACTCATGGTGTCTCTGACATAATATAGGCTAAATATTATTCATGGATTTATTTAATTTATATACACTAGAAATTGGGCTCTACAAAATCTGGTTAAATAACGAAGTTATAATTAAATCCATTAACACACATCCAATTAAAGCACATCAGTAAGGAAGGAGTAAATATTCTGCAGTCAATTGTAAAAATATGCCTTACAATTTCAGAATTAAGTGTAATGTTTGACAGTTTTGAATTTTATTTGATGTATCTTAGGGTCACTGGAAACTATCAGAAAAGGCAACTTCATTGTTGTATTATTAAAACCCAATAGAACTATGTACTGATAGGTTTACAAACCAACAAAATTATCCTAGTGCATTGATTGCCCTGTTGGAAATGATATCAAACTCTGGACACATTCCTCTGCCAATATCAAAAGAATTTAGTGCATTAGAAATGCTTAGGCTGCAATCCTATGCATGCTTAGACAGAAAAAAAAGCCCTATAACCCCCCCTGTCAAAACATGCATAGGATTGCATCCTTAATTAGACCAATGGAGTTGTGCAATTTAAGACAGAAGGTAATTTGGATATGAGAAGCTACTACAAGATAATCAGATCAGCTGTGTTAAGCTACTAAAAAATAAAATAAAAAATTAAGAGTTTTAGAATTGTTCCTCTATATTGCTGGGTAGTTTTGAGAAAGTACATGAGATATGAATCCCATGCAAGTATTTGTAAAGCCTGCAAGCTATACACATTATAAAGCAGGGTCGACATAAATGTGCTACGTCTATCTCCCCACGTCCCATTCTCATTGCCCTCCCCCAGTGTATGTGACTGCATTATTTAGAAGCAGGATTGTGTAAATCCATGGACAGAGGAGGCTGCCCACTACAGACTGTCGCCCTTTATATGTTGAGGGTGATGAAAATGGGTGTTGGTGGTGGAGCTGGCGAACTTGTGCCTGCCCCTCCTCCTCCCTTATCGAGCTTACACACTTTGCAAACACGTGCATAGAGCTATAGTCGGCCTTGTAAGATTCAAATGAATTTAGGACTGCAATATTTAAAAGACTGCTTTTTCCCACATGAACCTACTTGCCCACTAAAATCATTAGTGGAGGCCCAACTCCACATTCTGATGCATCCAGAGTTCAGTTGGGACACAGCATTCTCAGCTGTGATGCCACAGATTATGGACCTCCCTACCCCAGGAGACCCAAGTGACCTGTTCTTTAAAGGCATTTTTGGTACATGGTCAAATCTCTAGTCTCTGCTGTGCCATATGTTCATTGGTATCCAATTTACAAACGAACAAAAGGCCCCTAACCAGGCAGCCTGCTGCTGCTGTCTTCCTCCTTGCCCACCTGGAAGTGCCATGCCCAAGCCTGCAGGATCCTGCGATGAACCATTTTGAAAGACAACCCCTTATTTACTTACATTTTGAGTAGCAGCAATCCAAACCAATCAGACACTGAGCTTTATCACGCCAGCGTTATACTGTGCAATCACTGCGAATTGCGTGCAAAGGACTCCGAAGTTTTCCAGTTTATAATCTGCTTTTATTGTGAAGTACTCTGAAGTTTTCCAGTTTATAATCTGCTTTAACTGTGAAGTACTCCCATGCATCCTGCTTTAATTGTGCTATAAAAGGAAAAGAATCAAGGTATTTTGCTAGTAGTTTCAAGCGAATCATTTGTTGTTTTCCAAACGGCCACTGGGGGTGCAGGAGCAGGATTTGATATGTTTAAAGAAAATGTAAACAAATGCTTACATCTGTGTAAGCTTTAAAGATAAAGATATCAAAATTGGCACGGTAATAGATATTAAGGAGAGCTTTAAGCATAACAAATTTTAATCAGATTGGGTCATCCATTGATTTTTAATGATTTTTTTACATTTTCCCCCTTAAACCCTTTGCAAAGGATCTTAGGAGTGTTGCCGCCTGGAGTGTGATTTAGCAACAACAACAGCTTACTGCTGTAGGGGATAATTTGAGGGAAACAGGTACGTGGGATGAAGCTAACTGACTTTGCGGGGGGAAGGAAACACAGCCATTGAGGGCACAGAGCCGCCATGTCAGGTAAAAATAATCCAGAGGGGAGAGGGATTTGGTGGATTTGCTAGCAGGTGGGCAAGTTGGGTAGGGGGCGGGGTGGACTTTGTGGGGGTGGGGCTTGCAGGCAGGTGGGTGGCAGGGGCTTCAGTGAGTGGGTGGGCAACTCAAGTGAAGATTCAGTAACGGGCAGGGGGCTTCAGCAATTGTGGCATCTGAGAGGTGGGCTGCTGGCTGCAATGGGACTTTGGCGGTGGACAGGGAAGCTTTGGGGGCAGTGGTGGCAGCAGGGGCCAATCAGCAGCACTGTGACAAGGGTGCATTGGAGTCCAGCGCTGGCCTTGATCATCACCATCACAACAAAAGAAAAATTCTACTTTTCTTCAGTTCTCAAAAGCTGAGAAGCAGGACTGAAAGTTCTTGTGAGCCTTTATATATAGTTGAAAATGAACATGAAGTCAAAGATGAGAAAGAACAGCTTCTTCAGTCCATGACACCTCCCCAAATTATGAACGTTTCCAAGGCCTAGTTTTAAAAGATAGTGATCGGATTTGGTACCTTTGGCTCCTTTCTATGTAACTTTTCTACTTTAATTTTACTTTAAAGGAGCAGGTGAAAGGCCATTTGGCACCAGCCAATTTGTTTTACTTCAGCTCTCTGAAAGGATCAGTGTTGCTTAGCAACCAGTCGTTCTCCCTGGGCGCCTGCACTGGACCATAGAAAGTTAAGAGTTTTCATGTCTTTGGCTCATAGCATCAACATAAAAGTAAAATGTCTTCAAATTGTTTTATCTTGATGTTCTGGTCTTATCTATTGTTTTATACTTGTTCTGAGCAACAAAAAAAATTAGTGGGATAGTATTTAAGTATGTATTTTTGTATTATGGACCATAACATAGTTTGTGCAGAAGCTCATGTGCACTGCATGCCCCCAAAATGCCATTTGTTCATTGATTATGCCCACAAAGCCACCATAAGAACCAGACAGGACAAATGGCTCCTGCCTCTTTGATATTAGGGTCCATTAGGGTGTATTTTCAAGAGGAAATGTTTGCAAACATTTAATAAGTAGTAAACGTACTTGGCTCTGCATAGGTTGGAATAGGCCTTAGTTTGATACAGCAAAGCTGTAACACTTGAACACATCATACCCACCCTTTCTGAAAGCTCCATCACACCTACACTTTTGCCCTCATATTATCCCCCTTTGTTTCCTTAGCGTGTGAAGCCCTGATCACTTACACCTGTGTGTTTTTAGGGTTCATGCATCTTTACACCTCTTCTCCCCTGCACACCTGCGAATTGCTATTGCATCTGCCTGCGGATCTCCTTCGTACCTCCCACTACACTTTATTGGTTGTTGGTGGTTGGATAACTCCCTGTTCCCCCTGCACTGACTGTGATGGACATAGGGATACTAGGTGTTGCTCTGCTTTTTCCTCGGCAGTAGCGTCTCTTGTTGCTGAACAGATTTGGGAAAAACAAGGACTTCTCTCCCCTAAGTAGTTTTGTGGATATCCCCTGTAAGTCATTAAGCGCCCTCCTACACATCTTTACTCGGAAGTAAGTCCCGGTTTGTTCCATTCTGCCCTTTAAGTAAATAAATAAATAACCCACTTACCTGAGAGTAAGCCCTGCCAAACTCAATGAGACTTACTTCTGAGTAGACTTGCTTAAACCTGCCCCCCGAAAGTAATAAATGAAACTGTTCCTACTAGGATCAGGGCCAGATCCTAGAGGAAAGAGAAAGAGCTGGTGTCCAAGCCTTGGGAAAGGGCACCAGGCAAACCTGGTTCCCCTCGCCCCCTTCCTCTCCCCGCCTCGAACGGTGCACCTTTCATACATGCTCCATCTGTCAAATGCACACACACATGAGCCCTCCATGGCTCTCTAGAACTGGAATATGTGTTTACTCAGAAGTAAGTCTCTCTCTGTTCAATGGGGTTTACTCAAAGGTAAGCCTGCATGTGACTTTAGCAGTTGAAATCAATGGGATTTACTTTTGAGTAAGGTAACCAGCAGATCTGTAGTTTATGAACTTGAAGATGCTCAGCTTCGCATGATCAAAGGAATGGAAGAGCGATCCTACAATTTTTCGCACTGGTGCAAAACAGAGGAAAAGAATTTAAGGGGGGAATTTAAAAAATCATAGAAAATCAAAGGATGACCTAATCTGATTCAAATTTGGTAAGCTGAAAGCCCTCCTTAAGAGCTATCACTGTGCTGATTTGGATCTCTTTATCTTTAAAACTTACGCAGATGTAAGCATTGGTTTAATTTCCATTTTAAAAATCCCTTAAAATCAAAGGATGATTCAATCAGATTCAAATTGGGCATGCTGAAAGCCCTCCTTAAGAGCTATCACTGTGCCAATTTGGATCGCTTCATAATAAGGGCACTACTGGCAAGGAGGGTGCATTTTCCACATTTCTTTTAAGGTGAAAATGCCTACTCAGGAGTAAGAAGTTCAATGGGACCTCTTCTTGCTCCAGAGGGACTGCTTATAACACACATGCAAATTTAATCCATAGATTCATTGATTAATCAACTAAAACTCCCTTTTATTGAAAAGGAGAGAGGGAAAGGGGATGGGAGAGAAGCTACGCAGCCCACTGGAGAAAAGGCACGCCCTTCTCTTTTGTCAGCAATAGCGCCCCTTGAAAACACACCCACAGAACGTCGGATTGAAAACGATGGATGAAAATACACTTTGAAGTGTGAGCAATGTGCTTTTGCATTACTTTCTGCGTGCCAAAATACGTTGCTAAGGTGGTGGTGGTGGGAAGAATCGCAATCACAGCAGGACATGGTTGGTGTCATCTGAGTCCTTTGCATGCAATTCACCACGACAGCAGACTATAACGCTGGGGTGATGGAGCTTTGAGTAAACCCATGGCCCCTGGCATCTCAAGGCATGGCTCTATAATGCAACTGTTGAAGTGAACCTGTCTGAGTGAAGCCATGCCCACTGGCATCCCTAGGCCACACCACACCCCTCCAGTCCCCTGAGGCAGGGCTGTCCCACAGCAGGAAAAGGCAGTGACCATATAACTCTGTCCCTCAGAATATGTGCAGGTTAGGAAAGTCTGCCATCTAGTGACTGAGTATGGTTTTGTTGTTTATTCGTTCAGTCGCTTCCGACTCTTCATGACTTCATGGACCAGCCCACGCCAGAGCTTTCTGTCGGCTGTCGCCACCCCTAGCTCCCCCAAGGTCAAGTCTGTCACCTCCAGAATATCATCCATCGATCTTGCCCTTGGTCGGCCCCTCTTCCTTTTGCCTTCCACTTTCCCTAGCATCAGCCTCTTCTTCTTCTTCTTCTTCTTCTTCTTCTTCTTCTTCTTCTTCTTCTTCTTCTTCTTCTTCTTCTTCTTCTTCTTCTTCTTCTTCTTCTTCTTCTTCTTCTTTTTATATAGCACCATCAATGTACATGGTGCTGTACAGAGTAAAACAATAAAATAGCATAGGCTTACATTCTAATAATTCTTCAGGGTATCCTGTCTTCTCATTATGTGGCCAAAGTACATCAGTTTTGCCTTTAATACCATTCCCTCAAGTGAGCAGTCTGGCTTTATTTCCTGGAGTATGGACTGGTTTGATCTTCTTGCAGTCCAAGGCACTCTCAGAATTTTCCTCCAACACCACAGTTCAAAAGCATCTATCTTCCTTCGCTCAGCTTTCCTTATGGTCCAGCTCTCGCAGCCATAGTTTACTACGGGGAATACCATTGCTTTAACTATGCGGACCTTTGTTGTCACTGTGGTGTCTCTGCTCTTCACTATTTTATCAAGATTTGTCATTGCTCTCCTCCCAAGAAGTAAACGTCTTCTGATTTCCTGGCTGCAGTCAGCGTCTGCAGTAATCTTTGCACCCAGAAATACAAAGTCTGTCACTGCCTCCACGTTTTCTCCCTCTATTTGCCAGTTACCAATCAAGCTGGTTGCCATAATCTTGGTTTTTTTGAAGTTTAACTGCAACCCAGCTTTTGCACTTTCTTCTTTCACCTTCATCATAAGGCTCCTCAGCTCCACCTCGCTTTCAGCCATCAAAGTGGTGTCATCTGCATATCTGAGATTGTTAATGTTTCTTCCTGCGATTTTAACTGCAGCCTTGGATTTGTCAAGCCCAGCACGTCACATGATGTGTTCTGCATACAAGTTGAATAGGTAAGGTGAGAGTATACAACCCTGCCGTACTCCTTTCCCAATCTTAAACCAGTCCGTTGTTCCGTGGTCTCTTCTTACCGTTGCTACTTGTTCGTTATACAGATTTCTCAGGAGGCAGACAAGATGACTTGGTATCCCCATACCACCAAGAACTTGCCTCAGTTTGTTATGATCCACACAGTCAAAAGCTTTAGAATAGTCAATAAAACAGAAATAGATGTTTTTCTGGAACTCCCTGGCTTTCTCCATTATCCAGTGGATATTGGCAATTTGGTCTCTAGTTCCTCTGCCTTTTCTAAACCCAGCTTGTACATCTGGCAATTCTCGCTCCATGAATTGCTGGAGTCTACCTTGCAGGATCTTGAGCATTACCTTGCTGGCATGTGAAATAAGTGCCACTGTCCGATAGTTTGAACATTCTTTAGTGTTTCCCTTTTTTGGTATGGGGATATAAGTTGATTTTTTCCAGTCTGATGGCCATTCTTGTGTTTTCCAAATTTGCTGGCATATGGCATGCATCACCTTGACAGCATCATCTTGCAATATTTTAAACAGTTCAACTGGGATACCGTCATCTCCTGCTGCCTTGTTATTAGCAATGCTTCTTAAGGCCCATTCAACCTCACTCTTCAGGATGTCTGGCTCTAACTCACTGACCACACCTGCAGGATTTAATTGAATGAAAATTAATTAATGCATTTTAAAAACCAAAATTACCCCAGGAGTCTTACCCCTAGGGTTCTCCTTAGAAGCAGTGCCATGTTTCACATTCTTAGTGCTATGATGCTGACAGACATCCTCTTTTTATTGATTAGAGTGACCATATTTTGGAAACCAAAATGGAGGACAATATGGCCACCCTCAAGGAGGCATGCCCACCTCAACATGCCCAGCCTTAGAAACAGAATAAAATGTTAGTGCAATTGGCCTACCTTAAAGGGCTGTTGTGTTGCTAAAACAGTTTGACTAAATGCTCATCATCATCATCATCTAGTAACCACTTTCCACAGATGAACATGCACAATTTAGGGAGGATGGCGAGAAGAGAGGAAAGACCAACCTCAAGCCCTACTTTCTTGCCACTGGTAACTATTTATTATTATTGCATTTATATCCTGCCTTTTTTTCCTCCAAGGAACCCAAAGTAGCATACATAATCTTCCTTTTCTCCATTTTATCCTCACCAAAACAACCCTGTAAAGTAGGTTGGGCTGAGAGTCTGTGACTGGCCCAAAGTCACCCAGTGGGTTTCCATGGCTGAGTGGGGACTAGAACCTGGATCTTCCAATCCAACACTTTAGCCACTTGCACCACACTGGCTCTCTTTAAATGATTATAACTCAGAAACACCTATATCTCTAGCCAGCTTCACTACTTCTACAGCAGCCTTCTTCAACCTGGTGCCCTCCAGGTGTATTGGACTACACCTCCCAGAATTCCCAACCAGCATGCTGGCTGGGAATTATGGGAGCTTCAGTCCAACACATCTGGAGCGCACCAGGTTGGGAGGAGGCTGATAGGAATGGCTATGAGAAACAGTTAAATGGGCTTATGGGCCGGCAGAGATTTAGCATAAAATAAAATAAATTCTTGCTTCAAAAGTAAGTAAGTAGGTGAGTGGTACTGAGTTGATAACATTAGTATAGTCATATGATATAAGAAGAAAATGATCACAACAAATGCTCTTAAAAGACCAAGCAATTTTGCAAATTGATCCTTGAATGTATTCAAGAGTAGGCATTACCATTCTACAGCTGAAAACTGAATAGCTCAGAAAGCTTCAACACAAGCAAAGAAGACCAAACTCTGCTTTTTCTTTCAACACTAGTGGATATTAATGTCTCAAACCAACAACAACAGCCAAGTCAAAAGGTGGCACCTCAATAAGATCACAACCTCCTGCTCTATTTCTATTATTCCAATATTTAGGAAGTTATTTATTTGTAACTATTTACAGTCAGTGTTAGATTACGATCTCTGCTTTGAACATACATTGAAAAAATGAAGGAAAATCCATCTTTAGGTCTTTCTTAAACCACCCTAAAAACAAGTTCAGCACCTAAGAGGTGTTAAGTTGTAAGATCCAAAACTCATAATCACTAAAACAGATTAAAAATATCATGGTACCAGTAAACTGTTGCATTCTCTATTTTGCCATGGCTCTGTTATGTGTGTAATCTCTTCTAGAGCCACACAAGACAACACAGACTTTAACATTTAATCCAGATGACAAAGTCTAAAAGTATTTAAAGTGGCTTGAGAAGTGATGTGTAATCGTCCTGCATCTGTGGGCTCTAGACACGTGCCATCCCCATGACATAGAAACAGCGCCCCCCCCCCCCCAAGGAAAGCACCACAAGAGCATCTGGTCCAGTACTCTGCCAGGGACGAGTACCCATCTACCCCAATGATCTTAATGAAAGAAAGAAATATCAGCAGTCCTGTTAGTTTGTGCTGCACAAAAGTAGAGACTGACTGACTGACTGACTGACTGAAAGAAAGAAACTCTAGGTCTCTCTCTCCCCCCACCTCAAATAAAATCCAAGATACAAAAATGACACAAACCAGATCCCAGACAAGAACACTTTTCAGGGGGTCGTCCTCTCCTCATCCCTACTTTAAGGAGGGATCTATCCCCTCAACAGACTTGTGAATCTTGCCATATGGAGTGTCCTGAATTCAACTGGGAACCAAGATGAAGCTGCAGGGAAGCCCCTTCCTGCCAGCTCCACCTCTTTCATGCCATCTCATCTCATGTTAACCCATAAAAATGAACCAGAGCTCTGGAACCCTTCGTGCCGCTGCAGGTGGGTGGTTGGTGCAGCTGGTCTTCCTCTGAGCTGCCATGGCAGCTGGCCAGCCATCATTCTTCTTGGAGCACACGTGTCCCATGCTTCTCCCAATACCCACAACCCCTTTCAATTTGTGCGAGGTGGGGAGGGCGTGCACACGTCTTCTATTTCTCCAGGAACTGCTGAGATCAGCTACGCTAATGACGTAGCACCTACGCCATTTGCGTAGCTGATCTGCACACTTCCGGAGGACACATCCGGAAATTTTTCTGGACATTTGGGAAGATTTTGAAATCTCCCCCCAGATCCCACTTGGGAGTGGGATTTCTGGACATATGTTATATAGAAATAGAAGAAACTGAAGCAGGTACTTTAATCATAGCTATTTTCAGTTACTCCCCATACTCATCCAAGAAATTAGATGTGGGCTAAAACATGGAGACATACATCTTTATCTAATCACATTGTTGTATATGGAGTTAGTTGTAGAGCAGGGCAGGCCTGTGGAACCCATGGACCACCCAAGCCAAACTCATAGCCCACCTGTCATGTTTTTGACTATCAGCCCCCTGTTTTTGTAATCACAGTATGGCAGCAGGTGGTTTTATTGACCTCTTTGTGGGCCATATACACAAATAAAGGTAAGGCACAAGGTATACATAGTCACAAGTAGGTCTGCAGTGGAGTTTATATCAGGGTGGGGAACCTCAGGCCTAGGGGCCAAATCTGGCCCTCCTGGACCCTCCAGGTGGTCATGCCCCCTTCCCTATCCCCATCCCTTTCTGCCCACAACCACCAATCATTTGATGGTTTCCTGGCATTTTTTTTTAATTTTTTTTGCAATTTTCTTTCCATTCTAAATGGACGAAATGCCTCATCCAAGGCTTAACTACTGACAGAAAGAGCTTTAAGCTACAATATGCTGATATTTTTTGGGGGGCGACCACCTCTTTTGTCTTCAGCCCTGCCCACCAGTGGAATGTTGCCCTGAGAGTTTCTCCCAAATTGAAATATGCTCTCAGCCTGAAAGAAGTTTGACATTCCTGGTTTATATCTTGGGTGATTTGGCACAGATTTTTATTTTATTTTGTGGGAAAGAGTGCACGTCAGAATGTCTAACTGATAGCATCCACAATTTGGCTGAGTTCACTCCTGCTCTTACACACACCACTCATATTTGCTTTCTTCTCAGTTAAAGCCTTTATGCTAGTTAAGGTTTTAACACCCTGAGGATATTTTCACCAAGAAGTATTTGATTCAGCTGAAGAAGAAGAAAAATCTTGTCCTTCTTTGCTCTCTTCAGATCTTTACGTTCTAATGCAAATGGCACATAAAGGAAACAACTGTAAATTATTTTTGTCATCTGTGCTTTCATCTTTGGAAAGGTTTCTGCCTTGAAATCTGAAACGCAGCCAATTATTAAAGGGGGGGGAAAATGCTTTTCCTGTACCAGTACTGGAGGGGGTGGGCAGGTGAAATTTTGCAGAAATGATTGCACCTCTGTTCCACCTTATTTATATTAATTTTCATAATTTTTATTCAGCATTCTCCTATTATGTGTGCAATGTTTATATGATTTTTAGATGGTCCGTGTTAAGTATGCTCTATTAACTTAGATATCGTTATGCTTTGTGTAGAAGAAGCTGGTATCATTAATCATGTTAAGTGCAATGTTGCTTTGAGCTGGTTCCACTGAAATGAATGTGGTTATTTGAATAGCAAAACACCACTGAGTGAGAAAAAGATAGATAAAATCTGACACTGAGGATTTTTTAATTACATTTTGGGGTATTTATTTATATTTTTATTTTGGTATGAATTATTTTATTTCCCATATTCTTGCATGTTTTATTATTAAATTTAAACCCATAAAACCCAGGGTCCAATGTCATTACGTCATGTAAATGCAGGAACCCATGTGCAGCCTATCATATTCTCAAGTCACCTGGACATTTCAAATTCTTGGTCCCTGTCTATCTATACCCCAGCTAACTTGCCCCATCCATTCCTGGATTGTAAATTAAAATATTGTCCATTCTATCAACTTGCATTGATTGTGTAGAGCTAGCATTTGCAGGTATCTTGATGCAGCACACCTTGTTTACTTCTGCTGTCTGCTTGTGAGAGTATTGACTTATTTGTGATCTTGTTTCTGACTGATCCTCTGCGTTGCTGACCTTTGGACCTCAGCTAGATTCTGCTTCTTGGACTATGTTCGTGTTGGACTGTTTACCGGTGTTTTGACCTTGGCCATGCCTCAGACCCTGCTCTTGGACTTCTTCTTCCATGATTGGTAACTTTGGGTTTGACCCTTTGTCTGCCTGCTGACCATGCTGCCAAGATTTGCCCCACCATTGGCTAAGGACGAGTCTGATCCAGCCATGGCAAGACAAGCTGTTCAATTCTGGTTTAAAGAACCATAATAAGAAGGTAGAGCATGGGCCTTGAACATGCCATCAACAGTTATCATCTGGACAGCAGAAATTGGCTGGTCCCCCTACTATGGTGGAATGTATTGCATTAAATGTATTAAATTATTGCAATAATTTCTAAATTTGCATCTATACATATGAATTAATATATACACATTTTGTACAATTCGGTGTCCTCTGTTGTCCTCATTTTTGGTAATGCATGTCTTCTTTTTCGGGCAATGTGTAAGTGGCCACCCTAGGTGGCTTTCTGGTCCATTCCAGCTTTATGACTCTATGATGAATGGCACAATTTAAACATGTTTTCTTGGAAGGGAGGCCCTCTGATTTCAACAGTACTTACTCCCATGTAAGTGTTTGTAGGTCTGCAGCCTAAATAATTTTTTAAGTAATAATATGGCCATAATGAATCATGAATGGAAAAGAAGAGATGCAAATTGAACACCTCAGGAATGGAATGGCTCTGGAGATGTGTGGCTGCTGCTAAAAACATCAGACCTATATCTCCTCTTCTTGTCTATGACGACATAATGCCATCATGGTTTCAACAGCAGTTCTTTCTTATTGCTACAATTATGTCGCAAGTTTTCCTGCTTGCATATCATTGAGTGCCCTGTGAATGTTGGAGAAATTCATACTGTGATGACAACATGCCACCTGTTTTGTTTTTACTACATATACCAAGAGAGAAAGCAGGACCACCTTCAAGGCTGCTGTTTTTGCAGCAGCCATATGTCTCTAGTACTGCCTTGTTTCATAATAAGGAATCAAGAAAAATATGCATTTCTGTTCATTTTGCCAAAGGGAGCAAAACAAATCAATGCCTTGCATTTTCAAAGAAGGATTCTTTTAAAATTTGCAACATACCAGCTATTTGATAATCATTAACAATATTTGAACAAGCATTTTGAAGAATGCGCATTTTATTTTTTATCTTTCTAGAGCCCTTTGATTTTTCTCAAGGAACACTTGTTATCACAGGCCACTGTATAATCTTCCCCATTTCCTTATTCATGGGGCCTGATCGCATGTCACAACAAGCCACCCTGCGTTAATTAACCCTCAGAGCTTCCAAGATGAGTGCTATACATTGATGGTGCTATATAAATAAATGATAATAATAAATAATAATTTTAAATATGCAATCCCTGGTGGGTGATTTATTATGTCATGTAAACCTGGCAGTGCAGGTTGTACGAGGGTTAGACAGCCCTCACATAACCCATGGTCTTTAGGGTTATGTGGGGGATATTTAATCCTCACACAACCTCTGTCACTAGGTTTGCATGACATGACATGCATGACCAGGGCTTGTATATTCAAAATTTTGGCTGACACATGCTTACGGTGGCCCCAAGGGTTTCTTAATCCATGGTAACTTGTGATGTGTGAGCCAGGCCAGGATTTCCTTAGGAAAGTTATTTGCTTTGGGGACACTAGGTAAAAAATGACAATTATTCCTTCCTTATATATGTTTTGTTTAACTATCATGAAAGGAAACCGGTTCCTTAAAAACCAGCCTATCACAGGCTCTTTTAGTGCTTGATGTGTGGGCTCTTCTTATCCTCTGTGCTTGGTGCATGCATTTTTGTGTGTCCACGCACGGGTGCTTCTCTGTCTCAAATCCACTCTGTCACCGAATGCCTCTAAGGGACTGTCAGGATAAAATGATTAACAGCAGCAGAAATGTGTTGCCTTATTCTCTGTAACGGATAAATAATGTGTTGTATGCGCTGAGGAATATCATTCTGGCATTTATTAAATTAATCATTTGAAATAACACTTGATTGAGCCCCAATTCAAGGAACGCATTTAATATGCAAGGATGGTTCACCTTCTTTTCCCATATGTAAAACCCCAAAGGATCTAACGGGCCTTGTGCAAAATCCACCAGAGTATATCAAAGTGTAGACTCTAGCAGTCAGGCACCCCCTATCAAGCCTGGATGTAACTCCAGCTGAGTGCCTCCCTGGCTCCTGTTCTGAACTGCCACTGCTGAGGCCATCACACAGAGAGAGGAAGTAGCCCTTCCATTGCACTTAGATCCAACTTTGTAACCAAGAATCCAGTGTCTACCTATGCTTTTTTTCTTCCTCCCTCCCAACCCATTTTTCTTTTGTGTCATGTCATTTAGACTGTAAGTCTCTAGACAGGGACTGCCTTGTTTCTAAATTTTCTAAGCCACTTTGGGAGCCATTTTGGCTGAAGAGTGGGACAAACAAACATGCTTTGAATGAATGAATGAATTAAATGAAAACTGAATTAAAATGCTTGATTTAACATTACTGCTCCAAACAGGTAAAAATAGGGGTTTGTGTGTGACAGGATGTGAATGTTCCCTATGAATTTAATTGAATGCAAATGTTTCTCTTTTATTCTATACAATTTTCCACAACTGCTTGTCAGAGCACATGATTTTGACCCACAAATCTGGGTTCAAATCCCAGTTCAGCCAAGAGCTCATTGGAAAGTCTTTGGCAAATGAATCGTTCTCTGCATCATATATGACAGATAGATAGATAGATAGATAGATGATAGACAGACAGACAGACAGAGGTGTGAGTGTGTGTGTTTACAGATGGACACTGTAAACCAATTGACACACAGCATGATCCTAATATTTTCTGTATGAGTCCATACATGCTTAGAATAAGACATACTGATGGTGAGTCCATTGCAACATCCTGGAATGGGTATTCCTAGTAACAATAGGTTTATTGGGAAGCATATCAGTGGTTCCTCAGTGAAAAAAGATCAGTGATGGAGGACAACTGTTTGTGAAAGAGTTTGTCCACTATTACTAATCCTCTAAAGACCGCTGGAGGTTTTACAGGCCACACTCACTTTTCAGCTGCTACTGCAAGGTCCTCTGCCAAGTGCAAAAGTTTCAGGGCAAACATTCAGAGGTTGCTTGGCAGACAAATCTATGTGGGAAAGTTACCCTGGCAGTAGGAACGTTGAAAACCACTGACCTGAAAAAGATCGGGGGATGGGTGGGCCGCCAGATGTTATTGGACCGCAACTCCCCTCATCATTGGCTAAGCTGGCTAGGAATGATAGGAGTTGCAGTCCAACAACATCCAGAGAGCCACATATTTGTCAACCTGAGGAAGATTCCAATGAAGTAATTGTACTAATGTAAATTGTGTCACGTAAGAGACCTCTGGGTAATGGGAAAACCCATTGCACAAGCTAACACTATTGGTATTGAGGTAGGGGTCCCTTATGCTAATGTAAAGTAATTTGGATCAGCAGAATGACTTCATTGGTAGGGTGACCATATGGAAGGGAGGACAGGGCTCCTGTATCTTTAACAGTTGTATAGAAAAGGGAATTTCAGCAGGTGCATTTTGTAGGGAAAAATGATTGATAACCTTTTACTTGAGAGGTACTGAACATAGGCTGCCTGCAAGTACAGATTCCTGTAATACCTTTCATTGATAACCCTCAAGATTGCTTCCCACAATAGTAATTGAAACCTCTAGAGATAAATACCAGAATGAGTATCTTCACTCAGATGTTACTTCTGCTTTTCATGTAGTCAACTGTCTCGTTTACTTCTCTATTTTCTGGATTTTCTAAACCACAACTCTATCTTTCCATCACCCTGGATCTTTCGCCTAGTTCTTTTAACAGTAATAAACCATTTCTACTTTTGCCATGTTTTGCAATGATGTATGGCTCACAATGCTGCAATCATGGTCACAGACAAGTTATGATGATTTGCCATGAACGTGATTTATGATTCAGACACTGGTGAAAATCATTTTGTCTTTCACAGTTTGCTGAAACCCTGTCCCTGGGATTAAACTTTCATCAGAAAAAAATATATGCTGGAATGTGCTACTTTTCCCCCTCCAGAATGTTGGTATCTCAAATTTATATGCCCTGGGGTTTTCTTACGTTGATCTGGGCTAAAGCTAAATATTTGAATCGTTTAGATTGAGCAGGTATTAGTTTCTTCCTATGTTTTATTAGTCTATATAAAATAAAATGAACATCAGCAATGTGCAATTACAACATTTGACCTTGCAGGATAGTTCTGCAATCCACAAGAAAAGAAATGCAATTCATCAAAATCACATTATAAATAGTTACAGTAAACTGAAAGCCTTCTCTTTTTGATTGGCAGTTAAAACATTTCTATACATAAAATAGATAACTGGAAACCAGATTCTTCTTCTTTTTTATTTTTTTTTAAATATTTCAATCTCTTCTTCCCTTGTAAAAGCATAGGCTGTTTAAGCAAATTGTAAGTATATTAAATACTGCCAGAATTTCCCACAGGGATATGTTAGGCCTGCCAGGATGAAGTAGAGGATGAAATTTAGTTTCAATGATGAGTTTGCTTTTACTAATGGGGGTGTGAGTACTGAAATTGTATCATAAACAATTGTGGAACAGTTTAGAAGCTCACTGAAGTATAGGATTGATGTTTTGTACAGTCACAAAAGGACAAAGATATTAATGTCCTCACATTAACACTCATCTGTTTTGAGGTGGATCCCTGACATGGGAGTACCCTCCACATTTAGATACAATTGGCACTGGCATTACAATCTTTTGGTGACAGGTCAAAATGTTTTGTATTTGCCGTCATTTTAAGAGCATATCTACACAACGGAAAATGCCGCAACTTATCACAGATTTCTGCTTCCATTTTTGTCCCACTATTACCATGTGCTCTCTTTGCACACACTTCCCTTTCCCCCTTTAACCAGGAGTTCTATATGTTTCATTTATACAGCCACAAGATGGCACTGGTCTGCCTCTTCTTATAGCGTGATTTCCTCTTTACATGCTGAAATGGAAAGGGGATCTTTTTGTTACTAGTTCCCCCCCCCCCCATTTCAAATTAAGCCGAGGAAACCCTTCTAAAGAATGAGAGAGGCACTGGATGTTTACAGCATCATGTACTTGACCCAGAAATTTCCATGAATGACCAGTCATGAGTGTGCTATAAATAGCTCATTTAGAGAAGCTCTAAGACAATTATGATCTTAGCCCACTCTATTGTTTTAACTGTTAACATGGTTATTTTGTTTATTGTTATTTATTTATTTCTACATTTTTATCCTGCCTTTTTTGCTCTTCCAAGGAACTCAAGGCCCATACATGAAAGTAAGGATGCTTCAGACTACAGATGCTGCACTGACGGACAACTTCTAGCATAAAAGGACAGTGTGAGTGGGAAGTTAGTCCTTTTACTTAAAGGCTAGGACCAGACCCCTAACTTATCACTGATGCAGCAGTGCTTCTTGTCATGTCCAATGCTAACATAGCATGATGGGTTGGGGTAGAGTTCCTTTTCAGGCCCCTGTGGGTCTTTTTGGCCCATGAAACAGAGAAGAGTAGCATGGATTGTGTCAGCAGTAACAGCTAGAGATGCAGGAACTGAGGCTTTCAGACGAGTGGGACAGAAAACACTTTGAACTACCTTTGTGCCAATCTTTGCAACTCCAATGTAATCTAGAAAGGTGCAGGGCTGCATCCCACTTAATTGTGCTGCTATCCCTTAAGGCCATCTAGACAGGGAAATGATTGATAGATCAATACTTCTTTCTCAGTTCTGACAGGCCAGTGCACAGCCGCTCTTGGCTGATGGAGCAATTTGTCTGGTTAATTCTAATAAAAACAAAAGCCCGACATGCTAACCTGTTTTGCAGCCTTGTATCCTCAGCATTAAGCAATGCGGTAATTTGTTGTTGTTTTGTTCTGCTTGTTTGAGTTATCCTGCTCTTTTTTGCTATGCGGTTAGACTTTTTAAAATTAGATTTATTTTTGGACATGAATTAGGCTTATTTTTAGTCATCAATTTTTAGGTTTATTTTTAGGCATGAATGGTTTGACTCATGATTTATTTTAATTTGTTCTGATTGTAAACTGCCTTGGGAGCAGTTACAGCTGAATGATGGTCTCTCTGTAAAGCAGATAGATAGATGATAGATGGATTAATCAGGCCTGGCGTCAGCACCCAGTATGGTGAAGCAAATGGCCCCATGGGTCTCAGGGGCTGCCCTCTTTTAAAAATGGTCATAGTTGTCAGGGCCAGCACCACCATTACACAGGGTCATGCGCCTGCATCAAGTGGCAGAGCAGAAAAGAATGGCAAATTGCACTGCTCTCCCCTGCCAGAAGACCCCTCTGCTTCTTCCAATGGTGGGTGGCTGCAGCTTCAGCTGCCGCCCACCCACCTCCACTTGGCCAGCCACTCCGTCACTTGCTCAGGCAGCCAGCTGGCCATGTGCTCCTGACTGCTCAGTCACTCCTGCCTTGTGCCCAGCTTCCCATGGGGCTCCTTCTAGCTATTACAAGAGGCGGTCCCTGGCTAACCTATTGCAGGAGTGCACCACACATCTCGCAATAGTGGGGGCACAAAGTGGGTGCAGCGGCCATGTCAGCAGGAGTGAGCAACCAACTGAGCTGGCTGGCTGCACAAGTGAGGGAGAAGCCAGCCAGCAGGCTAGCTAGCCAAGCAGGGAGTGAGGAGGGCATGCAGGAATACGGGTGGTGGCTGCTGGAGTGTGGGCAAAGGTGGCAGTGGTAGCAAGTGCAGCAGCAGCAAGAACAGTGGGGAAGCCAGCCAGGTAGGTGGGGGCGGTAATGCCGCCTCGATGGAGTTGTTCATGGCCTAGTGCTTCCCTTAGCAGCTCCAAATCAGACAGCTGCAGCCACCATTACCTTCCTTATCCTAAATGCCTCTGGACCCTGTCTCCAATGTTCATGTCAGGGGCATTTCAGAAGCATTTCAGATAAGGAAGATCATGGTACTGCCCTCTGTTTTGAAGGTGTCCTCTATCTGAAGGGCTCTTCAGTCCAGAAATGGATAGTCCAGCACCTGGACAGCAGTCTGAGCAAAGCACACAGGTCACCTGGTGACAGTCTTCCACAGTATGGTGAGATGTACTGTACCCAGTGCCTGTTTGCATTCCCTTCCCCTCCTTATTGCTTTACTATGATTTTAGTAGAATGTAAGCCTATGCGGCAGGGTCTTGCTATTTACTGTTTTACGCTGTACAGCACCATGTACACTGATGGTGCTATATAAATAAATTAATAATAATAATAATAATAATAATAATAATAATAATAATAATATAGTTATCATTTCTAAATTAGCAGTTAGGCATATCAATTCGCATACACAAATTGATATCCTCTTTTTTGTTAGTGTATTTTTGTTGATGATGCATTTCCTCCTTTTTTCCGATTCAAAAGTGGCCATCATAGCTGGAGCTGCCTGGCTCAGCATTGCAAAGAGAAGTATTGGGCCATGCTCTGACCACCATTATTGCCCTTATATTCTATGCTTCCCAGTCCCAGGCACTGGGGATAAGGAAGATGGCGGCAGCAGCAGCAGCATGACCTGACTCTTCCATGGTCAGCATGACCTGTCTCTTCTCTTGTCTGCCACTTCCTGTAACTTACCCATCTGACTCCTGGCAAGTTTTGGGTAGGGGACAAATCAAAGGCCAAGGGACAGGGACCTTACAATTATGCCACCAGTTCTGAGATAGATAGATTAATAGATAGATGAATAGATAGGATGAGCAATAACACTCATAACCTTTCAGACATTCTCAAGTCAGATTACTCTGAAGTGCCTGGTTTCTGGACGTGAACCTTACTTTGATCCTAAACTTTTGTGCCATTTTATTAGTCTGTGTTAACAAGCATAATTTCACATTATTATTATTATTTTGATTCAGCTAGTATGGGTATTGGAATGAGTTACACAAATGAGCTTGTCCTGTAAGTTCCAGCTTTTACCCTATAAAACAGCAATAGCAACATCTGCCTAATATCAGGGATAACTGCAATCCCAAACAAGATGAATGCCTTAAAAATCCATTTCCAGGTAATTCACCTTATTTTTTAATTTTTTTATTTAAATTTTTTTTTTTACTTAATCCATTCATTATAGCCCTGTCAAATTCTCATTGAAATTGTACTTCTTTGCTATGTGCCTCCTGAAATTCTCCACTGCTTTATTCCTTTAAAATATTTGTCCTGGATTTATGTGGTTTGGGTATATATAGAAATACTTGAATGGTGCTGTTCATTGTCCCATTTTAAGTAGCACTTGAAAATGTCCATTCAAGCACACATGCAAGGTCATAGATTTTTGTGCTAGAGGGATGAAAAGAGTTACAGTGCTAAGCAAGAAAGTCAAACCTGTGTAAAATTCCCTGTTCCTGGGAGAAAATGTAGTTTTGAATCTGATTTCATGAATGCAGAATCATTTGTGGTGGTACTATAAGTGCTAGATAGACCCTTTCTCTGATTGCTATACTCTCTGAATCTCTTGTTTGCAAAATATTCTTGATAAAAAAATAAAGAAGACTAAATTGTGCCTGCAAACATTGTCCACAGTTTCTTCATGTACAGTAATGGGCTATGTGTTTACATGAACTTGACACTTTCTGTGAGGTGATGTTGCTAGTAGAAGCAGTGGTGTTAGCCATGGATAAACTCAAAGTCCACACTTGAGAGCTACATGCAGAATTTCTACTTGTGGAGAATATCTAAAAAGGTAATCCGTACACAGATATGTTTCCACATGCACATCACTCTTGTTGTATTGGGATGATTAGAGCAAATTCTTCCATAATTATTTCAGCAGTTCAACAACAGAATCACCTCATACTGACATACATGCTGTTAAACGGTAAAGGGGTTTTAATGAGCATAATGCTTTCAGTAGTGGTTGGTCTCTCACGTTCTATGTAAGCCAAAGGGTTTGATTTCAAACTGCATACTGTTCTGTATACTCTCTCTTTCTCCCTCTTTCTCTCTCTACCACCACCTCCACCACCATCATGTACGTGTCTTGTGTATATCTTCAATATTCCATTGAGGCTGCCAACCTTTCCTCTGAAAATAAGTTTTTAAAAGCTGTTGGTATAGCACACAGGTGCATTAAAATCATCTGTAAAATGTGAAAAACAAACAAGAATGCTAATCATTAACTTTTAAGTGATAGCGTACAAACACTGTACACATCACTGCTGAGATTAATCAGTAGATCAGTCTGCTGAGACTTCAGCATTAAGAAAATGATTTGTTTCTCAATCTGCAATAAACTGACTAAATGTGGAAGCTGGCCAAATGGAAGAGAACGATTCCAATCATAAACATCAGGGAGTTGAGAAAGTTGCTAACCTGAAAGTGCTGAACTAGTTGCTGCATTAAATATATAGTGTGTAGATGAGCCTCATTTTTTTTTATTTCCAAGTAAGTTAGCATGGCCAGAGTTTGGATCAGGATCACTGCATGTGGTTAGGAGAGTTGTAAGCCTTTTCTCCTCCAGCTACTTCCCCCCTCCCATACCCCCAACAGTGGGCATGAAAGAACACCAGGTCAACCTTTGGGTTACCGCAGTGGCTCTTTTCTACATGTCATTTTTCTTTATTGTGAAAAATACGTTTTTCATATTCCGTTGTTCTACATATATAGAATTGCTGTTATTGTCTTTTAGTGATATGACTGAAATCAATCTATAGCAATATATTGTGAATCCAAACAGAAAAGTCTCTTATTCTGGGAACATGGTCACCTACCAAATACCTCATAATAAAAATCTTCCTTCTTTCAACATTCATGTTATGTTTATTTTTAAGTGTAGCTGCCTTCTTCTTGCTATTTTCCCAAGGTCCTTCTAAAGATGATTGGCAAGACTGGTGCAGTCTTGTTAGCATTTTTAATTGTGCATGCCCTAAATGAATTTCATGGGATTGTCAGCTTTTGAAAGGCTTTGTGAAACATCAGTACGTTGCATCCTCGGGGTTCATGATGTAAGCAACAATGATTTTGTATTCAGAAGTTAAGCAGGCTAATTCTTAATGGCTTATGAGCTTTGACATTTCCTCAGTCTACAGGGAGACTTAGGAAATACCTGTCTCCTTTGGTGGAACTCTGCTGAATATTTTACTGTTACTTTGCATTAAGATTTGATATTGTTCAAAGATTTCCTCAAAGGATTTCAGAGGGAGGAAATCCTTAGTAGAATGAATGTATTACTCTAGGCATTCAGCTCACAACTGAAGCATCATCATATATTACTCAGATAATACACACACACACAGAGAGAGAGAGAGAGAGAGAGAGAGAGACAAAAGGACATGGAAAAACACTTTTGAGACCAACACAGTGCAGTCTTACTTGGAATTAAGAGCTTCATCCCACATACCTGTTTCCCTTGAATTATCCCCATAGCGTAAAGCTGTTGTCATTGTTGTTGTTGTTAGCTAAATCACACCCCAGGCAGCGGCAGCCCTCCTAAGATCCTTTGCATATCAGGAAAAGGGTTTAAGGTGGGGGGGAGAGAATGTAAAAAATCAATGGATGACCCAATCCAATTCAAATTTGGTACGCTGAAAGCCCTCCTTAATATCTATTACTGTGCTAATTTTGATGTCTTTATCTTTAAAACTTATGCAGATGTAAGCATTTGTTTAATTTGAGGTTTAAAAATCATCCTTCTGCGCCCCCAGTGGCCACTTGGAGAAGGACAAGGAAGTATGTTAAAAAGCCTTGGGACTGTGGGGGAGTAAGAAGAGTCACTCTTTCCGCGATTCTATTTTTTGGGCTTCTTTTAGGGAAGCAGCGCAATCACAGCAGGATGTATCAAAGTACTTCACAATAAAAGCAGATTATAAAGTATAAAAAATTAGAGTCCTTTGCATGTAATTTCGCACAGTATAATGCTAGGGTGATGACGCTCTAAGTCTCATGGGACTTACTCCAACGTGTGCAGGCTAAAGTGAATTGGAAAAGCAATTTATGATCATGGTTAGGTGGTCTTCTGCTGAAAGGAAGAACAGGGAAAATATGCAACAATCCCATTCAAACATGCATAAAGTATCTCTAACTTCCAACCCTTCTACATTGTTTCCAATCAAAGGGAGAATGTCTGGAGGCATTATCTGAGTCTCCTGAAGCAGAAGCAGCAAAGAGTAGTACCTTAAGACTAACAGAATTATTGTGGCATTAATTTCCATGGATTAGAGTTTCTCCACAATTAATCTGTCATTCTTTAAGGCACCATGAGACTCTTCATTATCACAGGGAGAGCAATGCAGATGCTTCTCTTTCCCCCCTTGAAATCAAGTGGACTCAAAGGTGTTTCTATCCTGCCCAAATGAAGTCAGATTCTAAAAGCCACAGATAATCAATGAAATAATAATCTTGTGTTTTCTTTTTAGGCAAATAAACTTAGAAGATGTCCACAGTTTTGCTCAAAGTATTTTATATAATGATCTTCTCAAAAGTTCCCATTTGCAGCAGCTACTAAACATTTAATTACACTTGGATATTTTGACTAGATAATTTTCACCAGATAATTCACCAGATAACACTCAGATATGTTCACCAGATAATTCCCAAAGATAAAGGCATATTTCAAGAGCATGTGATACACTAAACAATTTACTTTAGACATAATAATTTATTGAACATTTTATGCTTCAAGAACGAATGCAGTGTTCATTAGGAAAATACAGATGGTCTTCAGATGGCTAACAAGATTTCATACTCATTTCACTACATCCTGCTGTGACCACTTTAGAGAAAGCAATATTAATTGTGAGCTTTCTGTGGCTGGAGATGAACATTTGTTTCTAATAAAAAGTGCATTAAAAGTATCCATTGTTATAATAATAATAACAGCAACTTAAAATTCATACACTCCACTGATCATCCCAAAGGAGAACAGAGCAGCTTACAATATTAATAAAACAAGTAGCGATAAAACAACCACAGCATCAGACTTTCACATTAAAATGATTAAAACATAACAATAATGATCTAAGCTAAAAACATAGAAACCAGCAAACTAGGAGCCAAATGCTGGTGTAAATAAAAGGAGCTTTAATTTATGGTTAAAAATAATCACAGTGAAGGCTAATCACACCTCTCCTATGAAGGAGTTCCACAACTAGGGGCCACCACTGACAGTGGTCTCTCTTGAGACCCCACGCTCCTTGCCTCTGTTATGGGGGAAGGAGAGGTATCATGAACAGGGCATCTCCTGAAGACTGGAGAGCCTTTTAGTTGTCTGGTAAAGGAGAAGGCCTCCCTCAAGTCCCTGGTCCTAAATTGTTACCGGTGACAGCTGCTCTCCTCAGAATCCAGAGGGGTGCTAATCCACAATCAGCAGACCTTCTCTTCTCCTATTGCCCCATTCATTCTGAGACAATTTCCTGTGCAGTAATGATTTTACGTATTCTCTCCCCCCCCCACCCCGTCCCAGTCCCAGGTAAAATCATTCCTGCACAACAGCGCTTTCAGAGAAATTGATCTTGAAAGGGAAAGACACATTTGCAGGGTTGCCCAGATCTGCACAAATGTCTTAATTTGTGCAACTTTTCTCCATAGACTAAAGCCATGCTGTTTCAGTTTATGGAGGAAATTTAAGCGAATTCTGAACATTGCACAAATCGGACCTGGAAAATTAAGCAAAATGAACATAAGCACACATTTGGCAACTTACAAACGTTTTCGGCGAATATAGGCTCGGCCCAAGTTCAGCTTTGAAAGGGCACACTCTCATGTTTTGCAAGCAGAAACAATGTTCTCATGCACCCCTAGTCTTGGCATCCCAGGTTGTTGAAGTGGAGTTGGGTGTGGGGCATCTGTGCCTCAAGTCCTGAGGCGGGGGATCGGTTAAGGGTTCTAAGTTGGCACATGCTAGCAAAGTGTTCAAGTTCCCCTATATGCTCAGGAGATAAACAGGGGACATCTTGTTTTTAGAAACTACCTGTGCTGCCCTTTTGTGCAAGGTGTTCTTTCTCCATAGTATCCCTTCAACAGAGTCCCCCCCTTGTGAGCTCTAGTTGTGAGCAACATGGAGCCAGAGAGATACAGCCCCATGTGGCCCAATCTGACTTTTGTTCTGCCTCTGTGAGATTTACTTGATGCTGGTGGTGTGCTCTGATTAGATGCTGGCCTACATTCTAAGTGCTGTCATTCTAAGGTGGGTGTGGCTTGAGGTGGTGATGGGGCTGCTTTTTTCAATGGAAGGGGGTGGGGAAAGTACTTCCACCAGCCCTTGACATTGTGTAAAGTAGAATCACCATTGTGGGTGTGTCATGGCAATGAAAGGACTTTGGATGTGGTGGAACAATGCCATGCCCTTGACATCCACCTTGTTCTGAGGCATTCCTCTGGTGCAGTTGTGGCAAAGTGTTGGTGTACAGTGGTGTGGTTCTGCCAGCATATTATTATTATTATTATTATTATTATTATTATTATTATTATTATTATTATTATTATTATTGCACCATCAGTGTACATGGTGCTGTGAAGTGCTGGTGGCGTATCTGGAGGTCCAGTGGCATAAATCTTTATTTAAGAAGCCCTTTAGCATGTAAGTGTGTGTGTGTTGGGTTTGGTGCTGTTTTATTATTTTATTGTTGTGTTTTTAACTGCATCTAACATATTTGTTTTATTATTATTTTAATCAATTTTATTTACTTTTTATTTACCTATTATTGTAAACTGTCTTGAGTGCCATTTCCTTGGAAGAAAGATGGGGTACAGAATGAATGAATAAATGAATGGGTCCCACCACATTATAACCCCTGCTAGCCAGCAGATCTTTCACTTAGGATTGCATTATCAAAGACAAATTACACAAATGAAAAAAAGCAGACACAAATATATTACATATTAGACACCACATAAACATTTCACCCTAAACTTATATTTTAACTCTATGCAGTACTCTGGTACCTTTTCTAAACAGAAGCATGATAACAACAACAACAACAACAGCCATATTTTCTGTTACCAAGATCCACTTGGGAAAGACTGTGTAAGTGTTAGAACTGCAACATTATCTTTCTTAGGTTGGAGACTGGGGGAAGACAACATTTGGAGCTAGGAAAATTAATCTATTATATAGAAACTCCAGTCTATATTTGTTCAAATACTAGAATTATCTTATGTCTTTAAAAGGTTTCAGTGGCACTTTCTGTTTAGGCTGATACAAAATCAGCAACAATAAAGATGTTTTAAAAAACTCCAAACCTCCAAAGCAATTATCCCTTTCGCAAAATTCTCCTTACACTTCCGAGATATTCACCCCAACCTCCGATAGTGAACCACAATTTCAATGTACTATTAATGTTGATTTGCCAGGGATAAACTGAAGCACAATTTTGTGGCTTTGTTGCTCTTGAGTCATTCTGCCTTCTGAAACCTGCCCAATAAAACATTCAGGCCCCTTTGCACTGAATTCCCCACGCAGAGTATGTTATATATGTTTAAATCTAGGCATGGAAATTCACTTTTGCAAGAGGCTTTATAAAGCATCTTAGCATTTGCAAGTATCTCTCGGCTCCAGTGTGATGAAAAACTGTCTTCCTTTCCTGTCAAACCGTGGAGGCATTGTGCCTTTTTGAAAGGGAAGTGAGGCCCCGGGAGGAGACAGCACTGCCATAGGAGATCTGGCATTCTAAAAGCGAACCTGTCATGAATTCTAAATGGGACTTAGATGCGTCCTTCCCTCTTTTGCTTGCATACGAAGAGTTCAGCTGGGCCGGCAGGAATACTTAACCATATTCAGTAGGGCTTACATGTTTTGTCAGCCGTTTGTCTTCTCATTCAAAATACGCTGTCATAAAACAAGCTACTGAGATGCTTTAATAACTTCTTTAAAAAAAGAAAAAAGACTTTCTACATTAAAATATCCAAACAGAGCATAATAACCTTGCTTGCCCTGCCCCCAGACATATCTGAAAAAACCTAGAACACTTAGGATTGGGAAAATCTAACCTTGAAAGTCACTCTTCTACCCATTTAGCAGTAAACATGGTATTGTGATGAACGTTAGGCTTTAAAAACAACAACAAAACATTAAGATCTGCAAATACTTTTACAAATATAAAATACTTAAATAATTTTTGTGAACTGCCCAGAGAGCTCCGGCTATTGGGTGGTATAGAACTGATAAATAAATAAATAAATAAATAAATAAATAAATAAATAAATAATAAAAAAGCTTCTCCTCACTCTTGTTTAAATTACTATTGTGAAGGGAGAATGAGGGTTACCCCAGCCTCACTACAAGGTAGGAAGAGATCTCCAAAAGTGAATAGGCTGCTAACACTCCTGTTTCCTCTAGTCCAGTTCCACTCGGGGGACTCTCGGACCCTGGAGTATGCTTGGGGTCCACTCAAATTAGGGTCAAGCTGACACCTTCTATTTCAGCATCCAAGAAGACCAAAGATTACACGGTAGCCAGACACTCCACCAAGAGGCACTGAACTTTGCAACTGAAGTTTACCTAGAAGGAAGCATACTCTGCTCTAGAGGGAGGCAAGTAGTTGATTTAGTATGGTGGTGGTGGTGGTGGTGGGGAAACAAGAAGTTACAGAGAACCTTTGATATAATGTCCTAAGCAAAATAATCACCAACTGACCTATACTATACATTACTAGATTAAGGGTCTACCAGGACAGGTTCCCAGCCAGGGTTCAAGAACACACCAGCTCTCAACAAGTTGACACATTTAAGATGGGAGACAACTAAGCTATCCTCCATCACCCCTTTTACCCTTTAGATCCTGGCAACTCAGGGCAGATGTCAGGCAGCAATCCTAGGCCAGGGCCAATGGGGTTCCCCCTACCTTGAAAGGAGATGCATTTTCTCAACCAATCCTGCACCATTGCAATTGAGGTTTTCCCACCGTAAAGGGAATTGCATTGCCTCAAGATAGCACACTTCCAGGTGGCTACATCATTATGTGCTAACTGGGCCTAGGCCAATGGCAGAGACAACTAGAGGAGACTCTGGTAACCTGTGTGCTGTCCTTAACAACCGTATTTGGAAAAATCCAAAATGCTCAGTGTTGCCAAATACTAGGGCTGTGCTCCACTTCTCTTCAGTTCAGAGAAGCAGGAGCGAGGTGGCCTATTTCGCCTCCGGAAAAGGTGGAGGCGAAGAGTGTCGGGGGGGGGGGGCTGCGAATCAAGGTGAAGAGGATTGCCTCAATCCGGAGCTCCACCTGCAGGTAAGTGGGGGGGAGGGGGACTCATCTGGCACTGCTGGCGCCGCCATCCATGCACCGGCACCAGGTAAGGGAGCAAGGAGGAGGAACGCTTACCTGCATCTGTCGCGGGCTTCAATTGAGGCCCCAGTTCAAGGCGGAAGTGAAGGCTGAGGCCTCTTCCAGCTTCAAACGGGGCCTCAATTGAAGCCCGTGATGGACGCAGGTAAGGGGGTGGGGTGGCTGGCCTACCTGGCGCCACCGGCACCGCCATCCATGTGGCGCCGGCGCTGCCAGGTAAAGGAGCAGGGAGGAGGAATGCTTACCTGTGTCCGTCACAGGCTTCAATTGAGGCCCCGGTTGAAGCTGGAAGTGAAGGCCAAGGCCTCTTCTGGCTTCAAGCCGGTGCCTCAATGGAAGCCCGTGATGGACACAGGTAAGGGGGCGGGGGGCTGGCCTACCTGGCGCCACCGGCGCCACCATCCATGCGGCAGCGGAGCCAGGTAAGGGAACAGGGAGGAGGGACGCTTACCTGCATCCATCGCGGGCTTCAATTGAGGCCCTGGTTGAAGCCGGAAGTGAAGGCTGAGGCCTCTTCCGGACTCAATCGAAGCCCACGACAACAGACACAGGTAAGGGGGTGGGGGTGGCTTATCTTGCGCCGCTGCCGCCTTCCATTTAGTGACGGCGGCGAAGCCGGATCTTGCTCCGTGGAGCAGAGCAGGAGACGGGCAGAGCGGCGCGAAGAGGATTGGGCCTGATCCGGATTTTCTGGATCGGGCCACGAAGCGGATTGGGGGGTCTGTGCACAGCCCTACCAAATACTGGCCTTGAAAGGTGCTCATGTATCATATTAAGCCTCATGGCAGGAAAATAGGCTTACATGTAAAGCTCCTCCTCAGTTCTTTTGTTCAGTCCTTCCCTCCTTGTTGTGGCAAGCAGACACAAGGTGAGCTATGCAACAGATAATGTGGACAGAAAACAACATGGATGCTTACTTTGCACAGGGGTATTTATAGATACATACCTGAAGTAATAGGTACATAGGAAGCTGCCTGATACCAAGTCAGACTATTGGTCCACCTCATTCAGTATTGTCTACACCATTCCTCCATTGGCAATAGAGAAGTGGGGTGAGACAGCACAATAAAGCAAGGTTGTGGATCGCACTAATAGGCTTCAGTCATGAAGTGACATACTGTATATATTATAGATAGATAGGTTTAGCACTACTCTGAGATATAGCTGTCAGGGCTGGGCCTGCCACTAGGCAATATGAGGTGGTTGCCTCAGGCAGCAGATGCTAGGAGATGGCAGCAAGGTATTGGACAAGAGAGTTATGAACCATGCAGCCTCCCTCCAAAACCCCTAAGCTAGCCTGCTGCCTTCAGGTGCCCTGATGGGCACTGCCCCATTGTCAGTGTTGAAGAAATATTCAGCTGCCTGTTCACTTGGCTTTTGTACATTGAACGGAAGAGAGTGCCATCTTGTTCTTTGCCTCAGGCAGCAAAATGTTTTGGGGCATCCCTGGTGATTGTGACTGCATTCTTCAATGTCACTTTGATGATTTGGGGTTGTCTTTATTTCTGCTTTTCGGCATGTAGGCATTGCCATCTGCATTCTGCATAAGCATATACTGTGCAACAGAGCTGACTTTGACATATTGTTTCCTTCTGTAAAATAAATGCTGATACCCCACCCCCCAGTATGTTGACATAGATGTCCCAGAGTACAAGAAATATAAAACATATTCATTTGTCTTTTATACGTCTCATGAAGTGTATCACACAAACTGAATAATATTTGACTCACATGCAGGTTTTACCACATATGAACAGAGAAAACGGTTGAAAGAATGGATTTTGCTTAATTACTATGAATACTTGTGAAAAGTTAGTTTGATCATGTGATGTTATTAAGGGTGGGTAGCAAAATTTCACTGAAATGGGCTTAGGTCCTAGCACTTTATCTTCATTGCGTTGAGGTCTGGGCTTTAAAACTGGCAGTCAGATATTTGTGTGCATAATTATAGCAGCTGCAGTTAATTAATTCTGAAATATATGCACATGGGGAAAACTGGAGTTAACCAAACTACCGTTTTGTAGATTACAGGCATCCCCGCTGAATTAATGGATTCAATATCTAGCATCTATTAGGTAGAATTTACACAGGAGAATGATACTCCGATATGGCTGAGGGATTCATGTTTGCATATCAGGGCCACTGGATGGTTACACTAACCACTGAGAGAATAATGGAGGTAGCTAGGCATTATGGCTACAGTTTAACTAGACAAGTAACTAGATTTTATGGCTGATGCCAGGAGTGGCAGCTTCACATCTCCTCCTTGTCTGTCCTCCAGTAACACTTAAATGCACATATACTTACATCATCATGTGGCAAGCTTCCTGTCCCAGCAAATGGTGGCCAATGAATTTGAGTGGAGGATGGGAAAATGTGAGGCATGGTGACCAAAAGAATCAGACATGACTGAATGTTAAAGGCAGAGAAAAAGGAGAAGTTGCAGGACTGATGATTTTAGCATTGGCCATGTGTCAGTCATAAAATGTAGTTTTGGCCTAATTGTTTTCAAGGTAGATATCTCCTTGGCCCCATAGATGCACCTCAAATATGGTATTTAGACCTGGAAAGGGTGATACATGATCATCTATCCAAGGCCATTAAAAATGAGAAAAAGAAATAGCACATGACTCTCACCCACCTAGAATAGCAGCCATGTCCCAGAATAGGATTGTGGTACATGGGGGAGATCTCAGTCTTTCCCCATGTTGCCCTTCGGTTTACTGGTATGGTACATTGGGGGGGATTTAAAGGGGGGTTGGGGCTGGCAGGAAAATGGCACTAGGGAATTAATTGTCATATTCCTCCTTCCCATAAGGAGTGGTTGATAACAACAACACAACTTCA
Source organism: Elgaria multicarinata webbii (assembly GCF_023053635.1). Lineage (NCBI taxonomy): Eukaryota > Metazoa > Chordata > Lepidosauria > Squamata > Anguidae > Elgaria > Elgaria multicarinata. Next base: position 100,075,705 of record NC_086174.1, read on the forward strand.
AGAAATACTTTTGTAAGCTGCCGTGAGAGCCTTTTTTTGGCTGAATGGCGGCATAAAAATGCTTAAATAAATAATAAATATAAATAAATAAAGTTTGAGGATAGACAATAATGTGGCAAATGTATAATCCCTTCCAGGGCCCAGTCCAACTATGGGATGAACTCCGCACTGAGGCCTGTCTGGTGGCAACACTGTTGTCTTTTTGGTGTGAGGTAAAGATTGCACTCTTCTTCGAGACAATGAACGATATATGATGGGCATTTATGTCTGTTGTCTTGAGCAGGTTTATTAAAAATTGTTTGCTGCAATTGTTTTTAGCTTTTTAAATTGTTTTAACAAAATTATGCTAAAATGTTTTATTTTATTTATTGCATTTGTATACCACCCCATAGCCGAAGCTCTCTGGTCAGTTCCTATAAGGTATCGACACTATGTTTTTATAATATATTGACACTATGTTTTTATCAGAATGTTGTATAATGCCACAGAGTTTCAGCTAAGGGGCAGTATAGAAATGAAATGAATGAATTTGGAATTGTGAATCTTTTGTATGCTTGCCTTTTGTATAGGAGTTTTCTTGTCTTCAGTTCCCTAACACACACCCCACCCCAATTCTGTGCCTAATGAGAGCATAAGTCAGGGAAACCCTAGTGGGTGCTTTCTCAAATCTAGATATTTACAGTACTTTGGCGGGATTAACTTCTTAAGGAAGATTACATGTTTAATGTTGCTAACGATGGAGCAGCTTGTGCCTGTGATACAGTAACTAAAAGGTCAGCTTTCTGCAATTGTTGACACTATATGGATGCTTGGGTAAGTTGTCTCTTATAATTGATTACTTGAGAAGTCCCAAATATTCACCAGTTTCTGCTATAATGATGGCGTCTAAGTTGGCTCTTATTCGAGAGATTTTATCTGTGAAATGATCATTAAAGGCATCACAGCGAACTATCGAAGGCTCTAAAATAGGGTTCAGAGGGGAAGGTGTCTGAGTTAGACCCCTCACCACCCTGAATAGTTCTGCTGGATGTGAATTCGCAGAAGCAGTGTGTGCAGAGAAGAAAGCTTTCTTTGCTGCAAGTATTGCCACCCTGTAGGAACGAAGTTGTTCTTTATGTCGTCAGATATGAGTCAAGTTTTCTTCCATCAGCGTTCCAGTAGTTGTCCTTCCCGCTTCAGTTCCCTGAGATCTTCTGTATACCATCTATCGACTAGGGCTTCCACACGATTGTCGACATGGTTCCCCCACTCTGTCACTAACAGCCATCCATCTCCAAGGTAGTGGTAAAGCTGGAATTAGCCACAGCATAGGATACCATACCATATGCATATTGCCTAAACAACACAGTAATTTTCCAGCACTTTGGTGCTTTAGTTAGCAGGTTAAACTGAAAGGTATTTTTCTGAAATGAATTTATTTAAGTAGCTATTAGTTTTGCATCCTCTGTGTGGCCTTCTCTTCACGATTCATGAAATTAATATTTTTAAATTTTTTTGGGGGGTAATTTTTTGTGGGGGAGGAGATGTTAATTGAATTTCAGCTGTAAATTTCACTTAATATCAGCAGTAGTGGTATTTTATTGAAACATTTTTAACAACTGACCAGCTTTTTCAGGTATAACATATCAGAGGATTGCAACATAATATTTTCCCAGTTTCTTAAAGCAAAACAATGGGTTTTGTTGCTTTTCTATTAAATGCTGACTAGGATTAGCTTTTTAGTCCTCACAGAACTATTTTTGTGTGTGGAGGTGGTATGATTCACATTTAGCATTCTCAATTACATTACTTATATTTAACAACGCTTGCCAACAGCATGCAGTGTTAAAAACGGTTCAGACAACAAATGTCATTTCATTTTAAATGGTGGGGTGGTTTTTTTTGTAGTAGTTTCACAAAAGAGCTAACATTATTTTAAATTGTTTTCATTTACGTAGAGGCTTTCAACTTCCCAGTGGCCCCTTTTATAAACAACCTAGTCTTTTAAGTTCCACTGTTTGGCTTGTTTCATTCTATTTAAAATAATAAGAGTAAAATGTGTATGGCTGGAATAGTGAAAGATAGTGATAAAGAAATACTGAATGAGTGTTTGTTTCTTTTGGTGAATCCCTGTAAACTCAACAAAAAAGATTATATTAGAGTGCAATCCTAAGGGATTGCCACTCAATATACATAGGGTGACCATATGGAAAGGAGGACAGGGCTCCTGTATCTTTAACAGTTGTATAGAAAAGAGAATTTCAGTAGGTGTCACTTGTATGCATGCAGCACCTCGTGAAATTCCCTCTTCATCACAACAGTTCAATCTGCAGGAGCCCTGCCCTCTTTTGTATCTGGTCATTCCAGCTGTACTAGAAGCTAGGCAGGGCAGTTAGAGGACAGAGGCGAAAATGCCTCCAGTTTCAACTTTTCTCTCACTTTTCCCAAGTCACATGGATTCTGAATTGCTCCTCCCAGCTATTTCCATAGGAAAAAGGCTGGGAATGAGGACTTGATGCTTATTTTGATAGTTCAGTGCCCAAAACAAGAACATTGTCTTTCATTCTAAGACATGGTAGCTAGGCTTATTCATGTATAAATAATTGGCTTGTTCATTTTTATAGATCTTTAAATACAACTGTATTGGTAATGCACAGCTTAGGTGCAAGCAATTTTTTGGTTCATTAATTGTAAATGAATCAGTGGCCTGATCAGTTCTCTCTCGTTAATCCTACAACATAGAAGATGAACTCTTCTTTACAACATATTGGATAAATTTGCCTAACTTGCCACATCAATAACTAATTAAGGCTGGAACTCAGCATTAAAACAGATGGTAGGCTTCCGCCAAAAACAGCATCCTGTGCTACCCTTTTCTCTTCCTCTCTCCCCTATAACACCTTCCTATATAAAACTCATGATGGCCCTGTTCAGACAACACGCTAAACCATGATGGTTAAGCACTTTGAGCTAAACATTATGGCTTAGTGTGTCATGTGAACCATTCCTAACCATGGTGGCTACCTAACTACAGTTTAAGCACATTTACTAACCACTTGCTGCAAAAAGGGTTAGCAGCCTAACCATGGCTTGGTGTATTGTCTGAACAGGCCCAATATGTCATCATTGTGCTGTGAATTCCCTCTATTTCATTGGCTTCAGCTTGTAGGGCAGGGAAGCAAAAGGAAGGCATGCAGGTCTGCTGTTTTCAGTGGCAACTCCATGTCTGTGTTAACATCTAGTTCTGGGCACAGGGCTTTCTTTCATGTCTTGCAATACAAAAGTCCATTATACATCTTTCTGGAGGTTTACCATGTAGTGGAACATATTTCTGTAGGGTGGATGTGAATTCGCATCCTACTTTACAGGGACAGTACAGGGACAGTTCTCTATTTGAATTAACCTGTAGTTGGTTGGCTGCCCAATAAAATTCTTGTTTAAAGGTTCATAAGAAGAAAGAGCAGGAGGCTTGAACTTTACCACCAAGAGTTAGCACCGTGACAGCAGACTGAGCACATGTCACCTAGACACAATCCTCCCCATCATATGGTGAGATGAATTGTATTTCTATTTAAATTACTGTAATTATTTCTATATGAACATATGCACATTTTATGCAAATATCACAGTCTTTTGTCCTCTTTTTTGCTTCCTCTTTTTTGACTATGCATAGATGGCTACATTATGTAGAATGCGTCCATGGTGCAGATATAGTGTCTGGTACACTAAAAAAGATTGTAATAGTAAGCATCCCACTAGTAAGTATACTGAAAGGTATAATGTAATCTAATCAGCAACCAGCTTGGCCAGTCACTTACTTTGAGAAGGTAGTTTCATGGCCCATCAGCTAAAATGGCTTGATGCTCAGACCTGTTATCATAGATGCAACTTAGCCATGTTCTTTCTTCTTTTTGGGAATACAAATGAGTAGTGGCTAGGGTGGTGGTGGGTGTTGATAGTACCAAGACTGCTGCTTGCTGACTCTGTAATATGATGGTCACAAGTTATTTCTTATTTTTTTATTTATTACAATACAATTACATCCTGCCTTTCCTCCAAGGAGCTCAAGGTGGGCTACGTTCTGTCCTCACAATAGCCCTGTGAGGTAGATTATGCTGATGGCTGGTGACTGGCCCAAGATCACCCAATGAGCTTCATGGCTGAGTAGGGATTTGAACCTGGATCTCCCTTGCTGATCTAACACTTTCACCACTATACCATACTGGCTTTCTCTAATGCCCACCCATTGTACACTTGGAGTAACTTACTCTCACATAATGGACTGAAGGCTCAGGAATCCAACTGTCTTGTGCAGATATGACCAAAGGTGAAATGGCTCAGTGTGGTGACCTGTTGATGCAACTGAACTTGAGTTGATTAGCCTCTGATTAATTTAGCAGCTTAAATCTCTTAATGAAAGCACAAAGCTGTGGGGAATAGATCCTAGTGACTAATGGCTCCTTAGTGAGCACCTGAAGGGTAAATAAATCCTAAAATACACTTAGAACTATTTGTTAGGCTAGAATGTGGTTTATTAATTATGAGGAAAGGAATGAATTCAGCAAAGCTGGCAGAGTGAAAAATGGTCAAACTCTTTACAAATCATTTGTAAGCCCTTGGGACCACACAGGCAGCCTCACCCATGGGCGAAGATTTATATTGAGCAGGCTGGCTGAAAAATAGGCAGTTCAGTTCTTCTCCGACCTCCTTAATACATCAACAAAACAAAACAAAACCCCCCACTGTCTTTAATGGGTGTATGAATGCAGTCTCACAAACAGAAGCAGTGCTCAAATTATGAGGTGAAAGAAAAGGGATGTTTAGTGAAAACTGCAGGCCATAGGCTGGCTGGTTTGAGAAGAGGCCTAGCATTGCCCTCTGGTGGCCCCCTCTTACCTCAGTACACCTAGGGTGACCATATGAAAAGAAGGACAGGGCTCCTGTATCTTTAACAGTTGTATTGAAAAGGATATTTCAGCAGGTGTCATTTGTATATATGGGGAACCTGGTGAAATTCCCTCTTCATCACAACAGTTAAAGGTGCAGGAGCTATACTAGAGTGACCAGATTTAAAAGAAGGCAGGGCACCTGCAGCTTTAACTGTTGTGATGAAGAGGAAATTTCACCAGGTTCCCCATATGTACAAATGACACCTGCTGAAATTTCCTTTTCAATACAACTGTTAAAGATACAGGAGCCCTGTCCTCCTTTTCATATGGTCACCCTAGTATGGCTGTACCTGTAAACAGGAGGTTTGTTTTCTGCTGTGAGCTAAGCTCCATTCCTCCCACCTCTTCACACAGGTTCAGCCTCCAAATTCAATGCAGAAAGCCTTTTCCTTTTCATAGCTTGCACCGTGCTTCATTAGGTCTTTTGCAAAGTCTTTCAAAGTGAAGAGCCTGGTACAATGAGTCTCCAAAACACCCTGTATCCCAGATTTCGCCAGCCTGGGTCCTTCCAGATGTTTTGGCTTATAACCCCCATTAGCCTCAGCTAGGATAGCTAACAGATTGGAATGCTGAGAATAATTTAGGGTGGCCAGCGGTCCTATTTTGCAGAGAACAGTCCTCTATTTGAAGAACTGTCAGACAACTGTGCTCTATCTGAAAATGTCCTCTAGTTGATGGTCTGTTCAGTCAATCTGGTTTAAAGATAGTGACCAGGTTTGCAAAAACAAACCGTCCCTGCACATGCTGGTTGTTAGTTGCCTAATTAGTATAATGGATTGTTCTATGATTTCAAGGTTGTGTGTAAATAACCTCAGCTTGCTGGGTTTGCCAATCACTTATTTTCATAGGGCTGTCATTGCTTGGAACTTTGTGTCAGTTTTGGCTCAACTGAGTTCTGTGGCGTTCCCAGATTGGTTTGTATCTCTGGGCCAAGCCACAGCTTTCCCCCTGAAGTCCATCAACCCAGCTGTATTTTTTGCAAATAGAGACTTGCAGCTGCAAGTTGTGCAAATTTATGCAAATTTCAGCTGCAATTTGTGAAAATTACACAAATTTGCACAAATTGTCAAAATTTCCACAAATTAAAAAAATATTGAATAACAGGGGGCTGGGGGGGGGGGAAAGGAAGACTGGTGAATCAATGAAAGCTCGTTTTGCTCTTCCACCACCCCAGACAGATTTCTGCAATGTCCCTAATTTTCCCTCTGTGATTGTGGGAACCCACCCATGCTTGTTACTGGGCACCCATGGATTTTTGCCGGTCCCTTTCATTATCTCATCTGCTTCCCACATGCTTCCCACCCCTTCTAGCCTTCTTCACATGACAAAAAAACAGCAACACTCCAGTAAGTCCGACTTATTTTTAAAGATGGAAGTTGCCGCTATCTCCTGCTGTGTGCAGGAGAATCATCGCGATCAAAATGGCCCATGGAATGGGCCATGTGCATGTTGTTTACTTCCTCTTTCAAAAGAGGAAATAATGAGGGACAAACATATGGGCAGAGAAGCAACGGTAAGAAAACAATATTTCCCCTTGTGTGATGATGCTCATTAAGAAGGGAGAGAAGGGCCTTGAAGTTGTCCATCAGTAGTAATTTGGCAGGAGATTAATTAGCTAGCACACAGGTCACCTGCTCAGTCTTTTCCACTATGGTAAGATGTATCTCTCTTTAAACTGCAATAATTATTTCTAAATTTGCATATATATATATATATATATATATATATATATATATATATATATACACACACATACATACATTGGTGCATGTTCATTGTATACACATCTGTGTTCTCTTTTTGTCCTCTTGTATTGGGAATGCATTTGTGCTCCTTTCTTTTGGCATTCACGTGTGAAGAGCAGCAATGTGCCCAAAGCCTGCAAGGTGTTGATTCTCCCAGCACTATTTTTTAACAATTCCCTGTAGTTTTCTGCAGGTGGTTCCTGTCACTCTTTCTTCTCCTTTCTTTCCAAATCAAGAAAATCCTTATTAGAGGTTTAAAATTAACACTGAGAGAATCAAGGTGTTGCAGCAGATGGTTATCAGAGGAACCGGATGTTACAGGTACTCACAGGTGCTAAACCAATGATCAGAATTAGCTTCACAAGAGCTAAATAAATGATTAAGCAGTTTGTTTGTTTTTACCACAGCTTAGCTCAGTCTCCCCAACTGGGTGCCCTTCAGATGTCTTAGACTACATCTCCCACAATTCCACAGTTAGAATGCTGGACTAGAACTTAGGAGATCCAGGTTCTAGTTCTCACTGAGCCATGACTCCTGTTGGGTGACTATGAGCCTGTCACTAACCCTACCTGGCCTAACCTACCTCGTAGGGTTGTTGTGACAATAAAATGGTGGATAATGTCTACTGCTGTGAGCTCCTTGGAGGCAATGCAAGATAGAAACATAATAAATAAATAAATAAATAAATAAAATTTATAAGATTGCATAAAGGAACCTATCTGGGATTTTAAAAGATGTTAGATTGCTTCTGAGTCAGTAATGTAACGATAATAGCCCAATTCTTTAGACAGGTGAGCTCTGGTCTCTGTGTGCCTCATTCTTCCAGCTGTTGTTTCCATCTTACCTAGAGTTTTACAAGGGGCATGCAGAAGGAAGATGAGGATTTGCCTACCCTCTAAGCTTTTTTCTCTGGTCTTTGTAGAAACGAGCTTCGTATGGTTTCTTTCATTAGTATAACCCAGTATCGGTTTCAATTGTATGCAGCCTGCAGTTTGGAATGTGATCTGAATATCCCATTCCCTTTTAATTATATTGATTGAGTCTGTCTTTTGTGAGCAGGGGAAAAAAAATCAATCCCTGAATAGACCTGTGGTGAAGATCAGGTGGAGATTAATACATGTGCTCTTTACAAGGAGTTTTCTAGTCCCCCTATATGCAAAAGATTCCATTCACTTCTATATTGCTGAAAGAGGGGTGAAGACTTTGATAACTATCAGAGGCAGTAAGATGATCTCAGTCAAGAATTTTAAGACAGATTCAATGGACCTTTTACATAATTCAAAGAATTATGTTACACGTTTTAAGAAAGCTATCTTGAAAAAGTGTGAAGACGTTTATAATAAGGGTTAGGTCCAGGCTTAGTCTGATCAAATTTTGAAGCATGAAACACTATTTTATTTCTTTTGAATGGATCAATCACCTTTACTCTTTCAGGTCATTTCCGCCCCACAATGAAACCATTGCTGCCTCTTTTCCTCTGCATCCTCCTTTTTAATTGTTTCTGTAAGCTGCCATGAGTACCATCATTTTGTAGAAAAGCAGAGTAGTAAATAAATAAATAAATAAAGCACAATTCATTTCTGAAATTTACTACCACAAGTGAAATTCACTACCACAAGTGTGTTAACGGCCACCAACAAAGATTACTTTAAAAGGGTATTGTACAAATTCAGGGAGGATAAGACTATTAATGGCTACTAGTCATGATGGCTCTATTTTGCTTCCAATATCAGAGGCAGGATGCCTCTTTATGCCAGTTGCTGGGGAACACGAACAGGAAGGTGCTGTTGCACTCATGTTCTGCTTTTGGGCTTTCCATGGACATCTGGTCAGTCACTGTTGGAAGAGAATCCTGCACTACATTAGTCTGATCCAGCACTGTTCTTCCTATATTTTGTTTTTATACAAAAGATGTGGTCATTGCAATCTAGCATTCTTCATCACCATCTGAAACAGTCTTTCCACTAAAATTAGCTGCTGACTAGATATGCAAGCATATTTGTGAGGAGGGAGTGAATAGAAGAGGATGATCAGGCATCTGGAAACAAAGCCCTATGAAGGGAGACTGAAACAACTGGGCATGTTTAGCCTGGAGAAGATTGAGGGGAGACATGATAGCACTCTTCAAATACTTAAAAGGTTGTCACACAGAGGAGGGCCAGGATCTCTTCTCGATCCTCCCAGAGTGCAGGACACGGAATAATAGGCTCAAGTTACAGAAAGCCAGATTCCGGTTGGACATCAGGAAAAACTTCCTGACTGCTAGAGTAGTATGACAATGGAACCAGTTACCTAGGGAGGTTGTGGGCTTTCCCACACTAGAGGCCTTCAAGAGGCAGCTAGATATCCATCTGTCAGGGATGCTTTAGGGTGGATTCCTGCATTGAGCAGGGGGTTGGACTCGATGGCCTTGTAAGCCCCTTCCAACTCTGCTATTCTATGATTCTATGAAGAGGTTGTATCTGTTTCCCTCCCTTCATATTTGTCAATTCTGTGATAGCATCTCCATACGTATATTCATGGCTAACCAATTTCTATGGAACCAAATCCCAAGTAAGTAAACTCCAGTGCAAACACAGTTACCTGGGAGTTAGATTCCACTGAACTTAATGGAGCTTACTTCTGAATAGATAGATATAGGATTGCATTGTTAAATTCACTAGCTTTATACCCTGGTCCTAAACTTGCTATGTGGTCAAACACCCCCTTATTTCAATATACGTAGTAGTTATGATCTGGCCAAAGCTGCTAGACAATCTTTTGATTTCAGTTGGAGATGCTTACACCTAACTTTTGCCCAGTGGGATTAGCTGGATCACATCCAGTGTGATTAGAGAAGGCGCCAGACGATAAAGCCACTAAATGCATCTGTATTCTGTGCATATCTAACTTACTGCTACTGTTAAATAAATGATTAACGCTAGTAGTAAGATTTTTGTTCCTGCAAATGCAGTTGGCTGCTGTAAATCAAGCACTTACTTGAAGAAGAAGGGTGAGAGAAATGGAAGAGCAGGTGTATGCAAACTCTCTTATGAAGATGGAGAAGAGGAGGCAAAGCTGCCTTTTGCCACTCAGTTGTGGTATATGTGTAAATATTGGAACCATACAGGCAAGACTAGTGATGTCTTTAAGAACATAAGAAGAGCCATGCTGGATCAGACCAAGGGTTGACCTAGTCTGGCATTTTGTTCAGTAAGTAGCCAACCAGCTGTTGATGAGAAACCCACAAACAGGACATGAGCACAACAGCACTGTCCCAGCTATGTTCTCCAGCAATTGGTATACATAGGCTTACTGCATCTGATACTGCAGGTAAGAACATAAGAAGTGCCATGCTGGATCAGACCAAGGGTCCATCTAGTCCATCATTCTGTTCACACAGTGGCCAACCAGCTGTTAAATGGGAAACCCCAAAGCAGGATATGAGTGCAACAGCACCCTCCCGACCATGATCTCCAGCAACTGGTATATATTGGGGTACTGCCTCTGATACTGGAGGTAGCACACAGCCAGGGAGCCTAGAGCCATCAGGACTAGTAGACTCATCATTGTCCAGTGAGGGAGGTGAGTTGCATTTGGGTGAGAAACACCCATCTGATTGGCCCTGGCCATGTAGTTCCAGGATTCACACTTGCAGCAGTTCCATAGGAGCACACACTGGGAAACACCCCTGTGCATATGTGCGAAGGGAATGCACAGAGTGGGAGCAGCGTGAAGTGGCTCCACTATATCATTTTCTTAAATGGTTATGCTCTCAGCAGCTGCAGCTGGGAAAGGAATGGGATGAGGAAATGATGTGTATTATGCAAAGAGAAACAACAAGGGACTCAACAATTAGAGCGTTTGTTTGGGTATAATTATAACGGGTTGGTATTAATAACTGGAGTGAGAATGATATACTAGTATTCTGTGGAAATAGTTGATTGGGTAGAGAGTTATCTTTGGGAAATACATTAAAAAAAAGAAAAGAAAAAGGGAAGCACCCTCAAGCATTGCATCAATAAACACAGTTAACTTCACAAAAGATTTACACAAATTATTAAAAAGTTATTTTAATTCTCTTTGGGAATAATGTAATATGATGCATCTTACCTAGCACTGCAGTATTAGAATGTAATCAACAATGCCCAAGCCTTAAAATGGTTGTATCTCTTGGAGAATTTTAATTACTATGGAAATAAGATATGCTTAAGAAAACTTACAGAAGATTTTTCAATTATGTCAAGTTGTTTTTGTGTTAGTAAAGAAAGCACTTTTTCTCTGGGCTTATTGGTAATGAACCTGTCTACCGATGTTCTTTGATCATCTCCCTGTTGTTTGTACAATGAGCACTGGAAGAGGATGATCGGATCACAGAAGCCCTTTGTTCTGCTCTTTGTGTAATAAATAACTACAGGACCAGGTATAATTCTAGATCCTCCACTATTCCTGTGCCTCTGTAAGTCCCTATAGCCTACTGTAGTTATATAACGATTGACAAAAGTACACCAAATGTAACATCTTGATTCTGTTACATTTGAGGATGCTTGTGAGTGTGGCAGTGCATTGGTGACTAATCATTCTTTGAAGCACCAAGGCTATCCACTATCCTGGAATAGATCCATTCTAACCATGTAAGAAATTAAAAGGGCTGGTCAATGAAGGCATGTTTACAAGTAGATCCAATTTTTTTTGGAAAAGAAATGTTATGCTGTACATAATTTGTGTCAGTCAGACACAGGTAATGGTAGTTCATAAATGGACCCATCCAAAAGTTTTCTACATAACACTTTTAATTGCTGTATCTGCTTTAGGTTTTGTTGCAGAATTGAGATATGAGCTCTACACCAAGAGCTTTTCCTTCCTTGCTTCCTTGCTATATAACCTCTAGGTGGCACTGTGTTATTGCAGAATTTTTCAATTGCCCAAGTAGGAAAATATCCTTTCTTTCATTTTCAGAAATAATATCCCATTTTCCCTGCTCTATAAGAACCCTGGGATAGTGCTCTTAAAAAGAAGAAGTGAAACTGGAGGATCATGAAGAACCCATCATCTAACATACTCCTAAACAACTATGAGTAAGGAAACATGAGTGCACAATAAATGCCTTTTGTAGAAAAGTTCCCAGTCTCCTTTCCACTTAACAGCCCCCTATCCAGCTACCAAGTGTCTCCAGCTGAAAAAAGCATTGTTGGATTATTGTTGCTATTTGACAAACCCCTTCCAAAAGGACAGGTAGCCAGATTTGAATGAAGACATAGGAGGAAGTGGAGCAGATGGACTGCAGGTGATGGTAGACTGTGGGGCAAGGTGTTTTGGTGAACAGAGAAAGAGAGGATGTTCAATTTGGTGAATACTTACTTAGGAGCTCAGCCATTCCATATGTATTTGCGAGTTTTCTGTAAATTTGTACAACAGTTGTTGGAAAACATGAATGAGAGGGTACTATTGCACTCATGTCCAACTTGTGAGTTTCCCCCAGTCAGCAGGTTGGCCACAGTGGGAACAGAATGCTGGACTAGAGTACATAAACTCTTGGGACATGTCTAGATGGGGCAATATCCCGGGGATCGTCCCTGTGCATCCACATGATACACAGGGGATCCCAGGAGCAGACAGGGAAGATCCCTGCATTTCCCCGGGATATTGCCCTACACTTTAAACCCACTTTTCTGCAGTCCCAGAATGATCCCTAGCCCATGGTACATGTGGTCAGATGTCCTGGTTTGTCACGGCTCCTTGCAAGTAACCACGAGGAGCCGGGAACTGGGCATGGGACAGTGCCCATTGGGGTTGGGGGGGAGCATGAGTCCCCCCCCCATTTTTAATTAATTTATTTTTTTGCTGGAGCGCAAGTGTGCTCCAGCTCCTTCTCCTTTAACAAAAATGGCGCCCACAATGCGCATGATGTCCCTCCTCTCATCCAGGACATCACATAGCCCTGCAGACACAGGGAGACAATCCTGGAAGTAGGTAAGTCCAGGATCGGCCCCTGTCTGGCCCTCTATACCCGTAGGTGTAGACATGCCCTTGGTCTGATCCAGCATGGCTTTTCTTAAGTCTACATTTTAAAACATTTTATCTGTGAACTTAATTTGCGTATATCATTGCACTCATTGCCTTCGAGTTGTGTATCGTATTGAACTTGGAGCATATCATTAAGACACATTTTCATCTAATTGTCAACGAGGCAGTTCTCCTGAGCTAACTACATCCCTAGTTTGAAAGGGTATCTAGACTCCAGGAAAAACAATGTTCTTGTGAAAACCGTGTTCATGTTTATCGCCAGCTAAACCGCAGAATAGAAAGGACATGATGGGAATGGAAAATCTCCCAAAAGATTAAAGTTTTACCATTTATCTAAGAGGCCCTGAGTAATAATGTTAAGTGATACTGCTTTCAGAGAAAATGGAGAAGAGGGCTTTTTTTTTTTGGTATCAAACAAACAGCAGATAAGAACATTTCCTTACATGCAACACAAAAGATGGTTTGGCAGAGGAGGCTGCCTTTGACAACAGCAGCCTGGATTATTACAGTAGTTTAGCACACAGTAGTCCTTTTAGAAAGAAGAGGCTGAATGAACGATGCACTGACCACAACTAATTAGGCCGGGGCTGAATAAATTCTAGGGAGTAAAATGGGCCATTTAAGATGTTGTTTAATTCTAATTAGGTTTATTTACTTTAATATCACTTGCTTGGGTCCGTAGCAATGTTCTACCTCTATCTATTGCACCCCTTTCCAGATCCCATAGCTCTCCTTTCCCAGGCAAGGTTGGGGTAGAAGTTGTGTGTTTTTGATAGTTGCCTGCAAGTAGATAAATGAGATGTAACCGACATAGTGGATGGCATCGGTGAGCAACTATGATACAGTGGCCAGGGCGTTGGACTTGGGAAGACCTGAGTTTGAATATCCACCCACCATGAAATCCACTGTGTGACCTTGTGTAGCCTCATGCCCCCTCAGATTCTGCTATCTCACGAGGCTGTTGTGAGAATAAAGTTGAACAACCCACACGCACATGGCTTTGACATCATTCATGTAAGGGGGGGGGGGATACAAATGTAAGAAATAAACATACAGTAAAGCCTGGATTTGACAGCAACTCAGAGGCTGTTGCAATCAAATTAACCTGAATGATGTTCCTCAGGTTGAAGTATCTTAGGGAGCAATCTAAGTGCCCAGTTAGGAGGCCTTAGGAAGCAGTATTAGCACTGCTTTACTGGCGAAGATGAAGATCCATTAATAGGATGGCATTTACACCTCCAACAGTCCCCTGATGGAATTCTCCACTGATATGTGTCTGTGGGGGATGGGAAGTGCTTTGGTGGTGGTGGGGGGCACCTTCTCAAAACTGTTTGAATCTCTGAAATCTACAAATGAAGACACCCATGATCATATTGAAAGACTTTCCCATGTTGGTTCTGCTCTGGTTATTGAATTCATTTCCTGGTTTTTGTACTTTGTTTATATTGCTTTTATTATGTTTTAATTATTTTAATGTAACCTGCTTAGAGCTTAAAAGTGACATATGTATTTTCTTATAAATAAATCAACTATAGCACTGATTCTGTTTCTGCCGGGACATCAGAGATCCTTTGATTCAAGTGAGATCTGGATCAGGACCATAGGCAAACATCAAACTCAAAGGGACCTTTTAGCTTGTGTCTTTTAATTTTAAATATACCTATTACAACGATTTTATCCACACATTGACACTTATTTACATATCCAGTGTTTATCTTTATCTTTTCGGGATAATGCATGTGCTAAATAAATACATTTTTTTTAAAAAAAATGAAGTGCTTGAAATCTAGTGGAAAACAAAATTTCATACACATTGAATTTTTCATTATGATTCCAGTTGCCTGGCATTCCACAAAACTGATCCTTGTAGACTGCAGTCAATCTAATATGTATTCATGAACATAATAATCACATATAATCAGAGACATAGGAATTTCACAACAAAAGGGGGAGGGGGAATACAACCATAGAATTTTACTTTCACATATTAAAGAGGCAAAATGGTAATTCAAACAACAGGAACCCTGGCTTTGTTTGAGGTTACACTTGGGGAGCACAAAGATCTTCAACTTGTAATTAATAAAAAATTATACACATTTTTACAAGGCCTTCTATCTTTTCATGGCTTCTTGAAATTTGTATGTTAGAAGTAAGAAATTATTTTCCATTGCAGTTTATATCACTGTTGGAAATGTACTTATACTTATGTACAATAAGTGAGAGATGATAAACACAATAATGCATGTGTCTGAAATAACTAAGCAGTCCTGTTTTATATTATTATACATATAAATGGAAACTCAGTTGATGAATTAGAGGAGAAGCTAAAAAGGCATAACCCCTTTCTGCTAGTCTAGAGGAAAGGAGAACTGTTGTCTCCCTCTCAAACGTAATAGTTAATAAAGAAAGTCCTCGCTTTACTTAAAACCTGGTCTCATAAACACAGGGCAACTGATCTGGGAGCCACTTCTCTTGTGGTGTGATTTCACCAATACTGTGTCATTTTCCAGCAACCAAGCTAGTATATCACATTGTCATAATGCTGGGTAAATGCTTTAGCTTGCACATTTCCCTCAATCACTGAGTTAAATACAATGTTAGTCCTACTTAAGAATAGAATTATTGAAATGAAGTTTAATCTCATTCATTTCAGATCTACTCTAAGTAGGACTAACGTTGGATTTAACCCATTCTTGACCATACCAGGGAGGAGTTCAACCCTTGCTTCTTATATGACGACTTTGGGTTAATTAGGGGTGGAGAGAACTGGGCTTTCCATTATCATTTGCACCTCTATTCTAGCTTTCACCAGAACTTAAATGATTGATAATTTAACCAATAAACATTTATCACACTCCAACATTATTCACTATAAGAATGAAAGAACATTGAGACTGACTAATTCTGGCAAACTAGTGATTCTGTAATTTAAAAGCACCAAGGCTAATGATTTCAGTTGCTGACCTATTTAATACATGCATCTTAATCTATTCTCAAGTACCCTCTTATTCTAAACCAGTGTTAGCTAAGATAAGCTATTTCTCAAATATGGAAAAATATAAAAATAAGTAGAAAAAGTGATTTATGAAAGTAGCCAGTACAAAAATCAAAATGATTCATTGGTGTGCTGGGTGTGGTTATTATTGGCTTGTGTCAAAGTAGTACATTACACTCCACAATAACTCAGAAAACAGAATGAGATAAAGTATCATTTTACATACTGTACATTTGGCATGTTTTAGATTTTTTGTGGTTTTTTAATAAAGTAGTGCAAAATTACAGTGCATTAATACAAGATATTTAACAAATATGTTTCCCATTTTTAACCTTGTGCTCATTCACTGGAAACAAGTTGGCACATTAAGATTAACAGTACAATCCTATGCATGTTTATTTAGAAGTAAGTTCCACTAAGTTCAACAGGCTAAATTTGCACAGAATTGCATGAAGCCTTAATGATCACAGAGAACATCCCCTTACATATATGTGAATTGGCCCTTGAAATATTTGAACTGTATGAAAGATAGTAACATTTTTGTACCAACTTTCTGGTTGCATATTGACAAAATACAGCAGTATTGTAATGACACAGTAATTCCAGTAATACATGTCAGAGAAGAACAAAATGTTCAATTTATTTCCCATATGGAAGTGAAGTGATGACAAAGCTTTTTATCCAGGACAGGTACTGAATTCTACTATTGATGACTCAATGGATTTTTCAGTGGTTTTACTCCAGCAAGCCATTTTGGTTCACTTAAAGTGATGACTACACACATTTGTAAGTGCTCGTGTCATTTAGGTTTCTCTGTCTCTATAGGATTAAAAATTAATCCAACTTTTCTCCTCTTGGCTAGAAAATAAGTAGGAGGTTTTAACTACAGAATTAAAAGCAAGAGGCCTGATTGAATCAAAATTCAGCACTTTTAAATCCCCCTTAGAGAAGTGTTAGAGTTATACATGTGATAACTTTGGATCACTGCCTAGATCCTTTACATGCATCTGGTGCATAGTGAATGATTCCACTGATTAGAAATACCTTAAATGGTGCAGGTTTTTGTTTTTTAAAAATTGTCCGTGCTGATAAGAACTTTCTTGTAGGGATAAAGCATACCTTCACTAGTTGGGTGGTTATGCGAGAGTGACAAAATTGTGGCTGTGATGTAAAGAGGTCCATGGGCATACCCTTAAGGGAAAGCTTTTCAGGGTAAATGACGGAGTGGGGGAAGGAGACTGTGATACCAAGGGGAGCTGGACCACCTCTGAGTACAGAAGACAATAGGTAGCCCTTGGGATCCATAATTTTCTAGTCATAGGATGCTTGACTGAAAATATGAACAAATGGTAGCAGAATAGATGTTCACTTCTCTTTTGTACATATGAATATCACACATATCTACACATTTACATGCATGTATGCTTATGCAAGTGATTCTGATCTGCTTTAGTAATGACATATTAATATGGTGGTAGTTAATTAGAACTGATCATTCGAAACAAGTGTGTCAGCTTCTAATTGCTCTTTCACACAGTGAAGGATCTGTAATCTAGTCCTTGAGTCACTAAGGACTGGAGTTATATCATTCTTTTATCCACCAAAATCATATTGTCTCTATAACTGTATCTGGCTCTCTTCATTAGAAGATGCTTATATCACTGTGATCCCTAAGCCAAGCAAAGATCATACTCATTGTGCTTATTTTTGGCCCATTTCATTAATTAATGTAGATATTAAAATATTAATTGCTATTCAAGAAGTTATTGAATTGCTATTCAAGAAGTTATTGACTTCAAGAAGTTATTACAGCATTATCTCAGCTAGCATTGATGCAGCTGATTAATATATTTAATGATATGTCTGAATCTTCAATTAATTGGGCAAAATCCAAACTGATGCTGATTGGAGATTCTATATCTCATAGTGGATTAGCTGATTGGCAATTTCAATGTTCCCTGGATATTATTACTTATCCTGGAATACTTATTCCCAGAGGTATAACTCCAATGATTGAGCTTGATTTGAATAAATTGAGATTTTTTTCAAGATTTAGATAAAAGGGCATCTTTAAAGTTAAGTTTGTGAGGTACAGGTAAATATACTTAAGATAATTACTATGCTTCAGATTGGTTAAGTTAAATGTGGGATTCACTTATCTACACCTGACAAATATTTTCCAAAAATCAATGCTTTCTTTCATAAATTTTGGGTTGGGTTTGGGGAGGGGTTCCTCCTTACCAAGTTTATCTTTGAAAAGGATGCAACTTCCAATTAACTAACGTAGATTTGGTTTAACAGATCTTGCGTTATATCACCGGGCTTATCTGCTGAATTATACTGAATTTCTATCTTTTCGGTCTTTATCAGATCTTCCACCTTGGTCAATTTTGGAATCATTTTGTCTGATTCCTCTCCCCAAATCAATGGCATTAGGTTCTAGACATACAAGGATAGGATTCCTGCCACAGTTTCTACATTTAGAGATGTGTGGTGTATAATGTCATGTCAATTACATTTTCCATTTTCTCATGCTACATTGACTTTATGGAGCAATCCATATCTAAAAATTGGTAAGAAAATGCCTTTGGACAGTATATATACTTTGGACAAACTGGTGGGTGCCACTGATGGTTTTTTGTCATTTTTTATTTTGCTTGCCAAACATGACTTGCCAGCTATTGCTGAATGGCAATACTTGCAATTGCAGCATTTGTGAGTATCTATATATGGTCCACTCGCTTTTACAGCATCAGAGTTTCCATCATTATTGGCAGAACGTATTGAGTCTGCTCAAGCAAAGAGACCCACAATCCATGTCTATAAATACTTGTTATTGGTGAATAAATATGATATACAGGGTTTTAAACAGAAATGGAATAGAGAATTGGATTGTCCCATTCTTCCAAATCAGTGGATTGTTGTTTTGGTATCTACAGTCGTGTGAAAAAGAAAGTACAC